>NC_139020.1:22009845-22483023 GCF_964662115.1 Mustela nivalis | reverse complement strand
ATAAGAAATCAAAGCTATGGTTAAAATTCATTTCTAAAATGTTAAATAAATTTTTAAAATGCACCATGACTGCACATAAAAATTGAGTACTCACCTAGATGAAGTATTGTATGAATTATTGTTTTGTGTTAATGAACAAATTTATTCAGTAGGATGAGATGTGTAGGAAATTGCCATTCACTATAAAATTAATGAAACAGAAAAAATTTCCCTTTGCAATCTAATGCATTTTAAAACTCAACATAGATATTGAGATTCGAGTTTTTATTAAGTGCAGCTTGATCAAGTTTCAGCATGCATACATCACTGTTGTCCAGCAGTAATTGAAGATTTTGTTGCCTACACTACTATTACCAGGAATTTCATGTGAATATGAAAATGAAGAGAATGAATATGAGGATTGATCTAGGACCTCTGGAGGGTGCCAAGCTCTTCATTTTCATAAGAACTTATTTTCAGATGCCTCATGAAGGTTAAATTTAAATGCTTTTCAAAACTTCATTACAATTTGGATGTTGGAAAGCTGATCCTGAAAATAAATGTATAAATCAGATCTTCTTAAGCCCCACGGTAAAGGAGATCTCTGTGAGTATCCTGTGCCTAGTGATTGTGGAAGCTAACATTGACTTATTGGTAGGTGCTGAGAAGGAAATCCTCATTAAAAATATTCAATGAAGTAAGATGTGCTTATATGAAAGAAAATGGTTAAGATTTCTTTGTTCTATTATTTGAATGTGTGTGTAAGTTTAAGTGTGTGTGTGTGTGTGTGTGTGTGTCCATGGGCTTCATGTTTGGATTAATATGTTTAGAAAAGACTGAATTTGATTTTCAAAGAGCAGGAACAAATAATCCTAAAATTTTTATGGAAATAGAAGAGACCCTGAATTGCTAAGGAAATTTTGAAAAAGAAAAACAAAACTGGGGGCATCATGTTGCCTCATTTCAAGCTTTACCACAAAGCTGTGATCACCAAGACAACATGGTACTAACACAAAAACAGACACCTAGACCAGTGGAACAGAGTAGAGAGCCCAGATATGGACCCTCAACTCTATAGTCAAATAATCTTTGACAAAGCAGGAAAGAATATCCAGTAGAAAAAAGTCAGTCTCTTCAATAAATGGTGCTGGGAAAATTGGACAGCTACATATAAAAGAATGAAACTTGACCATTTTCTTACACCATACACAAAGATAAGCTTGAAATGGATAAAAGACCTCAACGTGAGGCAGAAATCTATCAAAATCCTAGAGAAGAACATAAACAGTAATCTCTTCGACATAGGTGACAGCAACTTCTTTCAAGACATGTCCCCAAAGACAAAGGAAACAATAGTGGAAATGAACTTTTGGGACTTCATCAAGATCAAAAGTTTCTGCACAGCAAAGGAAACAGCCAACAAAACAAAGAGGCAACCCACTGAATGGGAGAAGATATTCACAAATGGCACTACAAAGGGCTGGTATCCAAAGGTCTATAAAGAACCCCTCAAACTCAACACACACAAAGCAGATAATCACATTAAAAAATGGGCAGAAGGAACAACCACTTCTCCAAAGAAGACATACAAATGGCTAACAGACACATGAAAAAATGTTCTCCATCACTAGCTATCAGGGAGATTCAAATCAAAATCACATTGAGATACCACCTTAAACCAGTTAGAATAGCCAGAATCAACAAGACAGTAAACAAGTGTTGGAGAGGATGTGGAGAAAGGAGAACCCTCTTACACCATTGGTGGGAAGGCAAGTTGGTGCAGCCACTTTGGAAAACAGTGTGAAGACTCCTTAAGAAATTTAAAATAGAGCTACCCTATGACAGCGATTGCACTACTGGGTATTTATCCCAAAGATACAGATGTAGTGAAAAGAAGGGCCATATGTACACCAATGTTCATAGCAGCAATGACCACAGTCACCAAACTGTGGAAAGAAGCAAGATGCCCTTCAACGGATGAATGGGTAAGGAAGATGTGGTCCATATACAGTATGGAGTATTATGCCTCCATCAGAAAGGATGAATACCCAACTTTTGTATCAACATGGACGGGACTGCAGGAGATTATGCTGAGTGAAATAAGTCAAGCACAGAGAGTCAATTATCATATTGTTTCACTTACTTGTGGAGCATAAGGAATATGGAGGACATTGGGAGAAGGGGAGGAGAAGTGAGTTGGGAGAAATTGGAGGGGGAGACAAACCATGAGAGACTGTGGACTCTAAGAAAAAAACTAAGGTTTTGGAGGGGGTGGGGGGGTTGGGTGATTCTGGTTATGGGTATTATGGAAGGCACGTATTGCATGGAGCACTGGCTGAGGTGCATAAACATTGAATTTTGGAACACTGGAAAAAATTAAATTAAATTAAATTAAAAAAAAGACTGGATTTGATCTTATATTAGACACACAAATTAAAGGATAAAGGTATGATTTGTTTACCACATGCAAGTATTTAAATGGCAGTGGATTTTACTTAGTATATATGGAAGATAAAGGCTAAATTGATGTCAGAAAAAATCTAATTGCTTATATAAAATGGTTGGTATTTCAGCATTGATCCATGAAGTTAAGCAAGAGTTCATCTTGTTCTCTGGAAAACAGCATGGAGGTTCCTTAAAAAGTTGAAAATAGAGCTACCTTTTGACCCAGCAATTGCACTACTGGGTATTTACCCTAAAGATATAAATGTAGTGCTCCAAAGGGGCATGTGCACCTGAATGTTTATAGCATCAATGTCCACAATAGCCAAACTATGGAAAGAACCTAGATGTCCATCCACAGATGAATGGATAAAGAAGATGTGATATATATATATACAATGGAATACTATGCAGCCATCAAAAGAAAAGAAATCCTGGGGCACCTCGGTGGCTCAGTGGGTTAAAGCCTCTGCCTTCGGTTCAGGTCATGATCCCAGGGTCCTGGGATTGAGCCCCACATTGGGATCTCTGCTCAGCAGGGAGCCTGCTCTCCCTCCTCTCTCTCTGCCTGCCTCTCTGCCTACTTGTGATCTCTGTAAATTAAATAAATAAAATCTTAAAAAAGAAATGAAATCTTGCCATTTGCGATGACATGGATGGAACTAGATGGTATTATGCTTAGCGAAGTAAGTCAGTCAGAGAAAGACAACTATCATATGATCTCCCTGGTATGAGGAAGTGGAGATGCAATGTAGGGGTTTGGTGGGTAGGAAAAGAATAAATGAAACAAGATGGGATCGGGAGGGAGACAAACCATAAGAGACTCATACTGTCACAAAACAAACTGAAGGTGACTGAGGGGAAGGGGGTAGGTAGGGCTATGAACACTGGGGAGGGTATGTGATATGGTGAGTGCTGTGAAGTGTGTAAACCTGGCGATTCACAGACCTGTACCCCTGGGCTAATAATATATTCTATGTTTATAAAAATATAAAAAATTTAAAAAAAAAAGAGTTCAGCTTGTTGCTCTCCATCATGTAGGCCATGATCTTCTTCTGTATCAGTAAGAATGAGTCTTTCATCTTCTTGTGCCAGCCCACAGTAAGGAAATAAAAGAGAGAATGGGTTATGTCATTAATATTCTGTGTCCATTTCCAATGTGTGGTTTTTTTCTTCCCAAACTACCAAGCAATTCTCAGACACTGGGTGGGTGTCTTACAATTCAACTCAATTCTGATTCTATCTTCTTGGAGATATCATCAGATTCCAAAGCAGGGGCTCAGTCCTACAAGATGTCCCACACACTCTCAGACAACAATCATAAGTCCAGACTGCCACCTGTGTTTCTGACCAACTGGCTACAGATTTCAGTTTTGCATGGCCCCATCCTTAGGTTTGTTTAATTTGCTAGAGTGGCTCAAAGAACTCAGGGGAACACTTTTCTTACTAGATTACCAGATTATTTTAAAGGATATAGCTCAGGAACAGCCAGATAGAAGAGATACATAGAACAATGTCTGGGGAAAGGGTACAGAGTTTCATGTCCTCTCCAAGTGCGCCACTCTCCCAGCACCTCTACATCTTTACCAGCCTGGAAGTCTCCAAATGTCACACTTTGGGGCTTTATAGATACTTCCTTACAAGGGCATGATTGAATAAATCATTGGTAGTTGATTCAACCTCCATCTCCTTCCCTGGAGGTCTAGGGACGGACTGAAATTTCTAACCCTCTAATCATATGTTTGGGCTCTGGACAACCAACCCACAAACTTGGGTGGAATCTGTTTCTAATGTTAATATTATTAACATAATAAAGGACAACATTGCCCCTTTTCTCACTTAGGAAATTCCAAGAGTTTTTGAAGCTGGTGCTGGGGACTGGAATGAAGACCAAATATATATTTCTTATTATAAGTCACAATATCATGCTCATACATGACACTTCAATGCCAAGGCCTGGAAATGAAATGACCATTTTGGTCCACCCCCAGTTGGCCTGAACTCATTTATGTGACCATTCTTAACAGCAAGGAAAGTTGTGAAGTGCCCAGTTTAAACTCTGGATGGGAGGTTCATTGATTAAAAGGAAGAAATGGAGAATGCATGCTGGAAGGAATGTCATTATATCTGTCATTGTAATGTCTGGCAGTTTTAAAAGTCTCTGATTTTTATATGTGTGGGGTTTTTTTGGGGGGGTTTTATTTTGTTTTGTTTTGTTGCACTTTTTATTTTTTTTTTTAAAGATTTATTTATTTATTTATTTGACAGAGAGAAATCACAAGTAGATGGAGAGGCAGGCAGCGAGAGAGAGAGGGAAGCAGGCTCCCTGCTGAGCAGAGAGCCCGATGCGGGACTCGATCCCAGGACCCTGAGATCATGACCTGAGCCGAAGGCAGCGGCTTAACCCACTGAGCCACCCAGGCGCCCCTTGTTGCACTTTTTAGCCTGTAGTCTGTTCCCACTTAGAATTACTTGGAAGAGATTAAAAAATATTACTCCACATCAAATTCAGAATGTTATTATCTGATTATGCTACAGTCAGTCTAAAACACTGTTTCTAACTGTACTTCCGTTGTCTTGTGTGACTCAAGTCTTAGAGACTTAACTCTAATTGCCTTTTCAGAGTTACCAGTTACAATATTAAACATATTATCCAGAATGAACTTGTTATACTTCCTATTATGTTTGGACAGTTAGTATTAGTATTATAAGCAGGATTTGTAAAAAAAATAAACTGGTATAGAGGATATACTGTTTCTAATATATTATACAATTGGATACACTATTTCTAATATGTTTGTTTTGTTTTGTTTTTAGATTTTATCATTTATTTGACAGACAGAGATCACAAGTAGGCAGAGCAGGCAGAGAGAGAGGAGGAAGCAGGACCCTGAGATCATGACCTGAGGATCCCAGGACCCTGAGATCATGACCTGAGCCAAAGGCAGAGGCTTTAACACACTGAGCCACCTAGGCACCCCTATTTCTAATATATTACATGTAATATATAAAAATATATATGTAATATCTATATCTAATACATAGAGAAATAGTGTGTTCTCTACATAAGTTTATCTCTTCTGCAAATCCTCAATGTAATGCTATTATATATAATTAATGTTTATAATATTAATATTAACTAATAATTAAATATCAATGCATTAATAATTATGCAATTAAATGATACATAATAATTGTAAATATAATATGATTATATTAGACAAAGAATGAGAGAGAGAGAGACAAAAAGATAGATTCTGGGAGATTGAGAGAGAGACCATCATAGATGCAGACATAGAATAGACATATCTGTGAAATTGAAGTCAGGTTAAAAATATCCCACTTAACTCTAAATAACTTACAAACACCACTTTGCAAATATTCTGTTAAAAGCTACTTGTTTACTCAAATGTAGCCACTAATTAGTGTTACTCTATGTTACTTTTATAGTGATTTATTTTTCTACATCCTTAAACCCCCAAGTGTCTGTGTTTTGTGTTCAAACATTTTAATTAGTTTTAGCTAAAAACATCCAGTGTCCTAGAAAGCTAGAGTTTGAAGAAGGGCTTATGAATGTGTTTGGCAGAACAAGATTTAAAGCCCAAGGACCCTCAAGGAGACTGGAACCATAATGGTATTACCTGAACTAAGCCAATAAAGAATGATAATCATGGCAAGAAAAGAAGAAAAAAACGAAAGAAAGGAATGGAGCTAGTGGGGTTCAATACAAATCCAAACCATTTGCAATGCTCCTTGCTGTGACAGAAGAGTCTTCTCTAACTTAAATTATAAGAAAAATTTCCTATTCCTAGAAGTGCAGCTGTATGTGTTGGGATAATTTGGGTTTTGAGGATGACACATTCAGTCCTATAGTGGCTCTAGTTCTACTCCTCTAAGATTCTCTTCATGAGGCTACTTTATTTTTAGGTGGAACAACAACAACAAAATAACAGCTTTTAAAAGTTCTACATGGGGTGTGGGAAGATCCTGTCCAAAGTAGGACTTCCTTAAAACCCCCAGAAAATACCTTCACAACACACTGCCACAAACTGAACCATGAGCTCATTCTTGAACCAAACATGCCCAACTGTGACCTTACATCGCAGTTTCCCCCAAAATGTTACCTGTTTTCTTTCATAATTAAATAGCATCCCCTTTCATTCTTAAAAATGTCTTATTTTGGATAATAAATTATGTTGCTGTTCTACCTAAAGTCATACTGGTCAAATCCTGAAATTTGAGATGTGATCAGCTTTTATTGGGGCATAGGTGCCAGATGCAGAAGGGAGGGATACACTGTGAAATCAAGGTTCTTGATGAAAGAGGAAAAATATGAGAGTCTGCAAGAAATCCACAGTGTCCTACCAGGTATCTTTTTCTGGATTATGGACTGAATTGTGTCCCTCCCAAACCACAGATTGATATGTTGAAGCCCCAACTCCCAATGTGACTGTTTTGGAAATTGGGTCACTAAGGAGGTAATAAAGGTGAAGTGAGGTCTTGAAGATGGGACCTTAATTCAAAAAGACTAGTGTTCTTGTAAGAAGAGGAATATGTGCTTGGGTGAGTGCTGTGAAGTGTGTAAACCTGGTGATTCACAGACCTGTACCCCTGGGGATAAAAATATATGTTTATAAAAAATAAAAAATTAATATAAATATATAAATAAATAAATAAATAAATAAATGAAGAGGAATAGACACCAGGAATCCCTCTCTGCTCACCATAGTAGAAGCTCTTTGATGATGAGAAGTTGGCTGTCTGCGAGCCAGGAAGAGTTCACCAGAAACCAACCCTGATGGCACCTTGATCTTAGACTCCAGAACTGAGAGAAAACAAATTTTTGTTGTTTAAGCTACCCAGTCTGTTGTGTTTTGTTAGGGGAATCTAAGCTGGCTAATGTATCTGCTATGTATTTTTTTCTCTACTAAGAATATGGAAATTTACCTATGGTGCTGGGCACTTTCAACTGTGAATGCTTAGGGGGAACATGGGTTCTTCTTTTCTACTTTTCCCCCTTCGTCTACCTCTACATTTAGAATTCTTTGGTTCTTTAATTACAGAGCTAAATCTTCAATTCTGGATGAAAAGGCTGAATGTACACTTGGCCCACAGTCCCCAAACTTATAAAATGCCATATGCCGTGTATATATTCTGGAATAATTGTGACCCATTTTCAATTTCCTCTATGGCCCACTTATGAGTTGACTGAGGTGTGGTAACTTGGATGGGCTCAGCATAAATTTCATCTGACTTATAATAACAAAATTAAAACAAGCAAACAAAAGTCCAAGAAAAGGAAAGTGGGTTTTTTGTTTGTTTGTTTGTTTGTTTGTTTTGGAGGAAAGCTTCTAATATGAGATCAAAGAATATGAAGAAGAGTTAAAAGAGGTATGTTTAATCAGAATTGTAGTGAAATTCATGGTGCACATTTTAGAGAGAGTTTTTTTTTTTAAAGATTTTATTTATTCATTTGACAGACAGAGATCACAAGTAGGCAGAGAGTCCTGCACCCTAAGATCATGACCTGAGCCAAAGGCAGAGGCTTTAACCCACTGAGCAACCCAGGCACCCTAGAGAGAGATTTCTTTTTTTTTTTAAACCTAACCTTAACTTGGATCTTCTTCATGTTTGTTCAAATGTACCTACTTCTCTCATTTTTTCCCTTCCTAGTTGAAAATCCTTTTTGATAAAGAACAGGATTTCCTATATGCTGTATTTGTCCTTAAATAAATAGAACTTCAGGTTAAATTCCCTTAAAGCTGTATTAGATTTGCTCTTCATCAAGTTTGTTATTAAGACACATTTACAAAGGTAGTGACTAATCTAGGCATTCATTTTAAATTTAATGTACAAGTTCTAAAAAATGCAAGTCATGAGAGGGTGGACAATTAGACTGGACTGGGACCATCACCGTCTAATTGTTAAGACAGCAGTTCATTGGTTTCTAAACATTCTGTTTACACACCGCTATTGAGGATACAGAAAAGTATTTTTAACATGCCCAGGAGGATCTGAGAGAGCAACTTGGAATAAAATACTTCTGGAGTAAAATGTGAATATTCACACTAAGTATTATGAAGATCGTAAGGTTAATTCAAGTCAGCTTTAGCTTCGGAAACAACTTGGATCGGTTGAATTTGTAGCTCGGTTGAATTTGTAGCTGTCTGAGTTAAAAGAAGAAGCTTTTACTTTCTGGGGAGTTTTGGATTTCAAAATAGAACAAGAGATTACAGACCCGTAATATCTTCACAACCCAGTTTTATGAGGAGGAAATTGAGATACAGAGAGTAAAAACAAAAACCAACAAACAAACAAACCCAGTGTTCCACAGCTGGTCCCTGACAGAGGCACAATTCAAGTCCCTGCATTTCAGATTCTTCAAGTCATCTCTTGAGACAGGTAACCAACCAAGAGAAATCCTACCGTCTCATGGGGTGAGGAAGGTGTCTTAGTGGAGGTGGCAGTTGAGCTTTACTGTGTTGGATGTTTTTAAGTGCGTTACTGACTCAGTATTTTTCCTCACCAAGTAAATTTAAAAAAAATTTTTTTTTCCTATTTATTTATTTATTTATTTATTTATTTTTTCTGTATTTTTTTTAATTTATTTTTTATTTTCAGCATAACAGTATTCATTATTTTTCACCACACCCAGTGCTCCATGCAATTCGTGCCCTTTATAATACCCACCACCTAGTACCCCAACCTCCCACCCCCCACCCCTTCAAAACCCTCAGATTGTTTTTCAGAGTCCATAGTCTCTCATGGTTCACCTCCCCTTCCAATTTCCCCCAACTCCCTTCTCCTCTCTAACTCCCCATGTCCTCCATGCTATTTGTTATGCTCCACAAATAAGTGAAACCATATGATAATTGACTCTCTCTGCTTGACTTAAGTGAATAAAAACACAGTCAGCATGGGAAAGAAATTCAAACGCGATCTTGACTTTTGCAGGAGTTTGGAGGTGACAACAGTTGGAAATGGGATGAGAAAGGATGAAGGACCAAGTCATAAACTACACATTCAACTCATGCTTGGAAATCCGACACAACCCTGAAAGTAGCAGAAATATGACTGAATGATGAAAAGGTATGTTCGGAATTGTGGAGGATTAATGAGTTAACAATACATGGATGGAGAGAAAGGAAGGAATTAACTGAACACCTTCATATACATAATTCCAAAACAAAACAAATGTACAGTCCCATTAAACCCTGTCCCCCCAAAGCAATGCATAAGTTTACATGATTTTTTTTCTATTCCCTTTAACAAATCCTATCTGTACTAAGCTTCCAAATATTAATTTATGACATGACCTTTTCCACATAAAGCTGGGTACAGTGTGTAGTAGAGATTGTGGTACAAACATGGCGTGTCCCCCTTTAAACTGTAAGGTTGGAGCTAATCTGAAAGAAATTTTTTATAAAATTCTAGTCAGGGGTGCCTGGGTGGCTCAGTGGGTTAAGCTGCTGCCTTCAGCTCAGGTCATGATCTCAGGGTCCTGGGATCGAGCTTCACATCGGGCTCTCTGCTCAGTAGGGAGCCTGCTTCCCCCTCTTTCTCTGCCTGCTTCTCTGCCTACTTGTGATCTGTCTCTCTGTCAAATAAATAAATAAAATCTTTAAAAATAATAATAATATTAGAAAAAAATTCTAGTCAATGTTTGCTATTTAGTTAATACTTTGGTTAGTTTAAGAATTCACTATTAAAGATTTTAGAAATGGTATTATGGGGAAGTTTCTTGAGATAACTGGTTATCTTATAAGCTCCAGGTTGTAATCATAGGGCATAAACACAACCAGTTGAATTGATTGGAGGATCTTATGTAAAGCTATCACTCACTGAGTCAAAACAATACACTGAGTTACCTAAAAATGTAGTGTTTATTTATATTTACAAAGTAAATAGTAAATATCCTTTCTCAATATATTGAAGTAAATCAAGATAGAGTACAGAAAGGGAGTCAGGCAAAATAACGTGCCAAAATCTATAATAAAATATCAAAATTGTAGAAAGAGTTAATAAAAATGTGTTAGCTGCAGGTTACAAGTCACTGTTGCTTTTGTTATCAGTATATGAGAGAATTAAGTATAGTAGCACTCAAATAACACCAGGATAATTAAAGTTCTGTCAGGATCCCTATTATAAAGCCCCATCTTTCATGCTCAACTATGTAACTTGCCCCCAAAGATGAAATTTAGGGCACAGCTGAAGGCTAAGAAACTAGCTTCTAAATGGATATCTTGGGTAAAAGTGCACACATTACATATGTTGTGTGTACATTTATATATATATATATATATATATATATATATATATGAATATCTGTGTGTGCATACCTATGAGTGTATATACATATATTCTAAAAAATTAATTTATTTAATATAATATTTTTGAAAGTTAATTTACTGTGGAAACTTCAGGAAGTTTAGTCAGTTAACTAGTAGTCATCCATTTGTCTATGAGCTACTGATTCTAATTTTTTGTTTTTTCCTAGAAATCTTTATTTTTTCGTGTGACATCACTTCCCTTAACTATTAAGTTTATTTGCAGAAATTCATCTTCCCTAGTTTGTAATTATGCTTTATCCAATTCTACACTTAGCTTCTACTTGTCTCTTACTTTCCCCACCAACTCTAAAGAGTGTTTTGAATTTAAATATTAAATTGCAAGGGCTGTTCAACATTTGAAAGGTGCAGAAAACATGTCAATCATCCACAAAGGCTAACAGACCTTTGTTAAACCTAGAACTGACCCATCTCATAAGTCATGCTTATGTATAACTCATTAAAGGATTTTTTTCTAAGTCTCAAGTTTATTTTCATGTTTCCACTCTTCATTATTGTTTTTTATTTTACTGATTAAAAAAAGAAATGCCTGGAGTATAAAAAATATAAATTGGTGATAAAAATTGATATGGACATACAAGGTAAAAGGCAAGTTATAGGCTGATTTTTTTTGAAACTTTTTTTATCTTCTGTCTCAGCCTTTACAAGAGAATAATTGGAAAGGGAAGAGTAGGAGATTCTTCTTGCAACGTCTTAGAGTCATAATGTGTTTTTGCAAAGCTAAACTGTTTGATTATGTTGAAATTTAAGTGCTACCTAAGTATAATTTCCAAATGAGCATATTTATACATACTATCCTTTACTAACTTATGTGCATTATTAAATAAAAAGCATTTCCAGGCACCCTGGCATGAATTAAAAATATGAATGCTACCCTACTATTTGTTATTGTTCTAAATGGTTACATAAATACACTAAGAATCTTTCAATGATACACCTTGTTCTTCTGAAAATGTTTCAATTTTGTACAAAATTCATAAACTATGTCTACTGTTAGAAGAATAAGCGTTTGTAAAACGCTATTTCAAAGATGGTTCTCTATCACAATAGTAACAAGATTCTGTTATAGAGAATGCATCTCACTACTATTAATAATAAGTCTCTACTGTAAATCACATTCGTGTGTGAGAATTTAACATTTGCCATCTCTAATTTTCACAGAAGTTTTCTGTTTGCTAAGCAAGTTCAATAATTTCAATCGTGATACTATTATTGAAAATACATTAATAAGCAAGCTATTGTGCCAGGTGCAGGAGAAACTAAGTGACGGCACAAATATTTCAGAACTCTGACGTCAAAGAACCTATCAACTAATTAAAGGAGATAGAGAGAAATGATGTCTACCAATTCAAAACACTCTCCTTATGATGCATTAAATATTTTAGTATCCTCCTAGCTAATTATTTCACTTTTATATATCAAAAAATGCAGTTTACACAATATATACGTATAAATGTGTCCAAATTTATACACAAACTTAAAATTAATTACTTTTAATATAATCAACAGATGGATCTATATTACCCTAAAAATGGGAATTGAATTATATTTAATATCAAAGTTTAAAAATTCCATATGATTTTCTTAGAGAAAACAGGGCACCAACATTCATGGTCTATAATTAGGGTTGCTAAGATAAAGAATCACTATTGAAAAGGAACTATATCAAATATAATGGCCCTTATTTCCACTCAGAAAGTAATCATTATTTCCAAGCTACATTGGGCTGAATTTCTTGCTAAAAAATGTGATAATATAGAACTCTATGAAAATTAATGTTGCAATGAGAGCTTCAAAAATGATCTCCTCAAAAAATAATATTAGTGCATTAAAATAAAAAAATTACACATTAAGTTCTAAGTTAAGCCCTCATAGAATTAATATAAAAATAGGCTGTGATATACAATTTTTTCCTTTTAAACCTTTTTTAAAGTGTTGGAAGATGTTTAGAGTAATGTATCTATATACCAAGATTAAGATCATAATGAAGCTCATTTATCAGAAATGTTTAGAGGGATTTCAAACAAGTAAAGCAAAGAATTTCAAAAATAATATTTAATTTCCATTACTAATATAAGACATCCTTTTTTACTGTTATTGATTATTTCACTTCTTTTTTCTTTTTTTTTTTTTAATTTGAGTATTCAGATCATTACTGTACTCGGTTTGATTTTACTTGAGCCATCATGTGCTGGTAACTTACTTTTCTTTGTCTTAGAACCACTTTTTTCTTGTTCTTACTTTCTTTTTTAAAATTTTACTTTAGGCGTGCCTGGGTGGTTCAGTGGTTCAAGCCTCTGCCTTTGGCTTGGGTCATGATTTCAGGGTCCTGGGATCAAGCCCCTCATCAGGCTCTCTGCTCAGCAAAAAAATCTGCTTCCCCCTCTCTCTCTGCCTGCCTCTCTGCCTACTTGTGATCTCTCTCTGTCAAATAAATAAATAAGAAATCTTTAAAAATTTTATTTTACTTTAAATACTTATTAGATTTCGTTTGGAACATTCTGTTTGATTTGGAAATGAGCCAGAAAGATACCACTCTGGAAAACAAATACCTTTCCCTATTCTTTACTACATAACTTCCCACCTGTATACATAAACTTCTATACAAGTGGTTCCTGCTCTTAGATTATTCTAGAATAAATGAAGTATAAAGTAGTGAAAGTTTTGCATTAAAGATACCAGTTCTCTTTATAAATATGCAGAAAAGGGGGAGGCAGAGAAGAGGCCATGGTGGTGCATGAGCAGCATCATGAGCTTTTGGGATATATCATGAGCAGCATCAGCAGCATCATGAGCTTTTGGAATATATATGATAGTCTCTGCTGAAAGGTCTGTATTTACTCTCTATGCACTAGCATAGCTGTGCTCAGTGACCAGTGTTCATTCTGATTTATTGATGCTCCATTTTAACTGGTTGGTACCCAGCTGTACAAGTCGTTAAATATTTTAAATATCACCCTTCCTCTGCTGGTGAACTTGGGCAAACTTATCCTTTCTCAGCTTCAACTGTGAAACAATAAATTTGAACTGATTAGTCCTCCAAATCCCTTTCTGTCATTACAGTCTATCACTTGGGACTTAGCTCCACATGATGAGCAGAGGTCACAATGCAAAGTGAGAATGCCATAGAACAAAATTTTGAGAACACTGCAACTTGACCACTGGGTTGAAATATATAATATCAATTGTTAAAATAGAAATTGAGAGTAGGCACTCCAGGGTTTTGTGGAGATGATTTTCTCAGTTAGACAACACGGGCCTATATGGAGATGGAAGGCAGCTGGTTTTGTAAAACTAAGCCTTGAGAGCACAAAGACTAATGTTAAATATGCTCTTCTTCTAGAAGCTTGCTTAGCAACTGAAGCTTTCTTGAACAGAACTACAGAGCCAGAAATTTCCAAAATACTAAATCTACACATTTCTCTTTGTGGTTTGTTAAAAATTTTGTTTTAGTTAAAAGGTGGATAATGACTCTAACTGCCTTGATTAATACAGTGGATATAAAAACACTTCAGTAATGTAAGTATACTAAACAAATATTAGTAAGTTATTATTTATCATAAAGTATCATGCTTTTGTTCATACATACATGAGATACAGCCTTTACAATATCATAAGCATTGTGATAATGAACTACTTGTACTCAAATCTTTTTGGCAAAGTCTGCCTCTGGGAAAATCTAGCCTAAGTCAGGTAAGTGTGTGTGTGTGTGTGTGTGTGTGTGTGTGTGTGTGTGTGTGCATGTTCTTATGTACATGCTCATATGTTAGAGCAGGTTGGGATGTGAGATGTAGTACATTCCAGACAGCTGGAATACCATACACAAAATGATGGAGATAGAAAACAAAGAGAAGAATTCTAACAATACCTAATAATTCACAGAATGACAGAAGGACATAACCTACAGAGTAGTAAGAGAACATCCTGTAGTGGATGTTAGAAGCAAGAATATAAATAGCCTATGAACAGTGAAAGGAATCTGTACTTGCTCATGAAGACCACTGGGAACTTGCTTGGGTACAAGCGAGTGGGTACAAAGGAATTTGTTTGGGTACAAATCCTATTAAAGAAGTTTCCTGTATCCTTTTACAATAACAAAGAAGTTTAAATGAGCTAATGAGAAGATGATTAAAGAGTAAGATACAGACGCAATAGTTACAGAGTTGTTTAGTGTCCAGTTATTTTATGTTGATCAAAACACATTGGTTACCAATGGGAGAAAAGCAAAACTGAACTTCTACTCTTCCATCATGTAACAATAGAGTAACATGACTTATACTGCCCTGTGTTCCATTTAATTGATCCTTTCTTCTGTTTGGTCTAGTGTGTTGTTGAACTGCTCTACTGAGCTTTTCCTCTATTATACTGTTGAACTTCTCTACTGAGATTTTCGTCTATCTCTTGTATTCTTCGGCACTATGATTTCTGCTTGATACTTTCCAATATATTTTTATTTTTTAAAAGATTTTATTTATTTATTTGACAGAGAGATTTTATTTATTTATTTATTTATTTATTTGAGAAGTAGGCAGAGAGGCAGGCAGAAAGAGAAGGGGAAGCAGGCTCCCTGCTGCGCAGAAAGCCTGATGTGGGGCTCAATTCCAGGACTGTGGGATCATGGCCTGAGGCAAAGGCAGAGGCTTTAACCCACTGAGCCACCCAGACACCCCTATATTTTTATTTATTTGATGAAATTATCACTTTGTACGTGTACTGCTCTCCTGACCCTAGTGAGCATCTTTATGACTGTTATTTTGAACTCTCTATTGAGTAAATTGTCTATCTCCATTTCATTTAGGTTAGTCTCTGAATATTGATATTGTTCTTTTGTTTGGAACATATTTCCCTAATTATTCTTTTTGACTCTCTATGTTGGTTTCCATGCAGTAGATAAAACAGCTAACTCTCCTAGTCTTGACAGAATGGTCTTATGTAGGAGTTGAATCTTGTCAATTAGCTTGGCCTGAGATTTTGATTGTCTCTCAAACCTTGGTGATTTGTCCAAGCCATTTTTTTTTTTTTTGTTTCTTTGTTTGTTCTCAGAAGCTTCTAAGAGCTGAGGTGTACCAAAACCCATCATTGTCCCAAAACCGTAAGAAATGCCCATCTGCTTGGTCAAGATTCCAGATATAATTGTCTCATCCTTTGGTTCTCCAATGCAGGCAAATTGGAAACCTGACTTTCAAGCAGCAGTGGACGTGAGATAATGCAATCTAGCTCCTTTTCAGGGAGAAACTAAAACTGGGTGTGTGTTCACTCACACTGTGCTGACCCAGAGGGAATAGTTGCGAAAAATTTTTGTGCTCCATAATAGAACCACCTCTTGGTTTGGGTGATCCTAGGAGACTGTGGCTACTGAGCCTCATCAGCTTCCAGAGCTCAGTGATCTGGGATCCAGTTTCTCTGACTGAAAGTGAAAATTGGAGTTCTATATATGTGGACAAGCTTCTTCTAGGGAGAAGCTGAAGACTTGGTTATTCTGTTGGAGAAATGTGTATGTAGGGTAAGGAAGAGACAATGGGGGCATGCCCACAGCTCATTCAGACTCCAGGGAAGATCCCAGCCAGGTCCCATGTGCAGGGTGATTAGAAACTGGAACTTTTGCCAGCAGCTGGGAAAGTATTCAGTCAACTCATTTCAAGAAAAATTGGGAGATGGGAGCTTTTGCCTTTGTCCTCTGTGCTGAGCCTGGGTGGGTAGTTGCAGAGTGTTTGTGCACTCATTTAAAAACTGCTTCTTTTTTGTTCTGTGTGACTTAGGAATGCATGCCTTACTGCCCATCAGAGATAGATAATTGTGGGGAAGACACCATTTGGGTGGCAATCCTAAATGTTTCATTACTGAATTATTAAATGTTATGAGTGAGATCTTCCTAGGATGAACCTGAAGATTCGGTCTTACTGTTGAGCAAGACAGAGGGAAGATGGGGCCAACTGGCTCCTTTGGGTTCCTGGAAGGATATCAATCAGCACTAGATTCAGGCTAATTAGAAGCTTAACCTTCAAAAAATAGCTAGTAAGGTATGCACTCAAATGCTTCCATGGAAAAACTGAGAGATGGCTTTTTCCGTCAGCTCCCTCTGCACGGAGTCTAGAAGCAATAGCCAGAGGTAGTGCTTGTGTGTCCCTTTAACAACTGCTTATGTGTTTGTCATTTTCCTGTGACACTCATGAATATAATCCTCACTGGCTAGGAGAGCTGGGTGATTTGGGGACCTGTCCCTTAATTGGCAGCCTTAAAAGTTGGGGAGTTATATGTGTGGTCCAAACCCTTTGCTTGTCAGGGAAAACCTGGGAGTTGGGAAGGCCAGTTGTAAGGCACTGTGCTGGGGTAGGGTTTATGGTGAGAATGTCTTGTTTATTTCTACTTGTTTCAGTGTGGGCATTTTCTCTGTGTCAGTGTGTAGGAGCCATTCAAATCTGGCTTCTGGATTTCTCTCTGTGGAAAATGCACCATGTGTATCTGTGTATTCTGTGCATCCATGGGAGGAGGGAAATTCAGGAACCTCCTATGTTACCAACTTAATGGCATCACTCTCTTCCCCTTTTATTGAATACATTTGGAAAACTGTGGAATATTGTTTCCTTTATTTAAGTAGATTTTCCAGGGAAATATGAAAAAAAAGGGAAGAAAATCCTCACCCTTCTAGGATGACCAATGCTATTAACAATCTCCCTAATTGCAGCCTTGTAGTCTGTACTGTAATTATTGTTCAAACTCTCCCCTGCATCATCAAGATAGGTTCATGGCAATTCTTATCTACCTAGTTTGCCATGGCCACAGGTTGGCCTCCATTCTGCATATTTTACTACCTTTCCAACAAACTGTAAACTAAAGTGCAGTAAGCTTTTAATATTTCTTTTTTTTAATGTTGTGCATATTTTGTCAGTGTAAAGATGTACATGAGCATGGCTTTTCTCCAGGAACCAAGAAAGAACACCCTTCAGCTTATATCAGCTACACCACACTGTCCCCTTCGAATTAGGACTCATCAGAGTACTGGATGGAGATCCTTGTTATAAAATGTCTAGTTGAAATTCAGATATCTACTTAGTTCTGAAAAATTACTGGGACAGAGCTGACACTTAAATTTTTGTGAACAATTCCATTCTATCATTAAGATATTTTTAGGCTGAGATTATTTTTTTCTTAAATGAGGCAGTAAGCAAAAATCTCAGTGCGCCGTGTAAAAATGTATTAATTTTAACATGGCCCTTTGTCTCTATTTAAATATTATATCCATTTATAAATGGGTTACTGAACTGATGAGAGAATAAGAAATGGTCTCCCAGATATTCAGACATATAACCAAGAATGAAAATTTTCAGCAGTCTTGGTTTAAAAAGATAAGATATGGTGAAATCAGGGGTGCCTGGGTGGCTCAGTAGGTTAAAGCCTCTGTCTTCAGCTCAGGTCATGATCTCAGGGTCCTGGAATAAAGCCCTACATGGGGCTCTCTGCTCAGCAGGGAGCCTGCTTCCTCCTCTCTCTTGGCCTGCCTCTCTTTCTTCTTGTGATCTCTCTCTCTCTCTGTCAAATAAATAAATAAAATCTTTAAAAAAAAGATATGGTGAAATCAAAATAATTTCAAAATTTAGCGTGTAAAAGAATTGTTTTAAGATTTTGAATCAAATATTCAAAGTCTTTGGATTCATATCGGTCTTTGGAGTCCTATTGAACTCATATTTTGGGTAAGCCTAAAATTATAATGTAGCAGATATAGTATTACTGGATTTTTTTTTTTTCTTCAGTGTCTCTCTGCCACACCCTTAAATCTCCAGGTCTGACATTTCTGCAGGGAGAATACATTAAAGTCCCAGAGTAAGGGGCGCGTGGGTGGCTCAGTGGGTTAAAGCCGCTGCCTTCGGCTCAGGTCATGGTCTCAGGGTCCTAGGATCGAGTCCCACATCGGGCTCTCTGCGCAGCAGGGAGCCTGCTTCCCCCCACCCCCCCCACCCCGCCTGCCTCTCCATCTACTTGTGATCTCTCTCTGTCAAATAAATAAATAAAATCTTAAAAAAAAAAAAAAAAGTCCCAGAGTAACAATTATATAGAAGAGAGCCTGCTTGAAACACAACGGCTAATAAACTCGACATTTCGCTTATCCATCTTTCCAGCACACTCCATTCCTAAATCTCTTGTTCATAATGTCTTCATGCTAAAATAGTTGATACTCCACTTCTGCGATTCACTTCCCACTTTTTTCTTAGTTATCTACCCATTAAAAATTTGATTGAACAATTATGCATGACTTCAAGGGAAGTGCACATGTGTGCACGCATACACGCACACATACATGCACATAACAGCACCCTTAGATAAAACAAACATTTGAAGTAATTATGTTACTCTCTCAGGTTGTAAAACTGAAATTAAAACTCTATTGGTTTGCTACTTTTTCTCAGTTTTTTTTCCCCCAGAGTGATTAGCATCTTATTCAAATTTATGAGCCCAATATTATTTATGCTATAAGAATTATGCTAAATATCAGTCATTGAAGGTACCGTAGTCAGTGTTGGAATTCTGCTATAATATCCTGTCAAGTTATCATTAAGGAACTCATGATATTAAGAAAATCCATCCTATTTTTATTTGTATACTTCTCAGAAAGATCTTATAAAGAATCCAAAACTACGACTATTATCTTTCACTTACTGCTATTATTTCTACCTATGGGCCACACAAAACAAGTCTCCTTCTGAAAAATGTTATCTGTTTAGATATTTTCAAGGTACTATGATTTCTTAAATTAACATTTTCTTTTCAAGATGATATCCACAATTCCATGAACTATTCTTATGAAATATTTTCCATACAGCTCAACAAATTTGTGATCCCTTATGCCACGTTCATGCTTTATGGTCTCATATTTTTCCCCCTAACATTACAGTACCTACAATCATATTAGTTTTCTTACCACTTATTCATTGTCTGTTTTCAAACATTGAAATAAGTTCCCTGCTAAATGAAACCTATCTGCCCTCTTCATTATTAAAGTCTTAAAATATACTACAATTCTTAGCACATAGTATATTCAATAAATATCTTTTATATGAATAAATAAAAGGATGACTCTTGTAGCTCTAAATGATCTTAGAAAATAAGCACTGAGTTTAAGCCTGTTGCTTGAGATATGGTTCTAAGCTACAAGAAGATGTGTGAATTGCTTTAAATCATACAGTTTGCAGCCAGGTTTGTAATAAAATGCTGGTCAGTTAATTCATTCCAGGGCTTATTGCTATTTTAACAGATGTCTTTACCCTGACAACTGGAATCTGCATAATCTCACTTATATTGTGACATTTCTAATTAGACATGATTTTTACATATTATTCCATGCAGCCTGGATAGGAATTATAGAATAGTTCTCATGATTGAAATATTTTAAATGTAGTCCTCTAAAATTATGTCAATTTTTAAAGCAATTGATGTCCTTGTTGCCTCATACTTGTGACTAGCAAGCGCTCCATGATTTTTAACATCAATTGGAGTCTGTGCATTTTCACACTTCATTTATCCCCATTAAGATGATAGCTGTTGGTTTCATCCCATGTTTCCAGAGTATTGAGATAATTCTAAATCTTTAATGCTGACATCTATGATATTAACTAGCAATTTCACATTTGTGTTTACCACAAATTTGATTAAAGTGCATCTATGCTTAAGGATGCAAAACAAAGTCCCCAGGGCTGAATTTGATTCATGTAAGTATCTTCATTAGCCAGTACAGTTATTTTTTAAATGCACAGGAAGGTATATTAGTTTTCTAGGGCTGTTGAACGAAAATGTCAAAAAGCTGGGAAGCTTAAAATAACAGAAATTTCTTCTCTCCTAGTTCTAGGTGCTGAAAGTCTGAAATCAAGATGCTGGCAGGGCAGTGCTCTCTCTGATGACTCTAGGGGAGAATCCTTACTTATTTCTTCTAACTTCTGCTATTTGTCTGTGTAGAAGCAAAGGACAGGTTGCCCTAAGTGCATCACTTTGGCATATTGATTGTTTTAAATAAAAGTTATCTAAGAGACATCTGTGAAGAAAGAATACTCAGCCTGTCCTCAATACCCCTGAAAGCAGGAAATAAATCTCCCATGTGAAGCTACCCTCCCTGAACCAGGAGGTACGGAAGAGATGAATCCCTTATCACTAGAGATAGGGACTTCAAAACAGAGAAGGCTATATACGCACTTTTCACTTTTACCCATTTTCTTCCACAGCCCAAATTCTGTTTAGAATTCCTTACTAATTGAAGTCCAAAGTTAAGTTTTTATTACCCTGTCTATTCCTCACAGATTTAGTGTCTCTTTTTAAAAAGCATAAGAACTGTCTGTCTTGGTCCATTTCTTTAGGTCTTGATGTCATTGTTGGGCTTCCATAGACACATAGAAAACTTTGATTTCTTTCTCCTATTAATCTGCCCCATGTAAATTTGATTCTTAATCCAGCTAGAGGAACCATGGACAGCATAACTTTTATCCTCCCCTGACATTTGCAATCCTTGTTGTCTCATGGCTCATTAAAGGCATCTCTCTAGTCACATGGCCATCTTTTCCCTGTGTGGTTTTACTTTGTCTTTCCTCATGGTGTGTCTGTCCCTGTGCACAAATTTCTCCTTTTGAAAAGTATGTAGGACATATTGGGTTGGGGCCAAATCTAATGACTTCCTTTTAATGTAACTACCTCTGTAAACCCTATTTCCAAATAAAGTCACACCCTGAAGTACTAGAATTAAGAACTTTAACATATTTTCATGAGGGAGACACAATTCAACTTATAACAGAAAGCATTTAGATTTGTGATATCTATTCATAGTTGTGGGTATATATTATGCTATTCATCTTATTATACATATTATATCATGCAAAACATACATGTCATACATACATGAAAGTCCTAAGTGGATATATGTCCAAACATAGACTAAGTATGGCGTGTTCTTGTATATGTGTATGTATATGTGTGTGTGTGTGTGTGTGTGTGTGTGTATAGAAGCATCAAGTTACAAACTTTTTAGTCTGCATAAAAAAAATTCTGCTTTGACAAAAGCTAGTGGTTAGAAATTTAAGGTAGTTTTTCAGCACATAGGATTTTTATCTGATTGACGTAATTGTGAAGTTAGTTTATATGACTTCATTTTACACACAATAATATCACAAGTCCTCATTCTTCTTTTCAATATGATAGCAGATTTTAAAATGGAGCAAAAAGAGGAACCTGTTTTCATCACCATGCTGAAGTGCTGAGATGACACAATACCTAGCAATATTTCTATAGATCTAATAACTTCCAAGAGAAAACACAAATTTCCTTTAAATGTCTCTGAGGTTGACAGAAAATAGTTTATACATGAATGTGACCGAATTCAGATATTTTCCAGCTAAAATAAGTAAGTCATTTTATTATTTCTCTTATTTATAGGTTAATATTCAAAATAGCAGAGGTCATCAACTTGCATATATGTCACAGCTAAAAAGATAGAACGACAGTATATTCAATTAAGAGATTTATATTCTTACCAATGATATACATGGGAAAATAGGGCAAAATGGATCATCAAATTCTATTTTTTTTTAAACAGAACTATACATTTGTCTAATCAATCTGTAGAAAGTATTTTAAATAACATATGGGTTACCATGGGATTTGTTATGATGGGATGAGATATAATATATAGTGGAATTCTTACTTGCGAAAATCTTAGTTTAAATTCCAGACTTAGTTTCTTACCTCATGATCCATTAAAATCAAAGTGTCAATCTGATTTTACTCCTAGAAAATGCTTCCCAATTCACATTGTTCAACAGCAGCGTCTGCTGGCTGTAAAGGTCACCACTAACTTCATGTTGGTTGGATTTCTACCATCTTGTAGGATCTAATCATCATTCTAGAGTGTGGTGTTCAGATGGAGGGTTGGATATTATGGGGAGAAATAATAGATAATCTAAAGGGCTTGAGGGAAGATTTCTTTAATAGTTCTAGTTTAATTCCACACCTAGAGAAAAATGAGGTCTTTCCATTCAGGGTTTCTATAGTCTTATTTCTTATGTCACATACAGTAACCAGCTTGTGGATGGCTGTATGTTAGAAAGACATTTATGACCATTGTCTCAGAAATGGCTACATTATTTATAGATATGAAACATAGTTTTATATGATGAAATAACAGGCTTCATAAAAATGATTATAAGAAAGGAAAATGTTCTATTGTGTACATCAGTATTTAAAAGGTACACTTTACAACATAATGGTGGTTATCACAGGAAGAGTAGAAAATTTGAAAAGAGGTCTTGAATCTCTTTCTTATTATTTTCAACATATTAACATTGAATTCCAAATACAAACTCTAAATATTATCCTAAGGCGCAAATGATGTTTTTGATGTGGTATCTCTCAATGTAAGTAATAACTATACAGCTCACTGATAGGGATTCCTTGCCAACATTCTCTGACATAGACGATTGGTTTTCTAATAGGGATGTTCAGCTTGCCATATTTAAAATTTTGCCTCAGTAACACTTTTTCTACAATAAAGTTAAATTTATTTTAAGGAAGCTGAACTTGAAGATTTACTTTAGTCTTGGGATTTTTTTTTTAACTTTTTATTTTTTATAAACATATATTTTTATCCCCAGGGGTACAGGTCTGTGAATCACCAGGTTTAGTCTTGGGATTTTTATTTATGAAAAACAAATTTAAGCATTCAGTATTCAGGGAAATAATTTCTTCCTAATGCAGCATAGTATTCATATTGCAGAGATTAAAACTTTTCTATCAAGTTATCATCTGGTTAGTTACTTCTGATAGTTTGAAGAGTTATAGCAGTAGAATCATTGTTTCTTTTTGTACCAGGGAGATAAATATATATATATATATATATATATATATATATATATATATATAAATTTTGTTCAGCAAATAGTCATTCTCTCTTCCATCCATTGTGGGTGAGTTTATTACCTTGCCCAGTGAAGTATGATTTGGACTTGAGCCTTACTTTTGCCAATGGATGGGTTTATATGCCTACAAAAATGTGAATACGTTTGATCAGAGCAGAGTTCTTCAGTATGTTCACATATTTGGATATTTGGGTTTACTTCTTATGCTATTAGGATGTATTAGGCACTGTTCCTTTAGCCAAAATAACACATTGTGAGGACCTGAACCCCATCTCCAACTTCAGAACCTAGCCAAGCAAAACTTCCCAGACAAACCCTTTCTAGGTCAACTGAATTTTTCGTAGGGTTTCACTAAATCTATCTTTACTGGTGCTGTTTGGTCATTTCCTATCCACATGACAGCAAATCAGTAAGCACCATTCCGAGTTAATATTCTTACAGGGGTAATTGATTCTGGTTTTCATGGAAGGGTGGGTAGTTGCAACACAGTAGGAACAGGAAGGTGTATGGCTGGACCTGAGCTGACTCTTTGTGTCTCTTCTTGGCATATTTACATTGGGTAACAATCATAGTAACCATAGATTGACAATGGTATGGAAACCAGGGTCTCAATCCCTTGGTTTATCCCATGCAGTGAGCAAACTACACCTGACCAAATGGTAGAAGAGAACATGATGAGTATTATTTGTAGCCTCAGTACCAACTGCAACAGCAACTACTATGGATTTTCTATTATTTTTTCTCTTATAAGGTTTTTTTTTCTCCTAAATAAATTGTGCTTTGCTGCCATCATGAAAAAGAAGCATTGGTACACAGAGAGAATTTATTATGAGAAGCAGGTGGATCTGAGTGGCACAAAGGATGAATTTCTACAAACACTGTCAGCACCATTCCATTAGTGTGGTGCATTTATCATAATTGATGAACAAATAGTGATATATTTTTAGCCCCAGAGTCCACATTATATTTGTCTTGTACATTCTTTGGGTTTTGACAAATGTATAATGACATGTGTTCACCATTACAGTATCATACAGAATAGTTCCCCTGCCTAAAAATCCCCTCTTCTCCATCTATTCGTCGCCACCCCCATTACTGACAACTGATCTTCTTATTGTCTCATAGTTTTGTTTCTTTCCAGAATGTCATGTAGTGGGACCCACATTCCCCTTTTATTAAATGCTGAGGCTGTTATCACAACGAGATCAGAGACGTGAGGAGTGCTGCATTTTATCTTGAGCTGTAGAGTTAGCTCCTCAGTCTGAGTCTTTGGGTTCTTGGTATGAACCTTTGTTGAAAACTACAAGTGGTAGGAGAACCTTTCTCTTACTTCCAGAAAGTAAGTTATTCATAGATTTTCAACTGTTCTATTTACCTTCAAGAGATACTTTAGCAGTAGTTGAAAACTAAGCGGCTTGCCCCAGAGAGAACAAAAATTCGAAAAAATATATATATATAGCAATAAATCTGCCAAAAATTATGTGTAGAAAATCACAGTTGAGAGTTAGAGTTAAGTAGTAGGCATAGGAGCCATAAGTAAACAGGCTTTTAGGTTTGCTTTCAAATTCAACCTTTTCATGACTCTGCAAGTTAAATATTGTGATTAACCATACTATTTCTCCTAAAAAGTATTCTCCATTAATCTTTCTGGAGTGGTTTTCCAATATACCCTGTAGCCACCAACTTGAATTGGCCATAGTTGTTCTGCTCCATGCGAGGCACTTCAATTTTTTAAGGGATTACATGTTGCACTACTTCAAAACATGATCACTATTTTTCTTATTACTTCATCTTTGCACTTGGAAAAATATAACCACCAAATTGCTATCTCTGTCTCACTTCTTTCTCTTGGTATTATAACCACAAGCAAAGCAAACAGATGTTTAGCTCACAAAAAAATGTAGAAAATATGCTAGGCCAAGAGAAACAACAACAAACTTAAAGTGCAGTTAACATTATTTTCTCTAATCCATTAAAAGTGATTACCCCAAAGGGTCCTGTTAATGCTACCCCTACATTTCTAGGAAGTTGCTGATTGATTACTTATTATATAGAACAATTGTTTTTCTTTGGTCATTCTGAATCTAGCATAGTACTAGTTATAGATCGATGACCGATTTTCTGTGATACCCTAGCTACTATGGAATAGTGTGTGATTTGAAATTCAGTTATTTATAACATAATCATCAGTATTATCTGTTATTCCAGCAAGAAAAATATATACTGCATTTAATACTACTAATTTATGAAATAAGTCAAGTTTAAAATAATCCTGAACACAGTTAAAAAAAAAAAAAAGGTAGAGGTAGTCACAAAAATGAACAATTTTATACACTCTGATCTTGTTAGGGGATTAATATTGTCTATCTCATTTAGATTGCATTTGGGTGATTAGTGCATGTTAGCATACAAGACCTAAAGTCTAAGTTTAGAAGGTCTAAGTTATTGATAAAGGGAAATGCTGTGAAGTAATTATTTGAATAAAAACTTAAAGTATGAATATCAGCTATTTTTTAAGATTTTATTTATTTATTTATTTGGCAGAGAAACAGAAAGAGAGATACAGCACAAGTAGGGGGAACAGCAGGCAGAGGGAGAGGGAGAAGCAGGCTTCCCGCTGAGCAAGAAGCCTGATGCGGGGCTCAATTCTAGGACCCTGAGATCATGACCTGAGCCAAAGGCAGGCGCTTAACCCACTGAACCACCCAGGAGCCCCAAGTTTTGCATTTGTTTAAATAATATTTTCTTCCATTAGTATTGCTTTCAGTGTCCTTTTCTTATGATTATAAGAAATCCATGTACATATGTATGTATATATCATCTTCATTGCAAATTGCATGATCTTAAGTCCTTCTCACTCATATGTTGAAGTATTCATTTTTTACTACTGATTTAAATTAACCTCTTTAGTAATGATTAAAGCTTTGTACATTATAAACGCTGACTGTTTTCTCCATTTTTATTTACTTTTCAATTTTGCTCATTCATCAGTATTTAAAGCACAGAAGTTAAAATGTTTGTGTGGTCCAGTCAATCAATCTTTTCCTTTATGGTTTCCGTGTTTGGTGGTAAAAAGTGGTTTTGAGGCAAGAGTTTTCATTTTCAATAAACTTTTATTGAGCACTTGTCCTAGCTTACAGGCAGAGAGAGTCAATTAAGTGCTTGTCCTGTTTGAAATTTCAATCCAGTTGTGGAGATAAAAAAATAAATGTACATTCACACAACATTAAGAAATGTTTTACCAACAGCAATCTACAAATAAATGCAAATTGATACAGTGCAAATTGAGAACATATGTGCTAAGAATAAAGGAATGGGTAATTGAATAGAATTTTACAAGAGAGGGAAATTGGAGATAATAAAAGGCACAGGGCTTTCAAAATTTTCATGACATCTTTTTCAGTGGTTTTTCTATGCATGTATGAATTATTCCACTTTGCCTATCTTGAAACAAGCTGGACATTGTTGAACAAATTTTATATACTTTCTGCTAGGACACGAAGAGTTGCAATGCTATAAATACTTAAGTAGAAATGTTATTTTCAGCATCCTTCTATGAGAAATTGAGGGAGCTGAATATGGATGGAAAAGAAAAATTATTTCTTTTACAACCATGAACACACTCCACACCACCTAGCTGCCATTCACCACTCTAGAAGCTTAGTTTCAAAGGAAAATATATAAGAGAGAAAAGTGTGAAGGTGATGATAGTATTATGAAATCACCAAAGGAATAAAAGCCACAAAATAAGAAAACAGAACTGCTTACTTTAACATCCAAAAATATACATCATAATCTAGTTGTCATCATTGGTGTTTGATGCCCATTTGACTGGGAAAAAAAGAATTGCAATTTTGGAGAAATATGTTAGTGAAATCTTCTCAGTACTTTCTAGTTATCACTTGATTTTGTTCTAACGTTTTCCAATGATTTCCTGGGGGCTGTCCATGCTCTGCCTCCCTCCAGCAGTCTCCATCGCCCACTGCTGATGGCAAATGAAGCAGGAAGAGGTGATGGCATTGTTGACAGTGGCTTATTTTCAGTTCCTATGCCTGCTGTATACTTTACCTTTTAATTTTCCTACACTTGTACTTTGAATGATTCTATTCAGAGCCATAATTTTTATTCTTGATTAGAGCATCTGCCATGAAGACCTAAATCCCATCAGGTGAGCAGGAAAAAAATCTCATGATGGTGCATTCATGTTATTTCTTTAAACCAGAGAAATTAAAATTATGCTACTCCTTCTTATTAGCTAATTAGATCACTTGATACTGAATTGAACCCACCAATCATAGTCTTCTCAAGATAAAAATTCGTCTGGGCACCCAGGTGGCTCTGTTGGTTAAGCGAATGCCTTTGGCTCAGAACATGATCCTTGAGTCCCACACTGGGGTCTCTGATCACCAAGGAATAGGCTTCTCCCACTGACCTCTCTCCTCTCATACTCTCTCTCTCTTTCTCTCAAATAAGGAAAATCTTATTAAAAAAAAAAAAAAAAGATAAAAATTCTCCTAAACCACAATATACAGTTTTGTTGTATCCTTCCCAAAAGCAGGATGGGAAACAGAGTAAGAAAGGTCATCTGCTTTCTTTCTTAGAGTAACATGTTTTGGTTCCACTGATTGTCCATTTCTTTTTTTTTTAAGATTTTATTTATTTATTTGACAGACAGAGATCACAAGTAGGCAGAGAGGCAGGCAGAGAGAAGGGGGATGGGGAAGCAGGCTCCCTGCTGAGCAGAGAGCCCCATGCGGGGCTCAATCCCAGGACCCTAAAATCATGACCTGAGCTGAAGGCAGAGGTTTAACCCACTGAACCACCCCTGATTGTCCATTTCTAAGATGTGTAACTATTATACTAGAGTTCAGGGTTTCTGACAATTCCATGAAAGCTGCTTATTTCTTTCTTTATAATCCTTCTTCATAAAGTATATATGATTTTTATGACCCCACCCCTACCCCTTGACAGAACTGCACTTAAAGCCTCTGCCTTCAGCTCCGGTCGTGATCCCAGGGTCCTGGGATCGAGCCCCGCATCAGGCTCTCTGCTCAGCGGGGAGCCTGCTTCCTCCTCTCTCTCTCTGTGCCTGCCTCTCTGCCTACTTGTGATCTCTACCTGTCGAATAAATAAATAAAATCTTTAAAAAAAAAAAGAACTGCATTTAAAAGGGAAATATGGATCCACCAAAATCTCTTACAGTCACGTAAGGTGATAACTTACTTTCAAGAAGCAACATACCATAAAATTTGTCTCATTGTCTTGTGTGTTCAATTAGAAATGTGTCATTTTAGAATTTAAAAAAAAGTGTACTGTGTTTGTTTTTGCAAAATTATATTTTGACTCATACTGTTTATCTAATTTAACCATGTATGTTTTAAGATTATGTTCTCTTACTCATTTTGACTCAGGAATTTCTTCTGAAAAATGTTTCCCATTTTAATAATGTCAATGAGAGCATAATATCTTACTACATTGTGATAGGATAAAAATGAAGGAAGAAGGGAAAATCTTTTTGGACAGAATACTTCATGTAGTTAATACTCATGAAAATAAACCTCAGAGGATCTTAATGTTGCTAAACCGTTCTGAAATTATAATTGGTCACAATTCTTTATTCTTAAAAATCTTCCATGCCGTCTTGTTTGTTGTAGCCGTGCAATGTGACTCCAAGTAAAGAAAATCAGAAATTCAAAACAAATGCTTGGTAAATTTAAAAAAAAAAAATAAAAAAAAAGATTCTCCTTAAGGGCCTTGGAAATATTTGGAAGAGGAAGAAACATGAACTATTAAGTAGAGGTAACAAAACCATCACGTTACAAATTTCTTAAAAAACTTCTAAACTGCTATCCTTTCCAACATTTCTGTTTTGTCATGATTAATATACACCATCCCCTCATTACCCATAAGCATTGGTCTCACCTTGAACCAAGTCTCACATAGGACACTATGGAATAATAAAAAGTTATTCACCATTAAGGGGTCAGAAGACTGAAATAAATATAAATAAACTATAACAGTAACTCCAAATTTTGAAATTCATGTTAGTATAGGAGAGTCATTGTATGGAGTTAAAGAGTCAGTTGTGCTGGAATTGTTATTTGGAATCAGATACAAAGAGAGCCCTTAGGAAATTTAAACATTCTTATACTTGATTCTTTGTGATTAAACTTAACCTGTCCCTTTGGTCTTATTTCTGGAAACTATACTCTTGAAATCAAAGTTCCATTTAAATTGAAGTCCCCTTTATTCCTAGAAAAACTCTATGCCTGCCCCCACCATTTTCCTGTGCTGTATTTTCTACCGGCAACTCTTCCTTTCACTCCCTTCAACCATGTAGTTCCTACTTAACCTACCAGTCTGGGATTTCAGAATGTTTCTTGAGCCTCCAAAGCCAGGAAGTTGCCATTCCCACTGCACCCTCTGGTGGTCATTTCCATATCCACCTTAGTTGATTAAGCCAACCCCAGTAAATCCCAAACTCTACACCCTGTGCAGTTTCAGAAAAAGACATGTGATCCGATTCTAGACAACAGAACCAGAAGTAATTCCATTGAAAGACTTCTAATAAAAGTTTCCTCATTCACAAAAGAAAGTCACAGTATCTCTTCTATTTTTAAAACTCCACTATTTTTGCTTCTGCCATTCCTATTGCTGATGTTATTATTTTTTTTTTTTACATGATTTCTGGGACTGCTGTACTATCTTTTTTAACAGCTTGAAGTTGGAATCAACCAAAATGGTGGAATAATGAAGACATGAGAAGAAATTAAGTTTCTGTCCACATCGTGGTGCCAATACATCAGCCACATTTTAGTTCATTTTTAGAAGTTCTTATTCCTCTTGTTTATCCAGCATCTGACTTGCTCTGTATATTTGCAGAATCTTCCACTTTTTTTAAAGAAGAGCCAAAAAACTCACTACCAAATCCAAAAATGCCTTATGTTCTTTTCCTTAGCCTTCCTTGTATTGGAAGATTTTTCCCATGGATTTCATCCCTGTGCAGCTGGAGTCCCTTGAGCCAAAGTATGTAGTCAATTTTTGTGTATGGAAACAGTCCAGGATTTTAAGTTTTTTTTTCCCCTTTTTTGGAGGAGATTTGCTTATATCCCAAGATAATATATGTAGATATGTTTTATCCCAAGATAATATATGTAGATATGTTTTCTCTCTCACTCTCATATCTCCTTATATTCTGCAATAAAGATAATATTTCTGTTGCTCTTTCTTTCTCTGGAGGGGAGGATAGACAGGTCATGAGCTGTCCTACATAAGATCAGAGTTTTCTCATTCTGACATTTCCTTCCTGTGAGGCACCTCACAGCATATGCAGATAACTTCTGGCTCTCATATTTCCCTGTGGGAACTGATGTGTAGGGAACAAATATGAGTGATAAATGGTGTTTGTCTCTGACCAAGGAGTCACCTGCATTTTATTAGCCTACCATAGGTATGAATTCAACATTCTGTCCCAACACTCAACAAAAAGAATGGACTCGGCATGGCAGCATGGTCCTTGACATTTTTTCTTTAATATTTATTTATTTATTTGAGAGAGCGTGAGTTACCTTCCACCCCCAGAAGTGGCAGAGAGAGAAACAGAATCTCAAGCAGACTCACAGCTGAGTGTAGAGCCTAATGTGGCGCTCTATCCCAGGAGCCTGAGATCATGACCTGAGCTGAAATCAAGAGTCTAATGCTTAATCCACTGAGCCACCCAGCCACACCCTGGTTCTTGACTTTCTATGGCAGCCTAACCTGTTAGTTGGCAAATGGGGTAAAAGTACAGACTCTTTATTGTTTTCCACATTTTTGACATCTTCTGGTTAGAGTTTAGTCACATGACTAAATCCAACAATTGGATACCTTATCCATTTTTAACTGGAAATGTTCATATGAAAAATCAGGTACCATGCTGAATTTCTAGACACAGCAGTTGCATTTTCCAGCATCTGTTGGTAGTTGTGTCAACAATGTGAGGTGCCAGAACTCTGCCTGTTGGTGCTGGCAGCCTTGGAATCCTACTAAAATGTAAGTCAGCTCATGTCACACAGAAATTTTCTCCTCCTGCCAGAGGATTTTTTATTCTCCATGATACTCACCAAAGTCTGGTTTACTTCATCGTTTACTTCCTATGTCCCCACTCTGGAATGTAATCTACATGAGGGAAAGCCTTTTATATGTTATTACTTCCATCTGCACATGATAGACTCTCAAAATATTTCTGAGGGAATGAATACCAAGAATTTGGAAGAAATTAACATTGACTCACTATTTTTCTCTTGAGGAAATCAGCCATTGTGTGGAGTGAGTAGTTTTTTTTTTTTTTTTCTAACATCTATAAATGTAAAATAAAATTTAAATATCTGGAGAACAAGTGGAAAGTGACCATAAAGAATAAAATGTACTGATACATACAATTTGTAAATGAATTTTAGTATGCAAATTGCCACTATGATTAGCAATTGTGTTAGTTACCTAGCTGCACAATGAATTATCCAAAAACTTAATGGTTTAAAATGATAAACATCATCTCACACGTTGTCTGCGGGTGGGGAATCCTGGAGTAGCTTAGTTCATGGTTCTAGTTTTGAATCTCTCACAAGGTTCCTATTAGGATTGTGGCTGTGGCTGCGGAGATCTGAAGGCTTGACATGGCTGGAGGATCTGTTTTTGTGATGGGCTCATTTCTAGAACTGGCAAACTGATCAGGCTGTCGGCAGTTTTCAGTTTTTCACCACTCAGTGCTATCCTTAGGGGTGTTAGGGATGACTTAAAATGGAGCAGCTGAATTCTCCCAAAGGGAGGGATGCAATAAGCAAAGACATCAACATCCCTTTTATGATTTAGCATTAAAGTCATATTCTGAGCATTACTGGGACAATACTGGAGGCTGGCTTCCACAGCAATAATGAGGTCCTACAAAAGTCTTAGCTTCCTGCAAGGAAAGTATAGACATTTAGAACATTTGTAAGATCTGTAAAACATTTTTATTAATAGACAAAGGAAATGACCAGGCAGGAGAAATAAAATAAAGTGTGTAGCTTTGTGATGTTATAATGGATTCTTAATTTCTCTAGGCATCATTTTTAGTTTAGGCACAATTTAACCAACAGAGAGATTGAATTAGTGATCTAGTCCTGCCGCTATTGGTGGATGCTGGGAGGTTATATAACAAACTGACCGAAACTCGAGACTTCCTCACACACAGAGAGTGCTTATGTTATTATTTACTAATTTCAGTCCCTGGCAGATGCTTTTTTATTTTTTTTTAAAGGAATTGTAAGCTTTAGTGGAGCCTAAATATATGACCATTTATTAGATGGCATCCGTCATGTCTTTACATTTTGATGTGTCCAAAGAATTATGTAGATCCTTAGAGAACGCATTGAAGAGACCTTAAAGTGTTGTGTAAAGTAAGATATATTATGAAAGTAATAAATGCTCTAAATTGTATATAGTAAATTATGAAAGTACTTTTCTTCTCAATATATAGAAGGACTGTGAAGAAAGAATATGTTGACTAGAGCAGCATTTGTTTTGGCCCGCCCTCTATCCGACCAATATTTATCTGCCATTTTTACCTCTTATATATTGTATTACTTAGCATCTGCTAACCTGAAGATAAAGAACCACACAATGAGAGGTAAAGGAAGGTTTCCTGGGATCAGAGAACTGCATTTCAGGGAGCACAGATTCAGGTAGAAACCCAGTGTCCAGCTGACAGAAAGAAAGTAAGGGGTTTTTATGAGGAAAAAGAAGGGGGACAATTCTAGGAGCTGAAGAAATGGGGGAAATTTTTTCTATTGGTGTTAACAAGCTTAAGTACTCTGCATTATACATTGCTTGACTACCGATTCTCTCTTTAGAAAGTACACAAACATCACCCTTGTGATCAGGATGTCCCTCTTCCCTCTGACTTCTTCAGCAGTTGCTTTAGACAATTGTCATTTTGCCCAATCCAGAGATTTTGGCCCAAGTCAAACAAAGATGGCTATGGCTACAGAAATTTCTCGGCAGGTGCAGCTCTGACTCTGTCTGAAAATGGCTTGTCATGTCAGTATTTCACACTCTACCTAGTGCCTACTGAGACTATTACAAAACCTTGTATGCATTCCCATTAATTAATTAGTTAATTAACTTGTACCACACCCACCATGGGGCTTAAACTCAAGACCCTGAGATCAAGAGTCCCACGCTCTACCAACTGAGCCAGGCAAATGCCTCTGCATTTCCTTTTAATTTTCTGTTGTCAGACTTCTTTTTTTTTTTCTTGCTTTGTTAATTCCTTTTTTATTAAATTATAATGTATTATTTGCCCCAGAGGTACAGGTCTGAGAATCGTGTCAGACTTCTTAAAACTTGAATTTGTTACTATCATTCTGAATTTTTACTGAGAGAATAACTCTACATGGTTAACCAAAATTTAAATTTGTACCCTAGTTTATGTTAAGTATAGTAGATATTGTTCTCTAAGCTATTCTCACTTGTGTCCTAATGCGCTTAAGTGTTCCAAAATATTATAAATATTTTTAAAACAATTGAATGTCTTTAATTTTACTATTATTAAAAATGTGGTTCTTGTGTTTTTCAATAATAAGAACAATTTTTAAGTTGCTATGATATTATGATTTGTGATAAGAAATATATGTTGAGTCTTTATCCTTTCTGGCGTAGAGCTCCAAAAATCCTTGGAATTTCTGAATTTGTGAGAGAGACCAAAAAAGTCTTTTGTTATGTTAATGAGACAACTTTTAGATCTCCCAAGGATGAGGGCTTTGAGGAAGCAACCAACTGATTAAATGGCTGGAACTTTGAGTGCCATTCTCCTAACCTCTGGGGAGGAGAGAGGGACTGGGCGATGAGTCAGTGGCCAATGGCCAATGATTTAATTAATCATGCCAATGTGATGAAGCCTTTATAAAAACCCCAAGGTATGGAATTTGGAGGGCTTCCAGGTTGATTAACATGTGAAGATTTGGGGACAGTGGCACTACCAGAGAACACAGAAGCTCTGTGCCCTTTCACCATACCTTGCACTATGCATTTCTTCCATCTGGCTGTTCCCAAGATATATCTTTTTTTTTTTTTTAAGATTTTCTTTATTTATTTGACAGACAGAGGTCACAAGTAGGCAGAGAGGCAGGCAGAGAGGAAGGGAAGCAGACTCCCCGCTGATCAGAGAGCCAGATGTGGGGCTCGATCCCAGGACCCTGGGATCATGACCTGGGCTGAAGGCAGAGGCTTTAACCCACTGAGCCACCCAGGTGCCCAGCCAAGATATATCTTTTTGTAATAAATCAGTAATATAGTAAGCAAAATGTTGAAGTTGTGTGATCCTCTCTATCAAATTAATAGAATCCAAAGAGGAAATGATGATGGAAATTTGCAATTTATAGTTAGTTGGTCAGAAATACCAAGCAGCAACTTGGACTTGCGACTAGTATTTGAAATTGGAGAGAGGGGAGCCTTGTGGGGCTCTGCCCTCTGTGGAATCTGATGCTATCCCTGGGTAGATAGTGTCAGAGTTGAGCTGAACTGCAGGACACCTAGCCAATATCTTGAGCACTGCTTGTTGATATGGGGAAACCCTTCCCCTACCATACACACACACACATTGAAATTTGTGATGAAAATCCAAGCCAGCTGTCTTAAAATAAAACAGATAATCTGGACTTTTTGTGTCATTTTCCCTCCTCAATTTGAATGGGTACCTTCATTTGAGTCAACAGTCTATGCCAATGAACAGTATTTTACAGATTTATGACTTCTCTTAGCCCTACACAAATTCATGCAATTGAATTGAAAATTCTACATGCTTCAAAATAAAGTGAATAGAAAATTCAAAACTTTAAGGCTTTAAAAAATAATAAAAAACATTCACATTAGAGGGGGCACCTGTGTGGCTCAGTTGGTTAAACGTGGCTCTTGATTCTGGCTCAGTTCATGATCTCAAGACCTGGGATCAAGCCCTGCTATGGGCTCTGTACTCAGTGAGGAATCTGCTTGAGGACTCTTTCTCTTCCTGTCCGTTTGCCCTTCCCCCTGCTTGTGCACCTGCTCTCTCTCTCTAAAATAAACAAATCTTAAATTTTTTTTTTACATTATATTTGATGTCTAATCCACTGCCTGTGACTGTTAGATATCTTCTGGCAGTACAATAGTCCAGGTTGTTCTTCCCACTGGAAATCTATTCTTATATTATTTCCCCAAGATTGTATTTTTCAAAGTTTAATCTTGTTAAATTTTTCCCAAACATTTTTTTAAGAGTTTATTATTTATTTATTTTTATTTATTTTATTTTTTATAAACATATATTTTTATCTCCAAACATTTTTAAATAAAATTTACTCATGTTATAAAATTACTTAATATTTTATGAAGTCTGTTTTATAATATTAATCAAAATAAAATTTGACTGGAATTAACAAGAAAGGGGCCAAATATTTTCCTTTTCTCAGAAACAAATAGAAGATATGATGTTTATGTCATTCCCTACATACTCATGAAATGCTGCCTTACACAACTAATCCTACAGTCCACACCACACCCTTTCTTTTTGGATTGAATCCATATACTTGGAGATTAAACTGGTCAAGCATTCAAAGGTGCTTGGAAAAAACATAGCATTAAGCTATGATTGTCCACACAAATAAGCAATTCATGAAACCAAATAAATAAATAAATCTACTTTATAAAACACATTGTTTAAAAAGATCTTCTTAGTTTTATATAATAGATATTTATTTTGGGTTCAAATTTAGGTTGACTTGGAAGTTCTCAATATCCTGAATATAATTCTGGTTTTAAAGTTTTGCATACAAAGAGCCAACATCTATTTTTTGAAACCATTAAGTTTGTTTTTTTTAAGATTTATTTAGTTATTTATTTTGAGAGAGAGAGAGCATGAGCAGGAAAGGCAGGGGGAAAGATAGAGAGAATCCCCAGAAGACATTCTGCAGACAGGGAATCTGATGCAGGACTCAGCCCCACCACCCTGAGATCATGACTTGAGGGGAAACCAAGAGTTGGTTGCTCAACTAACTGCACCACCTAGGTGCCTCAAGAGCCAACATCTGTTTTAAGAAGATAGTAAATATGCTTTATATGATATTCTTATATTCCATGCTCTTTCAGTTATAAAATATATTGCAATATCTATTTTCTTTTCCCTCAGCTAAATGTTCAGCTCCATGATGTCCGGTATATATAGCTATTCATTTGCTATCACTGCATTAAAAGTGCAAAGTAGTTATAAGTTGTTGGTAACATTATAGTATTCTAAACTTTCTACAGAGTGATTTCCAAGCATTTGAGGTTATGAAAGAAGAGTAGACATTTGGGACTAGAAATGGATTATGAGATTCAATGGACTTTCTAACTTTTACACAGGAGGCCAATTATATCAGATATTTTCCGAGGTCATACAGCTTATTAATAAAAGGCAAGGTAAAATGCAACTCACTTATTCAACAAATGTGCATAAAGTACTATGCAACAGGTACCCTGAATTGGTAGCACTCATGGGATGTAGTCAACATTATTCTTTCTTCTATCTTTTTTAAACCTTCCAAAAGTGAATATCCTCCCCTTAATCCTGATTGAAAAGCTAGAATGATTCCATGACATTTTTTAATCACTATTAAAGAGCAGAAAGTCCGTCACTTTGTAATGAAAATACACCTTCAATTCACTAATTAAAGCCACCCAATACATAGATCAATACTGTAAGCATCATTCAATGATGATTTTTTTTTTCCCCAGCTAAAGCCAGCTGTGGTGGGTTTCCGGCTGCCTTGAAGTAGAACTATGGTTCTTCGACGGCCAGTTACCAATTTCCCTTTCTTTTTCTGCTATTTTAACACCTTCAAGAACAAAGAGATTGGAGAGATAGGAGGTGAAGAAATCAAAAATAGTTAATTCATTGGTACTATGAAGGATGGCTTTGTATTCTCATGAATAAATGTTTAAAGCTTCTCCTTCATAGGTATTATCTGAGTTTTCTGCTAGTTCCCTCAGTTTTTGTGATATGGGCTTGGTTTTTCTTTTAACCAACCACCCAGATGTACACACTTTAGCATCTTCTTCCTGTGAAGCAGGCTACAACCTCCTACTGTTGATACCCTATCATCCTGTAGACTATCTCTTGTGCTGACTTCCTTATGGTGGCTGCCTTACCAGGCTCCAGAAATCCACATATTTGTTTTGCTGCTGGTGTGTAGTTATTTTCAAGGTTTAGATCGTCTTCCTATTGCCATTGGTCCCTACTTCCCTCAAGTATGAGTCAGAATCTCATTCTCTGTGCCTTTCCGATGACATAAAGTATATAATAAGCTCCAGGAAGGACCTAGTTGAAACCCCTTCTAACTAAGCATGAAGTTAGAAAAAGAATCCCATCCTTATATCACTCCTTACTTTGGTAGAGAACAGATTAAGACTCAAAACAATTCCCATCAATCTGGCTCAAAAATCTTCCCTCAATATGTACTCCCTCAAATACACCACAGATAGGAGTAATCAACAACAACTACCAGTAACCCATTTTAAAGATCCATATGAACCAGCAAATATTTCAAGATGCAAAAAATGTACTTACTGTAAGTTTGAGTTTAACTCTTTGTTATAGCAGTTGTACGTTAAACATTGCCATGGAGAGGTAATGGTGAACTAAAAGATTTCTGGTCCCTGTACCCATGGAGCTTAGTTTGTAGAAGGGGAATTACCATTATTCAAATGATAGTAGTAACAACAGCAAAAATAAAGTGTGAAATTACAACTGAGTAAGTGTTTGGAAGGGGAGGTAAATCCTGCTCTAAGCCACCCCCTAAAGACTGTTTGGACCAATAAAGAGGTTGGTTGAGGCTTCTGTAAGTAAGAGACCATTTAGTTGAGGTCTGAAAGTTGAGTACAAATGAACTTGATGAAAGAGAGTGGAATTTGGGGAGAATTAGGGAAAACATCTTGGGCAGAGAGAATTTCTCATTCAATGGTTTAGTGCTGGGACAGACAGAAACAGGTCAGTGGGCCTGGTTTTGGGGTGAGGATTCCTGGGAACAAAACTTGAGGTGGGAGATTCTTACAGGGAACAGAATATGCAAGGCCTGAGAGGCTATGTTAAACATTAATTTTTAATTTTAAATGTAATGTTAATCCATTAAAGAGTTCTAAACTGAGGGTAGAAGTGGAGGATAAAACTGCTGTTTTAAAAAGAGCATTTTTTTTTTAGATTTTATTTATTTGACAGAGAGAGATCACAAGTAGGCAGAGAAGCAGGCAGAGAGAGGAGGAAGCAGGCTCCCTGCTGAGCAGAGAGCCCGATGTGGGACTCGATCCCAGGACCCTGAGATCATGACCTGAGCCGAAGGCAGTGGCTTAACCCACCGAGCCACCCAGGCGCCCAAAAGACACATTTTATAAAATAATAGGGTACAAATGTAACCCACCAGTGAAACTTGCTTAATGACAATGCAGAAATTTCCACTGATTCTACATTTTTCAGGTTCAAGTATTATCTATAATACTTATTAAATTCAATGTTACTTAAATATGGAAGGAGGCTCACCTTAGACAACTATTTAAAAACAAACTAAAAGTGTTCTACTTTATGTCTTTATTGCTAAATGTTTGCACAGCACATGATAAGGCAATAACATGCATAGAACATCTTTGTGCAAAACACTGTTTCTACAGTGATATTTTAGGAAGCCTCAGCTACCCACTCTTAATCCTTGCAGACAAGGACTTCCATGACATGGATGCTTTCTCTCACTGAAAAAAGATGTAATCTTCCACTGGTCCCCATCTCAGAATTTATATTCCAACCTTGATGATCTGCTTTTGGTTCCCAGACTTACCAATTAGTTTCAAGCTTCTGCAACTTCACAAGTCCGTTGGTTTGAAAAAAAGACTGTTTCCTTTTCATTCTCTTGGATTCAGGCTGCTCATTCTTCAGCAGGTGGTGTAGATCTACCTTAACCAGAAAGTCTCCGTATTTCTTATCGCTATCCCAACTCCAATCTTCAAGGCAGGATTATATATCTTCCTCTTTTCTTCCCTAAAGTCCTTTTTCTTCCCTAAAGCACTTGTCATATGTAATTACAACTTTATTATTGAATATCTAATTTTCCAACTATAAACTCTTTGATGAGATTGTTTTTAATTTATTTCTGTCTGCCTAGAACTTATTACATTGTGTACATGATAAATTCTCAGAAAATATTTGTTGGAGTGAACTAAACTGACATCCCATAACATCTTTCCAGGAATCCTCACAATGAAAATATTTCTTTGAAAAACATTTCTTATTATGTGTATTTTGGTCCTAATGGCTACTGTTGAATGCAATCTTGTATTCAGGACCTGTAACTTCCTTTGACACTAATTAGATTAAATCAGTTAATAAGGCTGCCATGGCATATTTATGGCAAAACACTGGAAATAAGTTATTATAAGTAAGGATATTTCAAATTAATCTTATATTTTCTTTAGCTCGTTCTTCTTTGGAAATGCCAAATAAGGCAATTGAGTGTTCACATTTTTCAGAATGCATTTTAGGAGCAATTCTAAAGTGTGAAGTGCTGAAATAATATACATTTATCTTTTTTCTCTTATCTCAGAGCTCAAAATGATAATTTACCATATTGAGTTCTTGGGAGCTAGCACTATGGAAATGTATAAAAAATAAAGAATATAAAAATTTTTCTAATAATTTGCTCTTTGGCAAACACAGTTGAAATTATCTTGAAATCCTGAAAGTATGTTTTGAACAACAAACCTCACAATATCAATATCCTGTATTAGTGTACATTTTATAACTGGCAAAGTCCCTTCAAATATATTATTATTTCTTTCATAATAATATTTTGGGTGCTTTGGGACCTTGCTCTGTGTTATGCTAAGAACTGAGACTACAAAGATAAATGTGACACAGTCTCTACATTTCTGGAGCTTTCACTCTCATTGGAAGAACAGCTAATGGATGATTAGAATTAAGGACAGTAAGTGTATTGGGTAAAGGGAGGTGACACTAAGTTTTCTGTAAGAAATTCAAGGTAAGATAAACAACATTACTTTCTGAGTGATAAATGAATTCAAGAAAAAAACAATAGTCTCAAAGCCTGAAGACATAAGCAATATATTTACTGAATGTAAGTATCAGACCTGAAGAAAGAAAATGTTACTCAGAAGAAAGTTCAGCCAATGGAAAAAATTAAGATACAAGGAAATCATAGAAGCTAATGCAGACAAGTTTTTATTTTTGTTTTTTAGAGAGAGACAGTGAGACCAAACAGGGCTCTATATAGGGTTCAATCTCACGACTCATATCATGACCCTTAGATCATGACCTGACCCAAAATCAAGAGTCATATGCTTAACCGACTGAGCCACCCAGACACCCCAAATGTACACAGTTTTAATCAAATACCTATCTATAGGAGTGGGCTTACCTAAATTAAAAACAAATTACTCTAGTTCTATTGTTAAAATTGATTATATCATTAGGAGTTGTTCAAGAAGTTAAAGTCAAATAACTTCCAAGAATCCACTCCCATATATAAGACCACACCTCTTATGGGTATGGATATGGAAGCCATTATATATATTTTTTATATAATTTTTTATTTTTTATAAACATATATTTTTATCCCCAGGGGTACAGGTCTGTGAATCACCGGGTTTACACACTTCACAGCACTCACCAAAGCACATACCCTCCCCAATGTCCATAATCCCACCCCCTTCTCCCAAACCCCCTCCCCCCAGCAACCCTTAGTTTGTTTTGTGAGATTAAGAGTCACTTATAGTTTGTCTCCCTCCCAATCCCATCTTCTTTCATTTGTTCTTCTCGTACCCACTTAAGCCCCCATGTTGCATCACCACTTCCTCATATCAGGGAGATCAGGGATATCCGCTTGGAAGCCATTATATATTTTATTCCTTTAATTTTTTTCATTATTATTTGAAGATTACCAAGCAAACTTTAATTATGATGTTGTTTCCCTCATAGATCTCCCACAGGACAGAAAAAATAGTGCTAGTTAGGCTGAATTAAACATTTCCATCTATGTGAAAAGGACATCTCTTTTTGTGTTAACAGATGGCATTCCGATGTGACTTCCTTTAATGTAGATCTACCACTAGGAATGGAATTCCAAAATGTTCTCAAGAAATCAATTTCCAATGCCTGCAAGACAGGACTGTGGCAAATTTTGCAATATAGAAGAAAATGTAGATGTAGAAGTTTGGGCAGAATTCAGGAGAGAATGCAGGAGTTCATGTTCTGGATTCACTGCCTGCTGTCTGTGTAACCTTGGAAGATTTACTATCTGGAGCACAGTCTCTTTATCTATGAAATGAAAACAATTATGTTATTTACCTGATAGAATTGTTGTGGAGATATTCAGCTGCTTAAGTAGAATGGGACTTAAGATAGGGATCAGTGCATTTCACAATCACTGATAAATCCAAAGCAGAGTATTCTAAGGTCTGGTTACGACCTCCAGAAAAATTTTAATAATGGGTGCCTCTGTGTCACAATCAGGATGTTGGGGAATCAATAAACCATCAGTGTAAATATTAGGTACAGATGGCCCTTCTTTTCACTACATCTGTATCTTTGGGATAAATACCCAGGAGTGCAATTGCAGGGTCATAGGGAAGCTCTATTTTTAATTTCTTGAGGAATCTCCGTACTGTTCTCCAAAGTGGCTGCATCAACTTGCATTCCCACAAACAGTGTTAAGAGTGTTCCCCTTTCTCCACATCCTCTCTAACACACGTTGTTTCCTGACTTGCTAATTTTGGCCATTCTAACTGGTGTAAGGTGGTATCTCAATGTGGTTTTTTTTTTTTTTAATTTGGGAAATTTAATATCTTTCCCCCCCTCTTTTTTTTATTTTTATATATTTTATTTTATTTTTTTTTATAAACATATAATATATTTTTATCCCCAGGGGTACAGGTCTGTGAATCGCCAGGTTTACACACTTCACAGCACTCACCATAGCACATACCCTCCCCAATGTCCATAACCCCACCCCCTTCACCCAACCCCCCTCCCCCCAGCAACCTTCAGTTTGTTTTGTGAGATTAAGAGTCACTTATTGTAGGAGAAGAATAAATGAAACAAGATGGGAGTGGGAGGGAGACAAACCATAAGTGAATCTCAATGTGGTTTTAATTTGAATCTCCCTGATGGCTAGTGATGATGAACATTTTTTCATGTGTCTGATAGCCATTTGTATGTCTTCATTGGAGAAGTGTCTGTTCATATCTTCTGCCCATTTTTTTTTATAGGATTGTCTGTTTGTGTGTGTTGAGTTTGAGGCATTCTTTATAGATCCTGGATATCAACCTTTTGTCTGTACTGTCATTTGTAAATATCTTCTCCCATTCCGTGGGTTGCCTGTTTGTTTTGTTGACTGTTTCCTTTGCTTTGCAGAAGCTTTTGATCTTGGTGAAGTCCCAAAAGTTCATCTTCACTTTTGTTTCCTTTGCCTTTGGAGACATATCTTGAAAGAAGTTGCTGTGGCTGATATCGAAGAGATTACTGCCTATGTTCTCCTCTAGGATTCTGATGGATTCCTGTCTCACGTTGAGGTCTTTTATCCATTTTGAGTTTATATTTGTGTATGGTGTAAGAGAATGGTCGAGTTTCATTCTTCTATATATAGCTGTCCAGTTTTCCCAGCACCATTTATTGAAGAGACTGTCTTTTTTCCACTGTATATTTTTTTCTGTTTTGTCGAAGATTATTTGACCATAGAGTTGAAGGTTCATATCTGGGCTCTCTACTCTGTTCCACTGGTCTATGTGTCTATTTTTATGCCAGTACCATGCTGTCTTGGTGATCACAGCTTTGTAGTAAAGCTTGAAATTAGGTAACGTGATGCCCCCAGTTTTATTTTTGTTTTTCAACATTTCCTTAGCTATTCAGGGTCTCTTCTGATTCCATACAAATTTTAGCATTATTTGCCCCAGCTCTTTGAAAAATACCAGTGGAATTTTGATCAGAATGGCATTAAATGTATAGATTGCTCTAGGCAGTATAGACATTTTAACAATGTTTATTCTTCCGATCCAAGAGCATGGAATGGTCTTCCATCTTTTTGTGTCTTCTTCAATTTCTTTCATGAGTGTTCTGTAGTTCCTTGAGTACAGTTCCTTTACCTCTTTGTTTAGGTTTATTCCCAGGTATCTTATGGTTCTTGGTGCTATAGTAAATGGAATCGATTCTCTAATTTCCCTTTCTGTATTTTCATTGTTAGTATATAAGAAAGCCACTGATTTCTGTACATTGAATTTGTATCCTGCCACGTTGCTGAATTGCTGTATGAGTTCTAGTAGTTTGGGGGTGAAGTCTTTTGGGTTTTCCATATAAAGAATCATGTCATCTGTGAAGACTGAGAGTTTGACTTCTTCCTTGCCAGTTTGGATACCTTTTATTTCTCTTTGTTGTCTGATTGCTGTTGCTAGGACTTCTAATACTATGTTGAACAAGAGTGGTGAGAGGGGGCATCCTTGTTGTTTTCCTGATCTCAACGGGAAGGCTGCAAGCTTTTTCCCATTGAGGATGATATAGCAGCAATGGCCACGGTCGCCAAACTGTGGAAAGAACAAAATGCTCTTTAATGGATGAATGGATAAGAAAGATGTGGTTCATATACACTATGTACATATATATACACCATCAGAAAAGATGAATACCCAACTTTTGTAGCAACATGAACAGGACTGGAAGAGATTATGTTGAATGAAATAAGTCAAGCAGAGAGAGTTAATTATTGTATGATTTCACTTATTTGTGGAGCGTAACAAATAGCATGGAGGACAAGGGGAGATGGAAAGAAGGGAGTTGAGGGAAATTGGAAAGGGGAGGTGAACCAAGAGAGACTATAGACTCTGAAAAACAACCTGAGGGTTTTGAAGGGGCAGGGGGTGGGAGGTTGGGGGAACCAGGTGGTGGGTATTAGAGAGGGCACTGATTGCATGGAGCACTGGGTGTGGTGCAAAAACAATGAATACTGTTATGCGAAAAGAAATAAAAAATTAAAAAATTAAAATTAAAAATAAATAAACCGTCAGTGTAGCTCTTGTCTCCAGAAATATACAATTGTCACTTCTGTCAATGGATTAGGGATACACTACTTCCACATTCCATTCTAGAACCACACCTTCTCTGTTAGATCATTAATTGTGAATGGATAGTCCATGTAGTACCAAGGGGTGGCATTCTGTCTTTTCATAAATAAACTAAATTTAGATTTTATGAGATTGCATCTGATTGACAGAACCTCAATATATCAACAACCCCAGTTACAATGTGGTCTGGAGAAGGCAATTTAGCAAGACATAGGTTATTGTTATAGAGTATGCCAATCTAATGTAGTAGATGACACTGTTCTATCTTCTTTTAATTTAAAAAATTTATACATATTAGGTAAGCAAAAGAGGCCTTCTAACAGTGGATGCATACAAATGGATTTTTAAAAAACACATGAACAGACAAACAAAAATACTGATTGGAGCTAGTAGCAATAACAACAAAAAAAGTTGTTAGGAGATCCCCAACAGTGAGGTGAACTGTAATTAAATTACTGAATGGAGATCTTATGGTATATTTATTTATTCCCAAGCTACTTCTGTTTTCTAGAAGCTACTTCTCTTTGCTACTTCTGTTTGTATAGCTAGAGGGCAGAATTTAAAACATGAAATGATGAACTAGAAATTCTGTGAAGAAATCAAGGCACAGTGAATCTTATAACCAAGTAAGAACATGAATTTTATTCTGTGCTTTTATTGAGTTACTGGAATTATTTTAAGTACAGAGAACTAATCATGTCTGTGTTTATAGAAGGACAGTCTACAACTATATGAAACATGATATGGGTGGGAATGGTGCTCCAAGCAGAAGGCAGACAAGGCAATGAACAGGAAAATGAGGTGGGTATTTGTAAATCACTAAATAAAAATGATGAGAATATGAGGAAATTTTATAGCAATGTTAATGGAAAGAAGATAGTTTATGTATTTAGATTGTATAGCTAAAAATACTTAGAGTATTGGGAGTAGATAATTTAGATTTAGAAAACTATTTTGCATTATAGAACAATTCATAGCTATAGGGACAGGTTTGGGGAGAACATGATGAGTTTAAGTCCACATATTTAATATACTGACCTGCCTGAAGGTCTTCCTCTAGCAGATATTTCACATATAGTTAATTATATGGACAAGTGGTACCTGAAGAAAAGATCTGCTTCAGACATAAGTATTTTGTAAATCTTTACACATAGGCAATAAATAATGCTATAACTGTAGCTATTATTTAGATAATTTAAGTAAGGTCTTACATATCAAGCTGTGTAGCGGCAGTAAAATACAGGATAGAAACTTCCAGAAAACCAACTTTTCAATCCACTAAAGGAGCCTGCAAAAAGACATAAGTTATGACCAAATAATTCCAGCCATCCAGGGTGCCTCCTTGCCTGCCCTAACTACACAGCCCAGCCCTTTGGTGAGCGGGGGGTTTCTACCACCCGAGGAGGAGACACACAGTCAGCCTGTCAACCCACACAGCCTGCACCACCTGCACGCTGCCTACCGTGTTGAAATGCTGGCACTGGAAATTCTGGGTCACCGAACACCCCAACAACTTCTCCCGCTCCCCTCCACCTACACTGATGATGTCAAATGGTTGTTGGGCTGGCAGCAAAGTTGGGAGATCATCATGGAGACGCTGCAGCAGCTGAGCCCTTCTCGTGCCACCTGCAGGCCCCAGCCTTCCACCAACTGGTGCAGCACTGCCAGCAGGCTTACATGCAGTACCTCCAACACCACCTGATTCTCCGGACCCCTGCCAAGTATGAGACTTTGTGAACGCGATCTGCAGTGCCCGCAGTGCCTTCCGCCTGACACCCATGAGCATGATGCAGTTCAACGACATCCTGCAGAACCTCAAGCGCAGCAAACAGACAAAGGAGCTGTGGCAGCAGGTCTCACTCGAGATGACCACCTTCTCCCCATGAATCTGGCCCCTCTAGGGTCCTATACGGGGACACAGGCCTGTGGCTATAGGGGCCCCTCACACAGAGGGAGTGAATCTTGGCTGGACAGATCATCCCCACTCAGTTCTCTGGTAGCCCAGACTGGCAGCTGCTCCTGGGCTGTAGCTTGGGGCCAAGATGTCTCAGACCCTAGAAGCCTAGGGTTGGGGGAGACAGCCCTGTCTGGGAGGGGGCATTGGGTGGCCTTTGGTATTTATAAATCTATAAATTCCTTTCTTACTCTAGTCTGCCTGGGACTTCACCTTCCTTCCCTCCATGTGCAGATGAACTTTGAACCGATGTGGGGGAAAGACTGTTATTTGCTTTAGTCTTAAGTTTCTCCCACTCCAGTGAGGCAGACAAAACAGAAAAATTAAGGACATTTCTAGCCCACAGCTAGGGCTCATACTTAGTTCTATGAGCCACTGTCCAGCTATATATATATATATATATATATATATATATATATATATATATGAAAATACAAGAAAAACCAGAAAATATAAGAAAAATATATATTTATATATATATTTAATATATAAGAAAAACCCCCAGTTCAGTGACTGAGAATGCTGAACATATAGAAAGGTCAAAGAAGATCATATTGACAAGCTATTTATGGGAATACTAACTAAGTCATTGGAAACATTGATAAGAGTATTTAGAATAAAATGACAAGTGAAAAAACTGGAATTTATTGAGTTGAGGATGGAATAATTGATAAGGGAGTAAGAACAGTGAAAATAAATCACTTTCCCAGAAAGTTTGGGAGTAAAGCAAGAGATATTTGGTGACATCTGGTTAAAATCCAGGATCATAGAAGCAAAAGTAAAAGAGCTGTCTGGTCGTGTGTGTGTGTGTGTGTGTGTGTGTGTGTGTGTGTGTGTTTTCTGTGCCCGTTTGTTGATTTACTTGTTTGTTACGCTGGGAGGTAATGAGTATACTTACACAATTACACTATAGGGACAAAAATGGTAAAGTATATTTGTCATGGTGTGTTTTGCTGGGTTGATGCTGCTTTGTTTCTGGATTCATACTTGGGATGATCATGGGTTGGAGGAAAAAAAACTTAGAAGGAGGAGGAGAATCTAAGCATTTTCATTGGAGAATGGATTGAGCAAATGGTAAAATCACCAGAAAGACCAAGAGAAAGGGAAAAGAGAATAAGTTGCTTCAATTTTGAGAATTATTTTTGCAGACAGAAGCCAGCAGCCAGGTTACATAGTAGAAATTATGAAGTGAAATATCAAAAGGATATATTAATAAAACCTCTTTGTGGTATAATCCTTTTTTTTTGCCAAATTTTAAACATTTGGGGGTAAGATTTTATTCACATTTTAAAAGCATAACATAATGAGATTTCTCTAAGGGAGGGCAAAATTTAGTTAAGTTATAACAATATGATGATGAGAAAAAGACAAGAAAGGAGTGAGATTGAAAGAGCAACTCACATTTAATTTTTACATGAAATTTCAAGTGGGATATGGCCCTGTCTGAACTACAGATATGAAAGTGGTGACTAGCACAGTTGTAAAAAAGCACAACTAGAATGAAAACACAGATTTTTAAAACCTGTAAAAACTCCCACATGTTAACTCATTCATCACTGTAAAAGAGAAAAAAAGTACCTCTTTTTAGAAGTAACAGAGCAAAGACTATAATTGGGCCCAGAAAACCTGTTCTGTTCTTTTTATTTAATTTTGAAAAATAAAACAAAATTTTTCAAGCTTTACTCTAAATCTTTGGTTTTCAGAAACAATAATTTATCAAAAAGAGAACTAATAACAAATAATAAAAAGTTTGAGTAGAGCAACTTTAAAGTGTGTATAAAGTAAATCTTCTGTGAAATGAAGAAGTTGCACAAAGGTCTTTCATAGAATGAGGAAATATTGTTCATTTATTAAAACACATGCACGGTACTTATTATGCTATGTTCTCCTGACTTTGCAAACATTGATTCATTTACTCCTTATCTGTATCTATTTATTTTTTTCTTTTATAGGAAAGGAGATTCAGCTGTATTTGAAACTAAGAAAATTTAATCGAGGGAATTGATCAAGAGCAGAACAACTAAACAAGGGAAGGTAGAATATCCCAATTAACAACAACAGAAACCTGTACCAGTTTTCAAGTGGAGGGAAAAATGAGAGGAACAGGGATTGTCAGAGCACCTGGCCCAAGTGACCAATAGAAGCTAGAAAAACAGATCCCTCCGGTGGTAGCTGGTGTCCCTAGAGAGCTGTAGACATCCAGGAAGCGACATACTCAGGGAAGATATACATGGTTCTTAGGGAAAACACAGAAGCAGAGGGAGTGTTGTGAGCTCACTTATGTCCCCAGCCCGCCCCCCCCATTCATATGTTGAAGTCCTAGGCCTCGGTTCCTCAGAATATGACAGTATTTGAAGATAGGGCCTTAAAAGCAGTAATTAGATAAATGACATCATACAGGTGAGCCCTAAACCATCTGTCTGGTGTCCATATAAGAAGAGAAGATTGGGACATACCAAAGAGATACGACGAGTGTGTGCATATGGAGGAGAGTTCATATAAGACACTGTGCAAAGGCAGCCATCTACACGCCAGGAGAAAGGCCTCAGAGAAAATAAACCTGCTGACACCTTGATCTTAGACTTCTCACCTCCAGAACTGTGAGAAAAACCTGTTGTTTATACGGCCCAGCCTGTGGTATTTCGTTATAGTAACCCTGGCTGACTAATATAGAAGGCCTAGGCGTGTACTCTGACAACTTCTTTCCTTTTGCTGGAAGGCCCCCGTCCCTTCTTCCCATGGGCCAATGTTGCTGGAGAATGAATGTGAGGCCTTCAGGAACAGCGCACTTGTGATATAAAGCAGAACAGCTGAAAGCACAGGGACAGCATGTGTTGAAGCAACCCTAAGTATTATGCTAGCTTCTTAGCCCATTTTAAAGGGAAGACAGCTCTTCAAAGGCTCAAATGCACCAACCTACTCACCTGAGATCACATCTCACTATGGTTCCAAAGCCCCTGCTGTAGCCAGTCGCTATGCTGACTCTTGGTTGATTTATGGGGTAACAACCTTCCTTTGCTATCCATTTCACCATTTTCAGTGAGAACTTGGGCTGTGGCAAGGAATATAGTAATTGCACAACACTAATGGTGACACAGAGAGAGTGTCAGCATTGTGTGTGTGTGTGTGTGTGTGTGTGTGTGTGTGTGTGTGTGTGTGTCTGTGAGAGAGAGAGAGAGAAATAAACCCTTTGGAAGGTAGTCCTAAACTGACTCAATTAAGCTAAGTGTTTCCAAGTGTTTGCAATTATAGTATCACATTGAATGTTATACTTTGTTTCTTTCTAATCCTTTTTTTGTAAGTACCCTGGTAGTATGCATTTATTTAAATTGAAACTGTGCGGGGAGGGCTGAGCAACAGCATATGAGACTATTGCAATCAGACATCCTGTGGGGATAAAAATTATATTGTTTAAATTGTATTGAAAGACATTTTATCATTCCTTTCATTGGCTAACCAGATATCAGTTCTTTTGCTTCGGTAGACACATCTGACTGAAATTCATCAACCCCAGTTTTGCCAAAATAATTTAAGGGAAAAACTAATAAACTGGAGAGGATTATATATATTAAAGAAACACTGACAACCTAGTTTCGCTACATCTGGTCCAAGAATTTGGATGGCTTACAAACAAGGCACCTGTTCTAAGTGTTAAATCCATTATCTTGCTCATAACAGACCATCTGAACCCACTCTTCTGTGATTTCTCAGAATTAATCAGTCTCCTAAGTCATGCTTGAGTGGCAGTGTTATTATCAATAACACCAATAATTTGGCAATCATACTTTAAAGTATTAAAAGACACATCTAAACTATGCTGAATTTTTCCAGACAAGTAAATATAAATTTTCATTGGAAGGTACGTTGTGCATACGAATGGAGACTTCTTCAAAACCCACGTTCCAACCAGTGACATCACCGTGGGCATCGGGCTTTTGCTTTATAAATTGTGCTCTTGAGCAAATCAGTAGCCTACTAAATAAATGATTTTTATTACTTCATCAAAAATCATTTTTTTCTGCAGTGTTTCTCTTCTCCCAGCATATAATTTGCAATATATTCTTACTTCCATTTAAAACTTTCAGACTCTGAGGATTTCTGATAACTCTGTAATAACCTTGAGAGTAAAGCTCAAATGGTCTTTCATGTCTTAGGATCCTGAAGATGTATCGCCTTTTTAATAGGATCTCTTGGTTGTTTTGCATAATTCATGGCTCACATAAGACTTTAACAAGGAAAAATGCATAGTTTATATGATGTTTTGCTGGCATCCTGCATATTGATTGTCTATTATATTTCATGTCTTGATTGCAATATTTTTCTGAAATAATTCACTTTTAAGTGGTAGAACTGTAATACCAAGAGTGACTCAGCAATCTGTATGCTAGAGGCTTTCCAATTTGCATACTCTTATCCTTTTTTATTTTGGATTACAAGGTAGAGGCATTTCTAGATGCTATACCAATATAAGACATTAAGGGAGTCCCCTTTCAACAGAGTTTCATGGTCTTCTGTTACCAATACTAGAAAATCAATGCTTTTACTAAATCTTATTCAAGAACCTCCCTGGAATATAAACATCATTTAAAGCAAAGCTCGGACTTAGTGAATTATTAATCATGTTTAGTAAACCATTGTTACCTCCCCTTAAATTTTAATCACAGTGTGATGCAAAAATAAATAAATAAATAAATAAATAAATAGAATAAAAACATGCAACAAAAGTCAAGATAGAGAAATAATTTTTTCACTGATAGTTTAAAAGTGTATCATTTCTCGTTTTTAATTTAAGCAATCAATAAGTAAAAATACAAGTATAAAAAAAATTTAAATAAACTTAAAGTTTTCTATAATCTAACTTTACTTGTTTAAAAACTTAAGCTTACTAGTTTGTGGTTGAAGTAACTATTCTTTCCTAATCATTTTATTTGTTTCCATTGGTAGAAAATATGTAAAAACAATGTTAAATCCACAATTGTCTGTCCTGCTCTAGCTCTTTGAGTTCTGTGGAATTCTGTTTTCAGAAAAATTTATCCTGAGTGACAGAAAATAGGGAGATGTTAAATAAAGGCTAATTATTAGGAGATTTTTTTTTTAAATAAGGAAATTAACTGTGTAGATGTATGTAATTCAGTCTTCATTGAAATATATCTAAGTATATTTTCTAGGTCAGCCAATGGAATTGAATCAATCCTAACGGCCAGTTAATTCATCCTTTATCTATACTCTTCAAGTACAACAGTGCGATTGCTTCATCCTTTGGAGGTAAAGACAATCATAAACATAAGAGATCCAGGGAATCTGTGCAAGGAGACTGTTAAAAAAAAAAAAATCACTTAAAACAGTTATGGGTTCATCTTTTATGCAGCTGTTTGATTTTCTTCTTTGTTCAAATGGTTGTATTGTTAAGTAGAAACAGCCTGAGATGACATGATTATATGAAAATGTGTGAGAAGTGAACAAATGTTCAGCTCCAAAGACAATGCGGCCTTTCTTCCCTGTTTTGGCATATAAGAAGAGCACATTTTGACCTCAGTACAATTTGTGAGATTAGTACAATGACAGTGGAGGTAATATGCAAGCTTAACATGTCGAGAAACAATTCCAGGCCAATCATTTTAAAAGTAACTCTTTTTAAATTTAATATAAAAAAATAAAAACAGTCATCAGATTGGGAAGATTTGTTATTATATCAATATAATAGAATCTCTATTTCATTTGTCTAATATGCTTTCTTAAGGTAGCTTTATGGATTATCACATGAAAATTCACTGAGCTCCTTTGGGAAGTATAAAGGGAAATTCAGCCTGAAAATCTGATATAGTTATTTTAGATCTGTTTTAAAGCTGTGGTTCTCCACCAGGGGTGATTTTTCCCTCCAGGGAACATTTTACCATGTCTACAAATATTTTTGGTTTTTGCACCTGGGAAGGTGTTACTGCCATTAGTAGGTAACAGAGCCAGAGATGCTAATCTACATCCCACAGTGCACAGAAGAGCCTTCCCATGATTATTCAGCACAAGAGGTTGAGAAGCCCTGTTTAAATGAATTAAAAGTGGAGGCGCTGCCTACCTTTACAGAAGGAAAAGTTGCTCTGCGGAATGTGAAAACCTGTCTCCCCTCAAAAACCTTGTGATAGAATGTGCTCCGGTGTCTATAGTATCTCTGAGGGGCGCCTGGGTGGCTCAGGGAGTTAAGCCTCTGCCTTCGGCTCAGGTCATGGTCTCAGGGTCCTGGGATCGAGCCTGGCATCGGGCTCTCTTCTCTGCAGGGAGCCTGCTTCCTCCTCTCTCAGCCTGCCTCTCTGCCTACTTATGATCTCTGTCTGTCAAATAAATAAATAAAATCTTTAAAACAAACAAACAAACAAACTGTATCTCTGAAAAATGTCTATGGACATGGACTTGAGAAAACAAATGATTATATGACTTTTTCTTTCATCTGTGACCAAATTATGATTTAGAGGTAAGGTTGGAAATTTCTGAATTATTGCTGCCAACCAAATATAAAGAAAGCATACTTGTAGAAAGGACACTATGATTAGATAAGGTCGGGTGGGTTAATGTAAGTGGGAGAAGGAAAAAACAGTAGATAAAACAAGACATTTGAGAAGTATGTCCCTAACATTTTGAAATAAATGACAATGATGACAAGCATGCCCTTTGACAATGCCGGTTCTGGAAATACCGTGAAGAATTTTTTCTTTTTTTACAGAAGTTGACGTTACCTTGATCCAGTATCTTAAGCCTTAATGTTTGAAGTAGTAATGTAGATATGCTTAGGCATGTGAAGGAGAACAACTATGTTAATTTTTTCTAACTTTCAGTATTCTAGCAACATGTTGGTGGAGCCCTAATGTAAATGTCGCCAAAGGATATACTTAACAGTCTACATGACGTGCTCTAACTTTGATGGACCAGAGCAGATAACAAAGCAAGTGTGTATTTGTACATTAGGCAATTTTTAGGCTAAATATCATAATGGGTTTTCCCTCTCCTTAAAAGTAAAAGGACATTTTAACAATATCAATTCTTCCAATCTATGAACATCGAATATCTTTTTCTATTTGTTTGTGTCATGTTTAATTTCTTTCATCAGTGTTTTATAGCTTTCAGAGTACAGGACTTTCACCTTCTTGGCTAAGTTTATCCTTAGGTATTTTATTCTTTTTGGTGAGGTTGTAAATGGAATTATTTTCTTAATTTCTCTTTCTGCAACTTCATTATTAGTGTACAGATATGCTACAAATTTCTGGGCATGAACCTTGCATCCTGCAACTTTGATGGATTCATTTACTACTTCTATGTTTACCATCATGTTATCTGCAAATAGTGACAGTTTAATGTCTTTATCAGTAGGGATGTCTCTTGTTTCTTTTTCTCATTTGATTTTTGTGCCTGGGACTTCCAGTACTATGTTGAATAAAACTGATAAATGTGGACATCCTTGTTCAAAAGTCCACAGGAGACAAAGCAATCCACAGAGTCAGTGTAATTCTTTGTCAAAGCACTAACATCATTTTTCACAAAACTAGAAAAAATAATACTAAAATTTGTATGGGACCACAAAAGACCTGAAATAGCGAAAGCAATTATGAGAAAGAAAAAGAAACCTGATTAGAGATAAACTACAAAACTGTAGTAATATAAACAGTATAGTACCAGTACAAAAATAGACACTTAGATCATTGAAACAGAATACAGAGCACAGAAACAAACTCATGCATATATGTCCAATTAATCTGTGAAAAAGGAGGCAAGAATATACAATGGAGAGAAGGCAGTCTCTTCAACAAATGGTGCTGGGAAAACATTTGCATGCAAAGGAGTGAAGCTGGACCACTTTCTAATGCCATACAAAAAAACAAACTCAAAATGAATTAAAGACCTAAATGTGAGACCATAAAAATCCTATAACACAGGCAATAATTTTTGTCACATTGGCTGTGGCAACATTTTTCTAGATATGTCTTCTAAGACAAACAAAGCTAAAGCAAAGTTAAACAATTGGAACTAAATCAAAATTTTTTAAAAAATGTTTGCACAATGAAAGAAACCATTAATGACAAAAAGGGCAAATTAATGACATATCCAACAAAGGGTTAATATCCAAAATTTATATAGAACTCAGACAACTCAAAAAAACAAGCAATCCAATTTAAAAATGAGCAGGAGATATTTTTCCAAAGAAGATCTACAGATCAACCTACAGGTGTCAGAGTGGCTAAAATTAAAAAAATAATAATAAAAATACAAGACAAAAACAAGTGAGGTGAGGATGTGGAGAAAAAAGAACTCTCATACTGTTGGTGGGTATGTAAATTGGGGCAACCACTAAACATTAAAAATGAAATACTATATGATCCAATAACGTTGTTATCATGTATCTATCTACCCAATGAAAATGAAAACACTAATTCAAAAAAATATATGTAACCCTATGTTTCTTGAAGCACTATTTATAGTAGCAACCAAAATCTGGAAGTAACCCAAGTCTTCATTGATAGATGAATGTGTATACACACACACACACACACACACACACACGTATCTCAATATATATATATCATCTATGTAAATATATATGTGTATATACATATATGTGTATATATAATGGAATATTATGCAGCCATATATTATGCAGCCATAAAAAGGACAAAATTCTGCTATCTTTGACAACATGGACCTGGAAGATATTATGCTAAGTAAATGCTAAGTAAAATAAGTCAGACTAAGAAAGATAAATACCATAATGTTTCACTCATATGTGGGATCTTAAAACAAAAACAAAAACAAAAAAACAAACAAAAAACTCAAAGTGAATAAAGAAGCAAAAAGCAGAACCAGACCTGTAAATACCAAGAAGAAACTGAAGGTTATCAGAAGTGAGTTAGGGTAGTTAGAGAGGAGAAGGGATTTGGGGGAAATTGGAAGGGGAGGTGAACCATGAGAGACTATGGACTCTGAAAAACAATCTGAGGGGTTTGAAGGGGCGGGGGGGGGGGGGGTGGGATGTCGGGGTACCAGGTGGTGGGTATTATAGAGGGCACGGATTGCATGGAGCACTGGATGTGGTGAAAAAATAATGAATACTGTTATGCTGAAAATAAAAATAAATAAATAAGAAGTGAGTTAGGTGGGGATATTGGCAAAATGGGTGAAGAAGAGTGGAAGATAGAAGTTTCCGTTTATGGAATGAGTAAGTCACAGGAATACAAGGCACAGCATAGAGAACATAGCCGATGATATTGTAATACCGCTGCATACTAACAGACGGTACTACACTTGTGCTGAGCATAGCATAAGATATAGAGAAGCTGAACCACTATGTTGCACACCTGAAACTAATGTAACATTGTGTCAACTATACTCAAATAAAAAAAAATTAAGACATAAGGAGAAAGAAGAAAGCCCACATTATTGCTTTCAGTTTTCAAAAATGCTTCAGCTTTTTTTTTAAGGAGGCTCCACACCCAGTGTGAGGCTTGAATTCACAACCCCGAGATCGAGAGTCACATCCTTTACTGATTGAGCCTGCCAGTCACCCCTCAGCAATGTTTTTATTTAAAAAAAATAATAATATGTAACTGGCCAAGTTAACCCAATTGGCAGAATGTTTTAAATTTACAAAGTCATCTCTTTAAATAAACTATTGTTGAATCAAATATAGTTAGGCATTCAACCTTTTGATTGCTTCTTCAAAAAATTAACTCATTAGAAATTAATTTTGGGGGCGCCTGAGTGGCTCAGTGGGTTAAAGCCTCTGCCTTTGGCTCAGGTCATGATCCCAGAGTCCTGGGATCGAGCCCCGCATCAGGCTCTCTGCTCCGCGGGGAGCCTGCTTCCTCCTCTCTCTCTGCTTACCTCTCTGTCACTTGTGATCTCTGTCAAATAAATAAATAAAACCTTTAAAAAAAATTTAACTTTCTACTGCTAATGGGCATCAGCACCCGAATCATGTGTGTGTAACCTCTGCCATCCCTCAGGATTAAGCCTGGCTTAGTATGTTACTGTCACTGTCTTGAAGTTTGTAACAATTGATTTCGAACAAACGGCCCTGCATTTTCACTTTCCATCAGACCCTACACACTTATATAGCCGGTCCTCAGGGTTACCCTGGGAGAAAGGAGCCAGGAAAGAGCTGCCTTTGCTGTAAAGGACACTAGCAGAGAAGCATCCATAAGGAGAGGTCCTCATCCTGGTGCCAGAGAGGGACTACCATTGATGGCTTAACATTCATCCCGTTTGGGCGCCTGGGTGGCTCAGTGGGTTAAGCCGCTTCCTTCGGCTCAGGTCATGATCTCAGGGTCCTGGGATCGAGCCCCATATTGGGCTCTCTGCTCAGCAGGGAGCCTGCTTCCTCCTCTCTCTCTGCCTGCCTGTAATCTCTCTCTGTCAAATAAATAAATAAATCTTTAAAAAAAAAAAATCATCCCGTTAAAACATAACCTCCACATGATTGTAAATTTAGGTCAGAAAATTCCCTGTTAAGGAAACTGTCCTGAACACTGAAGGATGTTTAGAAACATTCATGGCCAGGGCGCCTGGGTGGCTCAGTCGGTTAAGCACCTGCCTTCAGGTCAGGTCATGATCTTAGGGTCCTGGGATCGATCGAACCCCGTGTTGGGATCTCTGCTCAGTGGGCAGTCGGCCTGTCCTTCTCCCTCTGCCCCTCTCCACTGCTCATGCTCTCTCTCAAATAATTTAGTAAGATTTTTTTTTTAAAAGAAACATTCATGTCCTTTTCTGATTTGATTCAAGTAACAACAGCCTCACCTCCTATTCTTAATTTGTAACCACCAAAAAATTCTATCATCCGTCTATCTATCTATCTATCTATCTATCTATCTTCAGGCATTGCCAAATGTCCCTTGGGAAGCAAAATGCTGTTAACTGTGAAGTAGTGTCTTCTATGTTACAAGACCATTTTATTCCTCATCCTATCCCCAGATAGGAAAGAAAGTCAGGTGCATAGCAGACTCCTGACACCCTTTTCAATTTATTATTCAAACCAAACCAGTTCTAGAGTTAGAAGGATGCTGTTAAGAATTACACTGGGAAAACAGATTTAAATCAACACTGTGTAGGTCAGTGGGGAAAATCAGTCACATGACCTATAAGCCACACATAACCGAAGATGACCAGAGAAAGCCTTTTACCTGAGCTGAGTGCAAAGGACAATTTACAACATTTTTTTTCCTTTTTATGCTCATATATTAAGTAACTGGATCCAGTTTCAATTCCAAAGTGTTAAGAGTACTTACTTGAACTGTAGTGTGTTAGAGAGTTGGACAGCATAACAGGAAGTAATCTTCAAAATCTTGGCATTAGCTTGTAGAAGCCATTCTAGTACAACAGGATCTGAGGTTTTCACAGGACTTAACCAGAAGTCATTTGATTCCCAGGTTCATGCATACGGGCCACATGCTTCTCTGGCAACACATTTACTTTAATTTCTCTCAGACCATCTAGAAGTTGGTCTAGACTTTGGACATACTATTTTCTTGTAATTCTCTTTACCTCTTCATATTGGCAAATATATTTATTGTTGATTTGTTTTGTTTTCCTCAAGACTCATTTCTAGGGCTTAATTATCCCTTTTCCCACCCCACATCTCTTTAGGGGCTAAATAGTATTGCCAGCAGAGGTGAAATATTATGTTGCAGGAAAACGTTATTGCTTTACACAATATCCAATGAATAAAAAATAGTATTTGACAAAGCAGATGTCTGCATAAAGTTAGAGCAGTGACAAAGCAGTGAGAATTTTATCAAAAATATGATACTACGGGTGCCTGGGTGGCTTAGACTGTTGGGCTTCTGCCTTCAGCTCAGATCATGATCCCAGAGTCCTGGGATCAAGCCCCACATCCAGGTCCCTGTTTAATGGGGAGTCTGTTTCTTCCTCTGCCCCTCACCCTTCTTGGACTCTCTCTCTCTCTCCCACGCTCTCTCAAATAAATAAAATATTTAAAAAAAATACAATACTAGACATCAGTTTCTTTTATTTGCATATCTTCTTTTGCCTCAATAATTTAAAGCATGAATAGAATTGTTTTCTACTCAAATAGTTCTTTATCCTGGTCAGCAGAAAGTGATGTCAGAAGTTCAGTAGTAAGAAAATAATAGTGTAATATTGTTCTTTTGTATAAAATTATCTTGGTAATTTTGTATTTCAAGTAGTGAAAAAAATATTTCTTAAAAGATTGTGATTTTAGTGTAATTAGAATTCTTTATCACAGTAATAAAATTATTTTTAGTTTACTATAATTTTAACTTATTTTTTTCAGCTTTACCTTATTATAGTTATACTAAAAATAAATTACTCATTCTAATTACTATCATATTTGTTTTTTAGGGCAATGGGTTTTTTACATGTTGAAACTTAAATCTTGACAATATCCCTTTTTATTTTATTGTTCTTTATCTAATTGTAAATGGTAACTATCAAATGGCTTGAAAAGGCTTTGTTTAATATTTTAAAGAAAACTTGATTCCTTTAACAAGAGAGGTTACAGGAAGTAATGTGCAATATTTTTAATCAATCAGCAGACTTGAAAAAAATCAAATTTTTAGCCCAAATTAGGTGATTGATCTCCTTTCCAGTTATAGGTATCCCCTGCTTTCCGAGAGTTTGCTTTTTGCCACTTGCCTTTTACGAAGTACCCAAATTAGTATAATAATAGCTATTTTTTTCCCAAAAGCAGAAATCCTTTTTGGATTTCTTTTGATTAGTAAAAAATAAAGATTCATAAAAATAAAGCAGCATAATGTGAACTTCCAGAGAGTGGGGGTCATCTTTCAGTTTAGGAACATTTCCTTGGATCACTCTACTTTGCTCAACTTTCAGATAACGTGAGAAACCTGTTAAAGCTACAAAACTCAAGTGAGCTTATCCTAACCCCCACAAACTCTATTTTATTCACTCTAATCTATTCCTACTCTTACTCCTCAAGTGACAATTTCTAACTCTCCCAAGTTCCACTTCAATATGTTCGAACTCTACCTATGCCTAAATTTACCTTTATTTCTTCTTCTTCCTCTACTTCTCTTTCTTCTCTTTTTTAGTTTTGTTGTTATTGTTTCTCTTGTGGACAAATTTGGCTCTCCCCACCCTCAAACTTTTTATGGTACATTTATATGGTAGATTTGACAATTCCTTTGAAAAATTTCATGTTTAGTTGGATTTTACCTGTCCTATTTGCAGGATATTTAGAGAAGGGGACATTGGAAGGGGTCAGGTAGACCTGGACATTTTCCAGTTAATGCCTCCTTCCTTTCTGTTGCTACACTGATTGACTGTTTCAGTAAACCATGATGCACCCGTGTAGTCCTCCTGCCTCTCTTCCCACCTCCCCTGGTTTAAGGACAGCTTCTTGTGCAGTTCAGAGTTAACTATGATTCTCCTTGCTCCTGACTCCAAGGCACAGACCACGCTTATCTTTAGGGTGGAAAGATGTGCTGGTATAAGCTGGGATTTTCCACCTCTAGGCTACATGTGTCCTTCTCACTCTACCTTGTCCAGTGTTTGTACTCTGGTTGACCTTGGCCCCATTCAAAATGATTTCCACTTTGGGTGAGATACTTCCCTTCTGGGAATATGTTTTTACTAACTTTTTCTGAGATCTGCCACTGCTAAGATCTCCTGACCGTTCCTATTCTCCCTTGCTGCTTTCGTCATAGTTTTGAAAGTCTTCCCACAAGGGTTCTACTACTCTGGGTTGATATGGGATAACTCAAAATTAATGTGAAATTATGAGGATAATCTCAGTCTTCTAGTTTTGCTGAAAAGAAGCTCGGCTTATAAGGCTTTGATTTTCTGTATTTTTTTTTAATTATTCTGCTCAGTTTAAAGGAAGAAAATTAAGAAGCATCAGAAATGAAATTTCTCTGTACTTACACCCTTAATGGCTTTTTAAAGTCAGTCACATAATAAATTCAATTTTTATATCAATAAATGTAAAGATCGTGTTCGCTGTGAAAATGAATGTAATCTCTCTTTCTTTCTCTTTTTCCCTCTCTGCGTGTGTCTCTCTTTCTCACTACCTCTCTGTTTCTTAAGGATGGCTTGTACATTGCAAAGAATGATAAGCAACAAGATAATAAATACTGAAGATTTGGATATCCGAACAACAACAACAACAAAAACCTGAGAATGTTAAAAATGCAATAGATTTAAATGTCATTGAGCATTATTAAACTAGAAAAATCTAAACATTCACATTTTAGCTATGGAAAAAAGAATATTTTTCAATATTCTCTGTTTTATAGGTATTATATAATTATTTTTATTGTGTGTATCTTTTAAAATGTTTTCTAATTTGGTTTAATTTAAAATGTCATTTAAATTTACTTCTCAAACATATTTTCAAGTCAATGTGCAAAGCATTGAGTTAGATGCACTAAATATTAATAAACTGTGCCAAACCTCAAAATGAATTACCAATATGAGAACATATACAGGATGTAGGAGATAGTATATGGATTATTTTTTCACTGTACATTTTCTCTGCTCCACAGAAACAGACTCTACATAATCTGAATTATTTAGAAGAAGATTTTTATTGTTAGAATTCTTATTAAACTACTGAATTTGAAAAATTCTTTTATGTTTTCTAAAAAAGAAGCTCAGATTCACCATGCTAGGAATTATTTTGGTCCAATTTACTGAAGATTTTATTTGCTTCTATTTTTTTTTTTTTATCAATTGCTTGCATATGCACACTTCTGAGAAAGTGTGGCCTACAGTATGTGGTCAATAAATAGTAGAGATTTGCAATCCCTTACTCAAAATCTATGGGGCTGAATGTGTTTCAAAATTCAGGGTTTCTATATTTTAGTAAGATAGATTGTCAGAGATATGATATTTACTGCTTGACACATCAGTAGGGTCTTGGCAGTACACAGTAATGTTTCTGAAAGGAAGTGGGTGAAACATACACACATTAATTGGAATTAAAAATAGCAAGACAACACAAAGAAAACCTTCTAAATAGCTTCGTTATAATTCCAACCATATTTTTTCATTCAAATGAGCTATAGGAAAATTCTGATTGCAAAGGTTTTGGATTTCAGAATGGCAGATGAAAATTCAGACCTGAGGTGGGAGACCATCTTTGCAGCTCAAAACACCTTTTGACACAAGACTAAAGAGTTTTGGGGGCATTTTAAGTGCCACCCATATGTCAGGAGAGAGTACTTCACTATAGATGTGATAAGAATCTTATAATTCTATCTATGAGATTTGGGCTGTTTAAGCTCTGCCTTGGACTTGGGAATTTGCTTTTCTTGAAACTGCAAGTCTTCTAAGCAGCCAAAACTGTATACCCACTAAGTATAAAGCGGTGTTTCATCCCTTGCAATTAGGTTTATTTTTTCAAAGGAAGTCTGGTTAATAGAAATAAAACAATTTACACCAGCATGAAGCTGTATATATTTGAAGTGTCAAATGAGTGGTAAGGATGATGAATTTTAGAAGAGCTTAGAGATTTAGAAATGAGAGAGACACCAGTTCTTCCAGTCGCCTTCTCTGCTCCCTCATAGCCGCCAAGGAATGTTTAAGTCTGAGGTAGAGAAGCATTTGGTTGTGGTAATAGTACTCAAAGTTCTGTAGTTATAGCAATATTTGTCTTTGCTGATTTTATAAGGGTGTATATGGGGTGAGTGTGTTTCAAACAAATATATGTGAGAGAAAGAGAAAGAAAGAGGACAGAGAGAGAGAGAAGATCGTGAGTCTTTTGTACACATCCTAGGAGATTTAAGAAATAATGCTATGTTAAATGATTATGATATACATTGTGGACATATTGAAAAATTTCCTCTCTTCCATTTATTAATTCATTAATGCATTATTCATTTATCATTTAATTGCTTATTATGTGTTAGATATGATGCTAGGCACACAATAAATCCTGGAAAAATATGCTGACTTTTTTTTGGAATATCCCACATGCCTTTTAGATCAAATTGCTGTGTAACAGCAAATAGCATTTGAGTAGTATATCCAGAAAGAGTCAAATTAAGTTCAATTTATGGCAGAAGGAATATTCAATACAAGACAGTTATTTGTCATTTTTATGCTTTCCAATTTTCTCATAAGACATAAGTTCAAAAAGTCTATGTCCATTAATATTGCAATTCCTAATTATCTATTCTTTTCTTGCCAGAAAAACAACTAACTTTTCCTTATGGAATGTACTTGACAGCAAGTTAGGTGTTTATGCTAAAAAACAGCATCTGTTCATTTTTCCAAACGAAAGCTATAGCTAAATTTCCTTTAATTACAGACATCCATGTTAATTTATTTTATACACTATTTCCTGTGTGATACCTTTTATGCTGTGATTATATGTTACATGTTTTGTTTATTATATACATTCTGATTCAAACAAAAAAGTTAGCTTAAAAAACTCTTCTTAAAATTAAAATACTGCCCACGGAGTATGTGTTTCAAAAATACCTATATCTCATACTTTAGGACTTTCTGTATTTTGAGCCCCAAATGAACAACCTACTTAAGAGGATTTAAAGAACAATGCTGGTGCTATGTTACTCAAAAGTCTATAATTTTCAGCAAAAGATCTGCAGGAACCCAGAGGTTCCATCAATACTCCTCCAGGGCTTCAGTTTAATAAAGGGCTCTCCTAGCTGGGCTTACTTAGAAAAGTTTTCAAACATTACTAATATAATAGCATAATCCTCTAAAAACAACTATATCTGCATATTTTAAAACATATATATATTTTTTACTTTCTCTACTTACTGTTTTGACTGAGGACAATATACCGTGAATATGTATCATTTTTCTAAAGATACCTGGTACAATTGTGATTTGCCATCTCTACTAGTCCAGTAATCCTTCAGCAGTATCATTGGAGCAGGATTAGAATTCCTGTGGAAAATGGCTAGCTCTTTATCCTCCATTCTGAGCTTTCAACTTGCTTCATTTCAAAATCATAAGTAGGCACACACACCATGTATGCATGTATGTACACAAGCATACTTGTATTTTATGCTTTGCATAAATATTAAAAAGATTACAATGTTAATAAAAGTTTAAATATACATTGCAATGTATTTCAAATTGAGTCATTATATGAATATTTTAAATTGTTTCAAGTCAATCCAAAATCACTAGAGATAATTGGTTTTCCAGCCAATACTATAATAAATAAAGCTGCTACAAACTGGACTCCTGAATTCTTGACTGTATACATGATAACCTTGAAGTTGAATTAGTGAATATTAAGCATTTATATGCAATGCTGAATAATCTTCCTGTAACATTGTGCAAAAATCACAGTTACGGACACATTTTTTTTTTTTTTTTTAAAGAATAGAGTGTACAACACTGAGTTGAATTCTGAAGAATGGACTTTGGTGATAATGACGTCAATGGAGCTTCATCAACAGTCACAAATGGTAGGTAATGTTGTTAACGAAGGAGGCTATTTATGTATCAGGGCCAGAGGTATATGGGAAACCACTGCATCTCCTGCTCAACTTTGTTATGAACCTAAAATTGTTCTGAAAATAAAGTCTATTTAAAAATAGCAAAAGTGAAAATATTACCAATAAAAAAAATTAAGAGTGTAACCAAAGCCATGTGAAAATAAGAACCATTATCCTTAAAATATCTTATTTAAAAAAAGGAAAACTGAAGGCATCAATCTCAAGAAAGTAAAACAAATAATAAAATTAATAGTAGAAAGCCAGTGGTTAGGATGCAACTTTTAAAAATGTGTAATTTTTTTTTTAATTTATTTATTTGACAGAGATCACAAGTAGGCAGAGAGACAGGCAGAGACAAAGAGAGGAGGAAGCAGACTTCCTGCTTAGCAGAGAGCCTGATGCAGGGCTCCATCCCAGGACCCTGAGATCATGACCTGAGCCTAAGGCAGAGGCCTTTATCCACTGAGCCACCCAGGCGCCCCTAAAAATGTGTAATTTAATGAAATTGCAAACTGAAAAAATGGAGGAATGACACTATCCTTAATTTCCTAAACTCTTCTCAGTGTCAGACCTTGTTCAGTGTTCTGAATACCTTATTGCTTTGAATCCTCAAAACAGCTCTATGAGGCTGACACTTACTTCCATTTTACATAAAGAACTAAGACTTAGAGAAAGGAGGAGCGCCAAGGTCAAACAGAAAGTAAATAGTGGATGTGGAATTTCAACCAGTTCTACTTGAGTACATGCTCTTAATAATTAAATCATAATGTCTATAATATACAAATATAGTGCCAATATTTTTACTTTTTTTACTTATTTTCAGTGTCCCAGAATTCATTTTTATGCATCACACCTAGTGCTCCATGCAATACACACCTTCTGTAGTACCCACCACCAAGCTGACCCAAACTCCTACCCCTCACCCCTCTAAAATCCTCAGATTGTTTTTTAAAGTCTACAGTCTCTCATGGTTTGTCTCCCCCTCCATTTTCCCCCAACTAATGCCAATTCTTAAGGAAATTAGTGAAATAGAATAGTTTCTGGATAGGTAGATGGGAAAAGTGTATAAATCTTTTCTGTGAAGGATTACATAACTCCAAAGTATAGACAAAAATTTGACATAATAGGAAAGGGAAAATGGATACACTTCACCATTTTAAAAATATATTTCTCTCTGATTAAGCAGATTAAAAAAACTAACAAAAGAAAGTATAATAAGTTCAACATAATTAGAAAACAATTCAGTTATCTAATAAATATAAGTAGACTATTACACCCAACAATTTAAGACTCATATTATTCTCAAGCAAAGTTAGAATAATTTTTTTAAAGATCTATTTATTTATTTATTCAAGAGGGAGCACAGAGGGAGTGGGACAGAGAGAATCTCAAGCAGGCTCCCTTCTGAGTGCAGAGCCCAGCAGTCAATACCGGGGACTCAATTCCACCACTCTGAGACCATGACCTCAGCTGAAATCAAGAGTCCAATGCTTAACAAATTGAGTCACCAAGGCACCCCAGAAAAATTATTTTTTTAAAAATGTATTTTTACATTTTTACATTTTATATTCTACTTTAGAAACAAAAATATATGAAGTACATATATATTAAAAAGAATATGTCAATGGTTAGATATAGCACATTCTTAAATTAGAACTACAAAAATTAAGTCGCATAGTTCATCATAATACTGGACAAGATAATTCTAAACTTTATATGGGACAATGACAACAGCTAAAGGCCATGAAAAGACAGAGTGCTCCTGAAGGGGCAGAAACAGCATGGCTGGCTTCTTTGAAAGTTTTTTTGGTTCATCGTGGAAATAAAGGTCCAATTTATTAGAGACACATTAGGATGTCAAAAAGGTAACCTAGAGTTTGACTGTCTAATCAACATAGGAAACCTAGAAGCTATACTAGGAAAAAGAAAAAAAAAACATATTTATCTATGTAAAATATAAAACTTTTGTAAGACAAAAATATATGACAGACAAACCCAGGATATAAAAATAAGAGGAATGTTTTACATTCTGCAAATAAAGGGTTAACAGTTCTTTTGTACATAGGTGTGTGTATCTTGATAACAAAATTAAATCCAATATAATATAAACAAAAAAATCATATAAAAAATTACTAATAGGAAAACCAAATAACCAATTAACATATTATGGCAAATAGTGCGTAATCTTCTTAATGGGTCAAGGAAATAAAAATTAAATTCACAATGAAATACACCTGTGCATCCAGCTGATTACTAAAAAACAAACAGTGCAATAGCTTCTACATTTGGAAGAGCTGGTGGGGGTGGAGTTGTCAACTCTTCTAAATAACTGTAAAGCAACAAACTTTATACCCAAATGCTTAAAATTTGTATCAAAGCACTACACAAATCTCTATGCAACTCATAACACAGCATTTGTATTCATAACAACCACAGTGGACAAAACAGAAAGACAAATGGGGACAAGGTAGGAAGAAAACACTTTACCACACCTCCATAAGTCTATGGTAAACCAAAGGAGATAATAATGTAAAGACTTAACAGCAAATCAGATCTGATTCTAATGTATTGTATTATATTTCTCAAAAACATAAATTAGACATTCTTTTCAGTTATACACAGAACATTTAAATAGTGTTATCTATTTCTACAAAGAAATGTTCAACAAATTCTGAAAAGAAGAAATAGTACAGAGAACATTCTTTAATCTCAATAAAATAAAACTACTCACATATAACAAATCAGAATTTTAAAAGCCGACCACTCATAAAAATTTAAAAAAAAAAAAGCAACAACAACAAAACTTTTCTTCAAACAACTCCTAGTTCAAAAAGAAATCAAAAGTGCATTTTTACCTGGGATATAGCTAAGGTAATTATTATGAGAACAATGAATAATTCTAAATTTTATATTAAATTAAAAATTATAATATTAAAATATATTAAATATAATATTAAAATATATTAAAATTATATTAAATTAAAAAGAAAGTTTAATATTTTAACATATAACACAAAAGCTTAAGGAAAAACCATAAAATAAAGAAAGAAGATGGAAGAAAAATATTAAATTGCAGAAAATAACACATAAGAGGAAGAATAGTGTTACACCTAGTAATTAAATCTTTAAGCCAATTCTCTGAATAAAATATTAAAATATGTAAACAACAATAATCAGAAATAAGGAGGAACACGTATAGTACACATATAGAATTAAAAAGGGAAAATAACCACTGGTACTTTGAAAATTTGAAGAAACTGAGGAGCGATTTTGCTCAGAACTATGAAAATAAATGAGATTAGGAATGAGACAGACAATTGAGTGTGAACATTTATTACTATAAACATTACCAGTGCAGATAAAACACCAAATAAACAAGTAGTCCATTGGAAAAACAATTAAATTTGTTCCCAAATCTTCAAAAACCCCAAAGGCCATAGAGTATTAATGGGGAATTCAAATTTTAGAGCACAGAAATTTTCACAGATATTAAAATTATTTCTGAACAGAAAAAGGAAAGTTTGTTTCATTTTTTTCTGAAATCTGCATGGTGCCATGCCTCAACTCTTCATACATGTTGCATAAAAGGAAGACAACAAGCCAATCTAATTTGTTAACAGCCAAGGAAAAATAACGTGTATCAGCAAACATAATCCTGAAATATATAAAAATAATAATGATGAAACATGACAAAAAGCAGTTTTTCCATCTTTGGGAAGGCAAAATCATCTATTTAGTGAGGAGTACATATATTAGTATTATTCACAGATATATGTAATATATACATACATACATGAATACTCATTTGATATATAATTTAATATTTATATCATGAATAGATGTTAAATATATAACATGTTAAATAAGTAAACAAAATTGTTAATAGGAAATCAGGAAAATTATTAACAAAATATGAAAAGATAAATATTCCTGCAACAAAATAAAATTATAAAAATATGATAGTAGTGTGGGGGCAGATAAGTATAAAACAATGGAAGGTCCAGAAATGTGCTTAAACAGCTATAAAAATTTAGTATGTGTAGGTCAGGAAGTAGTCATTTGTTATATATAGTGACAGTTGTCTGGGGAAAAAATATTTGAATCCACATTCATTGCAAATGGAAAATAAGTTTAAAGACAGAAAATAGATTCATAAAAGTGACAGAAGAAGCCATATGATGACTGTTTTAAAATGACGTAGTGGGGCGCCTCGGTGGCTCAGTGGGTTAAGCCGCTACTTTTGGCTCAGGTCATGATCTCAGGGTCCTGGGATCGAGTCCCACATTGGGCTCTCTGCTCAGCAGGGAGCCTGCTTCCTCCTCTCTCTCTCTCTGCCTGCCTCTATGCCTACTTGTGATCTCTCTCTGTCAAATAAATAAATAAAATCTTTAAAATATATATATATATATATAAAATGACGTAGTGGATGAGCTCTTACTATGACCAAAACTGAAAAAAACTTTTTTTTTTTATTATTTGCTTACATGCAAAGAAAATATTTTTGAACTAACAAAAATCAAAAAATCTCCTAGATCGGAATACAAATACCATAAGAAAGACAATCTGTCAAATGGGGAAAAGCATTTATAACACATAGCTAAAACAATATATAGTTGTCAAAATGTCCTTCAAATTACCAAGAAAAAAACTTGGTAGAAGAACTAGACAAACTGGTAAAGAGTTCTGAAAAAAAGGAGCTACAATACATTTAGTAACAATTGACTGGAACAAAAATCACTGAGGTATGGTTTTCCACTGGTCACGTGGGCCAAGATGCTAATGTTGGGTAATATGGGTCAGCAGGATGGGAAATAAGAGTCACCCCTGCCCCCATGCTGCTGGGGAGATTGCAAAGTATCAAAACTGCATGGGCAATTCTCTTTCAAAATAACAAATATACACTTTCAATCAGGAAGATCCAACTGTGGAGTGTTTAGTTCCAATATATTTACACATATTGAAATGATATATAAGCAAATAAACAAAAATCAGGACAAAGTGATAAGGATTTAGGGATATGCTGTGCATACTCCCGGAAAAGACAGAGGAAAGTGAAGAGAAAATTGGAAGAAAGGAGTTCTAAAAATATCACTAAAGAATATAGTAAAGTGAAAACTACTCTGTTATGCCTGTTTTCATAACAAAAAGAAAGAAAGAAAGAAAGAAATATCTAGCTAGGTTATCAGTTCTTCTTGCATGCACATAAAAAATCTCTGAAAAAATATGAAAGAATAATAGTATGGGTTCAGTAGTTAGTGTGGGGAAAACGGAGTAGGTAGAGTCTGAGATGGGACTACCCCACCTAAGGTAGGAAGAACTGCCAAGATAGATTTTTTTTAATCTTTTAATTTAATGTGTTACCTCATTAAAAAGGGGGGGCAAGTAGTTGTCAAAAGATTTATCTGTCATCAATTCTTTATTTTTCTAGATTGATGGCTAATGAAATGTAATAGAGAGGATCCCCATTTCGGTGACATTGAAGATTAATTATCGTTTAATGATATGTTATGCATTCATTTTGATAAGAATATGTTCCTAGTATTTCAATTGCTTTATTTTCAAAAAATAACATGCGGATTGGAGAAAAGGGAGAAAACAGCACCTGCAGATGTTGGGTCCACGTAAGGAGAACCAAAGTCACTTGGAGACACATGAGCCCAAGGGTAGGCATGCTGACCTCCAGACCTCAAAGCCTACTCACCACATGGAGGACACACCCAAGCTCACGGAGCTGTACCTCCATGAACTGCAGCAGCCAGAGGACCTGAGAAAGGAGGCAGAGAAGAGCATAGCAGAGCTGAACCTGAAAGCTAGGAACTCTTCGGGCAGTAGAAGCTGAAGAAATTTAGAGCCAGAGTCAGGAAAACAATCTGAAATTCCTGATCAACTGACAGGCATATAATAATCAGATCTAAAAGTCATATTTCTTAAGGAACGATGTTCGTAGTGACCAACCATCCACTCATTCATTCTTTTGAGCAAAGACTTGTGTGCCAATAAGACTTTACATTCTGGCTAATTAAGTAAAAAATGACTTTTTAAAAATATTTTATTTATTTGACAGACGGAGATCACAAATAAGCAGAGAGACAGGCAGAGAGAGGGGGGGAGGCAGGCTCCCTACTGAGCAGAGAGCATGATGCCCGACTGCATCCCAAGACCCTGAGATCATGACATGAGCCGAAGGCAGAGGCTCATCCCACTGCACCACCCAGAAGCCCCTAAAAAAATGACTTTTTAAAAATATTTTTAAAACTCTTTTTTAATAACTTAATATTTCGTAGCTTTTCAGACTTAGCCTCTAATATAGATTCCCCTGTGATTTTAGCTATGAGTTCCCTAAGTTGATATTATTTTTTTTAATACTCAGGTGGAAGAAAAATCACTAAATCTTTCTTATATCATGTGACTATTTTTTTCAATGCATATTTTTTCACTGTTTATTTTTTGTTTTTGAAATAAATATACTGTTCTATAGTAAGCTGTTAGTTGTTTGGGGGGATATTTGAAGGCTATCTTCTTTGTTTTCTCTATCATGTGAATTAATACAACATATACCAATGTGGGGTGTAATATGTTAAAAGAATTACATTTATTACCTAAGAAATGTTTTGTGACTATGTGCATATGTGAGCCCCATATTTTGTATATTGAGAAGCAAGTATTAATTCCTGAAAGGCAGACAGCTGTGAAAAATTTCCTTGCTGTGATCAAGTTCTCTTCACATCACTGATTTATCTGTAAAGATAAAAAGGAATTCCAAATCTATAGCAGATAGGAATCAAATGGATAGGTTTAAAGCTAAAAACAACAAAACAAACCAAAAACAACAACAACAAAAAAAACCCAAAAACTTCATAAATATATTGTTTCAAGTGCGCACTTGAAAGAAACAGAGGTAACTTCCCTAAGACTTCCTCCTCTGCTTCATTTGATAAACTGCTTCTCAGCATATCCTTTCCTCAGGAAAGAGCAGTTTGGTTTTTCCAAGCTCCCTTTATTTGTCCCAAGTTGCTCATTGTTTATTTGTTTGGTTTTACTTTTATTTTTATGAAATGCTCTTTATCATAAACAGTTGATAGAGTGTTCACAGCCATATTTGCAAGGTCACAAAGTTTCCATTCTCTTCTGAAGAACCTATCCAAAAAGAAAGGAAGGGGTTTTTTTGTTCGTTTTTGTTTTTGTTTTAATACAAACATTTCTAACCTGTTTATTTGTAATAACAAAACAAGCCATGGTGAAATAACATTTCTTACCCATAGTTTTGATTATAAAAATTGTGACATTATAATAGCCTAGCATCCACTTTGAATTGCTATACAATTTAGAAATAAACTTGCCTTTCCCAGTTCTCTTAATACTTCTTTTTTGAGCTAAAATATCCCTTAAAATCTGTGATTCAAAGATGCTGACTATTAAATTTTAGTTGAAAGTTTTTAAGAGTATTATGAAAATCTTCTTAAAGAGATTTAACTAGTTCAATAGCCAAAATTAATAAGATTGCAAAACAAAGAATTTAAATGTTCATTTAATGGCTAATTTTAGCTACTTCTGCTTAGTTATATTTCAAGCATCATTTTGTGATACTCAGCATTTCATTTTGGTGTAGTTTTTATTGGTAATTATTTATTGATTTAGCAAAGTGGAAATCCAGGTTGGTTCTTCACTTATAAAGAATTTGACTAAGTCACAAAATAGTATTCTCACAGTATAATTATTATCAGCTGTATTATCCTGATGCATTTATGGAAAACTCTGTCTCATGTCTGAAGTTTTACAGATGATCATTCTCACATAGGAGATTCTATGAAACATGCAGTGGCTGAGCACGGTGTAAGGGCACGACTTGAGTTCTGGGAACAGGTATAGGGATATTAGCTATTTTAATGAATCACCACAAATTATCTGGTGTATTTCCACATGTTTTACTGAAAAAATTTTTACATATGGTATGAAATAACAAACCAATATACATTTCTGATTTTTTTTTTAAGGTTTAGGTATTTATTTGAGAGAGAAAGAGAGAGAGAGAGAGAGATTTGAGGGAAGGAAAGAGGGAGAGGGAGAAACTGAAGCAGACTCTACACTGAGCGGGGGGCCCAACTCAGATGTGGATCAATCCCACAACTACAAGATCATGACCTGGTTTGAATAAGATAATTCAAGAAATTTAAATTATGTACTGATATAAAATTAGAAGTACAATACTGTCAAAGACTTTCCAAAATGATTTTTCCCCAGATGTGATATATTCAGGAAGATATTTTCTCCCTAAAATCCAGGTATATTGAATTTCCTCATACATTTACCATTTGTAAGGATCTCTTTATCCTACTTACTTCCAAAGATGATATTTATGAAGATAACTGGAACATCAATATATTCATCCTAACAAAACACATCCTTTTGAGTAAAATAAGAATCTATGAGTCTACACTGATTTAAATAAACAAGTTAATTATAAATGGAAAAAGGAAAGTTATTTCTTAAGATAAAATAAGTAATAAGCATAGAAGGAATGACTGAAATAGCAAATCCCTATTTGGCAATTGTCATAGCTATAATTAGCTACTATGTGAAAGTTAGATGAGCATTGGGATACTTGAGTAGTCTAAAAGTACTTTTAGACAGATTTCTTATTAATTATAAGAAGGAAGAGTAGATAAAGCTAACACACAAACTTAACATAGTGATAACAGTTAATATTCCCAGGAATGTTCTAGATGGCCATACAAGGAGAGTAACACATCATCAGTTCTATGATATTCCTGCCAAAAATGCATAACCTGCATCTACTCATGAGGAAATATCAGACAAATTCAAATTCAGGAACATTTCTACAAAATGACTGACCTATAGTCTTCAAGAATTTAAGGCTATGATGATCAAAGTAGCCCTGAGGACATATTTTAAGATGAGAGAAACTAAAGAAACATGGTGATCAATGCAAGGACTGATCAAGGATTAGATTTTTTTCCCCAAACAGCATTGAGGAGAAAGTTGGTGAACGTGAGTGGGATATCTTGGTGAAGGGTTTATAGGATTGTTTTCATACTATTCTTGCAATGTTTTATTTACTTTTTAAAATATTTATGTATTTATGTATTTTAGAGAGAGAGTTGAGGGGAGGGAGAGAACCTCAAGCAGACTCCCTGCTGGGCATGGAGCCCATGTGGGGCTCCATGAAATGACTCATGATATGATGACCTGAACCAAAATCACTAGTCAGCCACTTAACTGACTGAGCCACCTGGGCAGACCCCAGTGTTTTATTAAATCTGAAATTTCACCAAGACAAAAAGAAAAACATTGTACTGATAACTGCTGGTAATATATAAAGTTACTCCTAGCCCCTTGGACAATATATTATTAAAATTAAATTAGAAGATTAGGGTCCGATTGTTATTTATCTATCAATTTTTTGTCATACATACTTGTGTTCTAAATAAAATATGTATTCTAATTTCTTGACTAGATTAACAGACACTCTTTTGGGGAAAATTATGATTTTTCTGTGATGAACCACAGAGCCAAGAATCCAAAGGAAAATGTATTAAATTCATTTTTGCCAAGTACTTTTTAATGAACTATGAACTGTATCACAATGCTATCAGACTGTATGTCTACTATACATGAAATATACTTAATTATTTTTTCTTTAAAATTATGAAAGATTCAAGCATCATTGGCCAAATAATTATCTATCATGACAACATTCTTTTAAAAAGAATGAAGTAGATTTTATTGCATCACATATAAAACAGATTTTGAGACAGATGACATAATACATAGTGTCATTGCTCTAATTTTGATGATGAGATAAGAGAGGTCATCCAACACAAACTTAAATTATCTCTTATGACAAATAAATGACCCTTATGTTTCCAAAGGCCATCAGTATTAACTTTAAGATAAATATGAAATTATAGGAGATTTGTCATATTACTGTCTTATGGACTACCTCAAGTATAGAGACCTGTAACAACTTTAAAAGGACACAACAACATTTAAGTGTGTGTGTTTATTGTATAATAAGCTTCACCCCATGAAATTTTACTCAGATCACAATGAAATGTATTTTATTCACCATATCAGGAAAAGAAATCACCACTAAACAGCTTGAATGTTATGTTCATTCAAGTTTGTTATGGCTGAAAAGAAAAGGAAAGAGGTTTTCTATGCAGTCGTGTTTTTCAATTTCAGTAAAACAGAACGAGATTATATTAGTTTTATGAAAACACCTGAGTTCTGGGGTACAGGTCTTGTTTTCAAGCTTAAGCATAGGTGGGAAGTCATTTACAGAATATCGTTATCATATGCACTCTACCAAAAATTGTGAATAAAAGGCTGTGCAACAATTTAGCTTTAGAAATCTGAACTGTCCACTTCTTGCTGATGCTTGAGATGAACATCTGGCAAAGGAATTACAAGTCAAAAATTCTGTGATTTCTTCCATTAATTTGTAAATATATAGCAACCAAATGGAAAGTATTTATTTAGAGAACATCTCAGTTATTGTTAGTGATAAACTGTATGTACTTTTCCAAAAATCCATGTATAGTCATAGTAATGAGCTTCCGTGATAAAGGCAAAGCTATAACTTGTTTGGACTATCTCCATTTCCCCTGCGCCCGTGAGAAGACTCCATTTCACCACTCCCCTATCAACAAGATGGGGCCAAATGGCAAGTTCTGGGCAACATAAAAGGTGCAGATGGGCGGTAGCAAGCTTTCACTCTAGCCATAAAATATCACACATTCTTACATTCTGCTTCTTCGTGTACAGTGGCAGGATGGCAAGATCCAAAGTTCCATAGACCCAAAAAGTGGAAGAAATGTCCTTCCCTGAATCATCCCTTGAAGAGAGAGACCCAGGAAAGTTGTCCAGGAAAGTTGTCTGACCAAGAACATGTATATTGGATTATGATGCAAAATTAAATTATGTTAATCCATTGATATATTTTTTTTTAAATCTTAGCACTCATCTAACTAATACAGCTTTTAATTTTAATGATCAGGTAATCTTGAAACAAATGATATACAAGTATGTGTGTGTATTTGTGTGTGTGTGTCTCCATGAGTGTGCAAAAAAGTAAGCCAAATTGTATAAATTCCCCATTGTCAGAGTAAATGGTTTTTCCCTTCCATTTGTGCAGTTAATTTTTTTTATTATTTTTTTAAAGATTTTATTTACTTATTTAACAGAGAGAGACAGTAAGAGAGGGAACACAAGCAGGGGAAGAAGAAGAGGGAGAAGCAGGCTTCCCGTGGAGCAGGGAGCCCGATGCAGGACTCGATCCCAGGGTCCTGGGATCAAGTCCTTGATCATGACTTGAGCCAAAGGAATCATGACCTGAGCCAAAGGCAGATGCTTAACGACTGAGCCACCAGGCACCCTGCAGTTAATTTTATAAGAAAGAAATGCAGTCTATGCAAAATATCCTGATTGTGATTCTTTAAATTTTTTTTTTAAAGAAACCTAAATTCAACACAGATTTGGCTAAACTTTCTGATCATCTGTATCACTAGTGCCATGTAATCAGTGGTCCTAATGTTCATAACAACGGCTCTGGGAAGGTACAAGATGCTTAACCCTTGGGCCAAGATTTTATCCCAGGGACAAATTACAAAATTTGTAAATCCAATGGACCAAAGATTATTTTTAAATATGAATGCTCACATGGAGGATATAGAATTTAATCTGTAGTGGAATAGACCTGGCAGGTCCCCTCTACACACTGGTCATTCGGAGAACAACTTCAGGTCTGTTACCACACTAAAAGAACAGACAGCAAGTATGTAGAAAACTTGGCAGTACAAAAAACACTTTACACGGACCATCTGACTGAATTCTCGTAACCAGTCCAGGACTAAGAATTCTGATTATTACCCCTGGTTTATGAGTTAGGAAACTAGCCAGAAGGCCGCTTTTCTGAGACTAACCTAGAGGGAGAAGTTGTACTGAAGGTATCCTCAATACTTCATTCATGTCTAATAAACAATAATCACCTGGAAGGTCGTCTTTGCAGAGCAAAGTAAGCAAGGATTTCTCAAGTGTCCTCTGATTCTAAGCTTGTCCTGTTTGCCAATAGCACAGATGTCTCCAACAGGGAGACCCCCATGATATTATAGTAGTATCTCTTTCCTGGGTCTCTTGCTGTGCTCCTTCCCTGCACCTCCAAAAAATGATAACTAAAGATACGCCCTATAAGGAATAACCATCCTACTTCTGAACTGAGGAAACTGGAACCCGAATGCACTTACAACAATAACTTGTGCAGTTAATTTGTCATTGCTCTAATTTTGATGATGAGATAAGAGAGGAGAACCCAAGCTCACAGACAAAATAAGCCAGTGCTTTGCACTTTAGAAGATGTGTCTTGGCTTTCAAACCTTCCTACTCTATCCCAACCCCACGGGAGTATGGATTATATTCTAATAGTAAAAGATCAAAGTAAGAAAAATTAAGAGCTGACCTCAGCTGCCAGTTCCAAAAATCAATGTTCACACCCACCCAATCTCAAAATGCTGCTTCAGCCTGGTGAGGAGAAATGGTGATCTCAGTGAAAACTTCAAGATAAAAAGAACACTATGTTCTGGGAGTTAATCGATAGCTTTCTGAGGAGGAGTAAGTCATTCAGCTGAGCTTTAAGCAGGATCCTTCTTCCTGTCAAAGTTTTAAGAAAGGGGTTTGAGGATTATAAATAAAAGTTATACCTTAAATGCAGCATCTCGAGACTTTGGGCATGTGGTAGCTCCCTTGATTTGATAATTAGGGCGAGAATGACAGGATGCAATTCTTTTTCAGCTCTGTTTATGGAAATAAAGAAAAGAGGGTTGTGCCATTAGTAATTAGGGGACACCAAAAAGAATTGATATAAATCTAGTGACTATATCAATATAACTTACACATGGAAGATTTTGACTTGCAGATCAAGTGTTATATTTCTTTTGACACATTATAAGTATTAATTTGTGTTCATTAGTTTCGACAATAACTTTATTTTTATATTTCCATCCTTTCTACAATATAGAAAATGGTCTTCAGCCTTATTCTCATCCAATGAATTCAACTTCCAATTACTTACAGCATCTTATTTTCCTTGTGTTAGAGATGGATGGGCATATATTTCTACATCAATATTAAACTGTATCAGAAGGTGAGGTGTTCAATTAAATTGGAAGGATTTCCATTATTAGTTTATTTTCATTTGAAGGGTGGAGAGAAGTTGGAAAGAAGTTAACATTTATTTTGATTTTGAGAATTTTATAAATGTTACCTAATTTAATTCTGATGATAACACCATATAAGATAGATATTGGTGTCTTCTCTCTCTTTTTCCTCCCTACCCCAAAATTTTAGTTTAACTTTAGGAAGAAGAAACTTTAAGAATTTAAGTATTTTGTCCATCATGACTCAGAACCCTGTCTGATTCCAAAGCTACTGCTTTATTTAAAATAAATAAATAAATAAATAAATAAATAAATAAATAAATGAAAGGATTCATCTGGGAGCTATGCCTTACAGGTTAATATTGAGAGAAATTATCCAATCTGCTTAGAAGGGGTAATTTATTCTGTTCTTTCTTTCTTTTTTTTTTTTGTTAATATATTTTAAATTTTATTTATTTATTGGAGAGACAGAGAGAGTGTGAGAGTGGAGAGGTCAGAGCGAGAGCAGACTTCCTGCCAAGCAGGGAGCCTGATGTGGGACTTGATCCTGGAACTGCAGATCATGACCTGAGCCGAAGGCCGTTGCTTAACCAACTGAGCCACCCAAGCGCCCCAGGGGTAACTTTTCTTAAATGTAACTAATGAAATGTTCTTCTTATGAATACAGAGCAAAGAAGCTCAGTCAATTTGCAATAGGGAAGAGAGCCTGGGTGGCTCAGTCTTGAAGCGCCTGCCTTAGGCTCAGGTCATGATCCCAGGGTGCTGGGATCAAGCTCTGCATCAAGGCATCAGGCTCTCTGCTTCTCCCTCTCCCACTCCCCCTGTTTGTGTTCCTTCTCTTACTGTGTCTCCTCTCTGTCAAATAAATTACTTTACAAAATCTTTAAAAGAAAAAAAAAAGATGCAATGGCATTTTTGATAATTTTTTAGAGTTTTTTGCTCCTCCAATTTTTGTCAAAATGCTCCTATTAGCTGTTATGGATATACAATATGTAATCAAGTTGTTCCTGAACAATGTGGGTGACCTGAATTCTGACCACAATTCTATGAATTGTGATCTAAATTCTGATTCATCCTTGTCTCCCATTATTTCTTTAAGCAGTGTTCCAGAGAATATAATCTGACTTGCCCCTGACTGAAAATTTACAGATTCCAAGGCTTTTCTGCTCTCCCAGAAGAAATAGTTACATATATGGTTTCTCCTTGTCTTAACACATCTTAGTTCAGGAAGTGGAATGTCCAATCCAAGACATTAGCTAGTACTATGAACCTGATTTAGTTTCAGATCTTCCTCCCTTTGAGATGAGGGCCTGGTGCAGGGTAAGAGACTGCTGAGGGATGTAGGCAGACACGACAGCTTCTTGTGTTTCATCTTCCATGAGCTGATACTCCTCTCTGCCCTCTCCTCCACAAAAGCTAACTAGTTAGTTTACCTGTGCATCATCAGTCTTGGGTGAGTGGGGGCAGGGCCTGGCCGGTGGATAGCAGAGATCTTATCTGAGCAGATGCTGTTATGAATTGGTTTCTCCTTCTCTGGATCTGGCAAAGGCTTCTATGGATGTTGCCTGCTCGTGCTCCTTTCTTTTGCAATTATCTTACTTTGAGTGGTGGTATCTCCACACCTTAATAAAGGTGGCCCCTTGTGACAGTTTCCTTAGAAACTGGTGGCTACCTGTAGTTTCTTTTGGCTGAGATTTCCCCACCCACCTGGATAGCCATCTTGGACAGGACATAAAGCAACTGCTTACCGAATTGCTTTCACCAACATGGGATGCATCTGCATCATAGGAAATGCATACCCTTTGCCTCAATACTCTGGAGTATCAGGCCAGTCTTGGGTACTAGGACTCTCTTGGCTCTGCCCTCTAGAAGGCCAACATGTGGGAATGAGCCCAGGGAACGGGACGAGAGTTTAGATGAAGCCCCTCCACCCTTAAACTTTTTGAGCTGAAGTTCCTTTCTCTTTTATGGGAGATCAGAATGGGATTAACAGCATATCTTTCCACCAAATACCTTCCTCAAAAGCCCCTGCTGAACTTTAAAACGTTATTTGAACAGAAGAAATGCGTTCGAGGGTCATGAAATAAGTTCTTAGACATTTCTTTTAAAACTCTGAGTGTGTTGACTAATTTTGAACTCTTATAACTGATGTTAGCTCCTCAGTTTTAAACTCAGGCTGGAAGTTTTGAATTTACGCACTATGTTACAAGCAATTGAAGATCTTCCCATTTGTCAAAATACCACAGCTATCCATAAAAATTTAGGTCATAAATAGGAAAAGCAGAGAGTAAACACATCTGATACCTGCTCTATATTAATGTGAAGGGCAATTAGATATTAGATCTCAAGAGCACACATAAATACAAAAACAGTGCGCAGGTCAGGAAAACAAAGAAAACTCTGGGTACATTTAACAGGAGGGAATATAATGTAGGGAATTTTACACTTACACAGTATTCTGGAAGAACTTGGGTTCCCAAGATCTGAAAAACACTCTGGCATATTATCTCAATTTCCTATGGAATTAAAATGAGTACTTTGCTTATCTGGAAACAGATAGGAAAACCTCAGATTTCCATGCACTTACCTGCAGAACCCACTGAAGAAGAATGGCTTTTCACTTAATGCTACTCAGCCAACAGGGTCTAACTTAGAGCGTTCCTAAACTGATTAGCCTGTGTTTAAAGGGAAAAGTACAGAAGGATTGGGGAAGGTAAACAGCCAAAATCCCTGCACAGAGATATGCATATGATTTCAGTTGCTAGAACATCCCAAAGATAAAGTAGAAAATATTCTTAAATGTAAAACGACAGTAGTTGTGAGAAACTGTAAACAATCTCAGAAATATATGCAACCTCAAATAAATGTACTACAATGCCTGTAAAAATAATGCCACATAATATGAAAGAATAAAATTGAGTTCAAAGAAACTAAGTACTTTGGTTTTTCTGAAGGAGAATGATGATGTTGGGAAACTGTTCTTTCCAAAAACATGCACACTGATTAACCTATTGTAAAAGCACTTATTTATTCTCTAGTAAAAGTGACCTTCCGAGAAAACACATTTTCAAACTGAAGTCTTACCCATCTGAGAGATGATAAAGATGGAGGCTTTGTAACATTTTTTTATACTCAACAAATACATCAGGAAGGCTCTCAAATAAGAGGCAATAAAACCCCTTAGAAGAAAATGACAAAAAACTTCGCCCTGTGTGTGTAGCACAGTGATTCTGTAGACTAGCAACACTGGCAGATAGTCACTAAGGAGCTCCAAAGAGAAAGCTAGCAAAGGGAGGTCTAACAAGCTAGCCCAGTGCACACTTCATTAACTGGATCACTAGGGGTACACAGAGGAGCTCCTGATGTACATCAGAGTATAGTTCCAAAGAGTTTATTTCACACACATACACACACACACACACACACACACACACACCATATGGCATTTTAGAATTAAGAAATCCAGATTTTTAAAAGTTATTGTCCTGAGAGCTAGAACATTTTGTATTCTGTTATTCATAATATTAAACTGAGAAACTGGAATTAGCAAGCACAAAGCCAAGTGGAGCTTATTATTTATTGCTCTCTTTGAATGGTAAAAGGACTTAGATTTCACCCAAGATTTTAATAGTACCATTTCTTCAAAGAATGTGAAAAGAGCTTTCAAATACAAAAATGTGGTTTTTCTTGGGTGCTGCTATCCCCCCCCCCACCATGGATATACAGCTGAGATTGGGGGTGGGGGGAGAAAGAAAGAAAGAAAAAGCATTGATTCTGACAGATTTTAAATATTTTTGCCAAGAGCTATATTTTATAGCAACGTGTATGCAGAATCACAAATATTATAAAAGCTAACATAATAAATATTCTTTGCAGCTGTGCTTTTAACCGATGGCAATTTCAAAGTAGAGTAAATGACCACCAAAAAAAAGATTTCAAGTACCCCCAAGGGTGCTCATTTGTTCTGTCTTCTCATCTGACTGGTTTCTTCTGGTTGTTACTAGTTTCCATAACTCACTTTCAGTTAGTTCTTTCTTTCTTTTCCTCCATTTCTTCCTTTCTTCCTCCCTTCTTTTCTTCCTTCCTTCCTTTTCTGTAAGTTAGATCTTTGTGAAAGTATTGGGATTTATCTAGGGTTACCCACATAAAGAGGCTTGCATTTCCTGGAAGAACACTGAATATTAAAATTCAAGTTGTCAAGAAAAGCCTGTCTATCTGGCAGCTGATTAAATGTTATTTGTGAACTCAGGTACCTTTTCCTCCTTTCTGTGGGTAGATGGAGAGCTGGCATCATTTATGATAAGATCAAGTGTGATATTGCCACTCTGCGACTGAACACTGCAGCTCTTACAGAATCCTGTACATTTAAATTCCCTATGTTCTCAGGACGTCCTGGAGATAATAAACTTAATAATTTTATTACAAGGATCTGTATGAAGCTGATATACAGTCTAAGGACACATTATTCAATAAACATTCAGTGAGGGCCTGGTCTGCTCCAGAAACCGTACTGAGACCTAGACATAGGATGGCCTAGAATAAGAGATGGTTTCGAGGAGATTAGCATCCTCACATAAATTTCCCCTACTGAAACAAATTTAATTGACTTGACAAAGACCACAACCGACACGTATTCTCCTGAGTTGGCAATTCTGCAATAGATGCTCATTTATTCATTCTTCTGACCAATACTATCTTATCAATGTCAGGTTTTAGAATAATCCTAATTCAAATAGTCTTTTCTTTTATATTGTGGGAGGGGCAGTAAATCACATGTTCTTTCTAGACCTTTGAATTTGATCACTATACTTTCTTCTACTACTTAAGGGTTACTTAATATTTTTAGGGGTTATATCTATGGATATTTTTTAAAGTAACATAAATGTATTATTTGCCCCAGGGGTAAGGTCTGTGAATCATCAGTCTTACACACTTCACAGCACTCACCATAGCACACACCCTCCCCAATGCCCATAACCTTCCCACCCCCCCCCCAACATCCCTCAGTTTGTTTTGTGAGATTAAGAGTCTCTTATGGTTTGTCTCCCTCCTGATCCCATCTTGTTTCATTTTTTCCATCCCTCCCCTCTACAACCCCCAGCCCTACCTCTCAAATTCCTCATATCAGAGAGATTGTGTGATTATTGTCTTTCTCTGATTGACTTATTTCGCTCAGCACAATACCCTCTAGTTCCATCCACGTCATTGCAAATGGCGAGGTCACTTAATTTTAAAACACCAATGGCCTTTTCTGTCATAAACACGTCCCCCAAATCCCAGTGTGGGGTGTTCAGTATCCATCATCTTTCCATCTTGTGACTCAAACCTATTTAACGATACACGAGAAAGTTTGGCCCTGTGCTAAATCAACACTTCCTGACAAGGGAATAAATAAATTCTGGGATTGGAAAGCTTTGTCAGCTCCTACACAGCGTGGATTAGAGTAGGGACAAGGAGAGCCTTGTTAGCAATTTGCCTGACCTAGCCCATTCAGATGTGATGCTCCTTCCTCAGCTTATCTACAAGAAGGGAACATTCAGACCAGGTAAAGCTATATTTACACTCAGAAGTTCTACCACCAGATATTGCATAGGACCCAGGCAGGGAGAAATGGCACTTTTGTTGGTATGAAATGAAGAGCAGGTCAGCAGGGCTCCCGGTGTGACAAGGCACTTTCTTATTACATTGAAGAGGTGATGGCAGGGTGCTTGAAGTTATCGGATGGAAAACAAACCCAGCTCTGGAATATTTATTTCAGCAGCACAGAGATGCTTAAAACCAGTTTCTTCTTTTCACAGGAAGAGACCCAACTAGCATAGATATCCGCTTAAAGTGATTTTTGTTTGGTGAGCGTGGATGGTGGGGTCAGTTAAGCGTCCCACTCTTGCTTTCGGCTTGGTTCTGGTCTCCATGTCCTAGGATCAATCCCCACGTCGGGCTCCTCGTTCTGCGGGGAGTCTGCTTCTGATTCTCTCTCTCCTTCTCCCTCTTTCCCTCTCCACTGTTCTTGTTCTCTAAAATAAAGAAATAAATCTTTAAAACAAAATAAAGTGATTTTAGGTTCTGTATACCAGTGATTAAAGAATGAACTCAGTTCTATCCTCAAACCTGAAGGCTAATGTGCTGACAGTCTCTTCCATTATTTAAACTATGTCCCAAATTCAGATAAAATGTTGCTCTTGCTTTTCATTTTTATACATAAACACACACACACAAACACACACATATATATATATTTACTCATACATAGACACATTCATAAACAACAATTCACATATTCAAAATATAATGTTATCTGCACCAATATCCCAGAACCCAAAAAATGAATTATAATTTACTTAGTTCTACATGAATAATTATAGTTGGATTTCAAATATTATGGCATTATCTTCATAGCAGATGACATTTTCATTGTATTAAGAGTAGCCCTCTTCAGACTGTTAGGAATCTGCATAATGTATCTGCAGTTAAAAATCAAGTTATTTCAGGTTTTTTCAAATATATTTCAGGGCTCCTCTCTGGTTCCCTTGCTGTTTATGAGGTTTTGGCCTTGTTTGGTTCTATTTTGTCTTTGTGGCCGACTGACTTACCCAGCTTCATGAAGCAGGTGTCTATGTGTTTACTCTATATTGACCCACAGCTGAACAATGGCAAAGAGAGGGTGGAAAAAAAGCATTTTTCATATATTGGTGAAGATATGGACTGGAGAAACAGTAGCGTACAGATCAATTTGTGGCTCAGAAATCTGGAATTGTGTTTCTATTGTTAAGCAGGCAAAGAAGAGAGAGTTTTTCAGAATGTTTTGTCAATAAAAAGGCATCATGACCCAAATCAAACAATACCTCATATTTTCAACTAAAGCTGTTTGGCCTTTAAAATATTAGCATTAACTATATCTGTTGCTATTGTCCAGTTATTTTGGAGGGCCATGTGCACTAAGGATTAAAAATACTAGACATTTTGGGGAGCCATGTGCACTAAGGGTTAAAAATATTAGAATGTACGCATTCTCAAAAGGAATAGGGATATTGACTGGGTGGTTCACACTGACTTCATGATGTAATTGGCCTGGGCGTGCATCCCAGGCATGGCTAATTTTTCAAAACTCCCCAGAGTCTTCCAGTGTGGTGGAGTCAAGGTTGAGAACCACTAGAATAGTGCTTCCAAAATTTAAATGTGCATCTCAGTCTCCTGGATATCTTGATGTACTGCCAATTCTGATGTAGTAGGTATTGCATGGGTCCTGAAAGGATGTCATTCCACAAAGTCCCTATAGGATGTGGTTGCCAGTGTGGCAGGAACTACGTGTTGTGTAGCCAGGGGTGAGATGATGTGGCAGCTGTGATTGCAAAGTCAGCAAAATGCCCGTTTTAACAGTGGTTATAAGGCCTAATCTCTCTCTTTCTCTCTAAGATTTATTAATTTATTTGAAAGAGAGAGGTGGGGAGGGGCAGAGGGAGAAGGAAACTTTAGCAGACTCTGTGCCCCACTGAGTGCAGAGCCTTTTGTGGGGCCCAGTCTCACGACCCCCAGATCATGACCTGAGGTGAAACCAAGAGCCGGTGGCTGAACTGACTCCACCATCCCAGAACCCATCCAATCTTTTTCAACAATGTTATACAGAAGCCTCAAAAGTTCCAATTGCCAATTTTTGTTTGTTTCTCAAATGGACACTTACATTGTTTTGCCACATTGTCCACAATTGGTTATGTGATTTGCAATCATGTTTCTAGGATCCAATGATGAACAAATAATGTTTTCTGAATAAAGTCACATGTCTACCTATACATTTTAGGAGATATTATAAGGCTCCATATACTAAATATGCTGCCAAGTAATAATAGAATGAAAATTGATTGGTACATCTTAATAGAAGCCAGTCTATTAGGACCTTGTGGGGGAGCATACTCCCTAAGTAATCATTACATGGAATACCGGAAAACATTACTAACCAGGATGTTTATTATTTTTCTCTTTTAAAAATATTTTCTAAATTATACAACTAGAATGCAAATCTAATTAAATTCTGAAGCATTTCAAACACTCTATGAATGAACAAACACCAGTCACCATATTATTGAGTTCAGAATTTTACCTGATAGTTTCATGGTCATAACCTTTCAAATACATCAGAGATTTACTTTGGATTTATATTGTGAGACTATGTGGTTTAATATAGGAAATAACCAATATGGTAGTTCTTCATCCACCTCTTCAAGCGCTTTTTTAACCTATGTCATGTTTTTCTAGGAGCAAGACCTAGGTTCATATTTGTTGTACTTTGGCAAGTTGCATCTTGGCAAGTTCTTTTTGCTACTTGGTTCAAATAAGATTTGTTCAGAAAGTGAAGTTTCATGCTATCTGTGCAGAATTCCTTCTTTGTTAGTAGTGTGTGCAAAGCCATCTGTTCTCTTTAGAGCAGCAGTGATGACTTGTGTGGGACAGTGAGTGCTTGTCAGTGCCTGGAAGATGGTCCTCTGCATAAATCATTATCCCGTCTTTATGTCTCGCAAGCAGTGAACCCTTTTTAGGCTGCATTTCTGACTGAGGTTGGCATGCACTGGGGGAAGAGTATCAGAGTCAAGGAGAGTTGCTTATTAAATTACTCATCTCACTTTTACAGAACAGCTGCTAAACCAAACTGGCTAAAATATCTTAGTAGTTATCCACAGCATATGTTTGAATACAGATGCTCACTCTAAGCAATTCAAAGAGCCAAGGCTGTGGAGGTTGATAAATGCTCAGCTTTTAGATACAAAGCAGAGGTTAAATGGATATGTCAAGATGCTTAGCTTGCTTGCTACCTTCCGCTGAAGAATAAATGGCGGCAAGCTTGCCACTAAGCTATTTCCAAACCTAGCATGTGAAAAAAAAATTAATGAAAACATTCATCTACTGCTTTTAATAATGCTTTGGATCCATTTTATTTGATTAGTTTTTAAGAAGTAAAAACAAACAAACAAACAAACAAAAGAAACTCTTTAAATTCTATTCAGATCAAGGCAAATCATAGAATGATATGTTTATTCATGCAATAGGATGTGCAAATGCATAAATCCCTAGTATTTCCTATGGGATTTACCTTATTGAAGGCAGAAACTCCAAAGAGTTCACTCCAAAGAACTATTTATTAAAGGTTGATGCATTAAATTATGACTTTCATGTGCATGGCCTTGAGATATGACAGTTTGCCTTCCAGAACTTGAAATCAGACCACTAGCCAATTCTCATGGGTCACTTAGCATCCATTAAATTACAGCAACTTTTAGTCACAACTAATCTTGAGGTGTTTGAACTAGTAACCTAGACATGAAATGTTTCATAACTCATTACAAGTTTCTAATCAATGAAGTGACTCTGATTTGAGGAAGGAAGCATCTTTTTTGGGGGGGGGGGGTCAGTTCCTATGTAATTCCTAAGTTGATTTTAGCTACAAAAAAGGAGGAGCATTTAAGAAAACCTAGTTTTCTCTTTGAACTTTTCCTTCCTGCATAAAGAATTGGCTCCATTAAAGTCATTATTATTTTTAGCAAATTAAGAAAATCTTGATGATGATGATGCTGGCATAGACTGTCTCAGTTTGAGTTTGAATTCGATTTCCTGATGGATCTTTATTAGGAATTCTATTTCCTGCTGCCTACTAGATGATAGGCATTTGATGGAAAGTCCTGGCTTTTTTTAAAGATTTTTTCAATTTATTTGACAGAGAGAGACAAAGTGAGAGAGAGAACACAAGCAGGGGGCATAGGAAAAGGAGAAGCAGGCTCTCTGCTAAATAGGGAACCTGATGCAGGGCTCGATCCCAAGACACTGGGATGGTGACCTGAGCCAAAGGCAGACACCTAATGATTGAACCACCCAGGCACTGCAGTCCTTATTTTTAATACTAAACACACGCAAACATGTTCAAAGCAGCAGCAATTCCCTAGGCAGATATAAGCCCATGCAGCCTTTAATATACTCTTTGATTAGCTGGATAATTAATCACTTTTATTCATATGCTCAGTACCACATTTACTACTCAATCCACAATACCACTACTAATTTAAACAAAATTCTGCATCTGACATCTTTTTCATATGCAGATTCAGTTCATCCTCAATACTTTATATCAAGAAGGAGAATAAAATAAAGCTCAGGAAAAAGTTAAAATAATCCATGACTGCATTATTCTTCAAAGGAATTCTTAAGCCATCCTTTGAAACATTGTGAGAAATCCCTTTGTGGAGAGTGGATTCATCATATCTGCAGGTTACTGAGATGACAGAATGTGTGGAAATGTGACCCTAATATTAGCAAGAAAGATCAAAGTAGAAAATTAGAGTCACGATGGTCCACCCTTCTGTTAAAATATTAAAAAACATGATCACTTTCAAGCACTAGCATTATAATCTAAGTTGTTAGAAAGTAGGCAATACGTAAGACATAAAACGGCATAAAGCCTTGTCGACGTTTGTTTGTTTGTTTTTTAATTAACCTATGCAATTTGGAAAATGTCACCTGGAAACATACAGTGTCCAAGACTGCCTCATCTTTTCCATTTGTTAGAGCTGTTGAATGAAGAAGACCAGGTATTTGTGAAGGAAGCTCTTTCAAGTTTAAAATTATCTATTAATTGGAAGAATGTTCCCTACTCCACACCTAACTCTATTTCTTAATGTTATGTAGACATAAGCTGAATGGCTAAGTGATGGCCTTGGCCATCCTGTCCCCTGTCTGGCCTTTTCTCAAGACCAGAGAAATGTCTTTGCCAGCTACTACCAATGTCTGTTTAGCTTATTCTCTGAATTTCTTTTAGTTCCAACTCTTCTCTCAATTACTAAGAGGTCTACATTCTATCCTCTGAAGTCTGCAGTTTTATACTTTATACAAAGCTATTTATTTCTCCCTTAGCTTACATGCGCTTATTATTTAAAGCAATTTTTAAAATAAAAATATTTCCTTTACATTCTGTGCAACTTATTATTTTCTTTATTATTAAAATTCATAAGTGTATGGATTATATCTACTCTGTTTCCATATAAAATATTGTATGATTGCGAAAATAACTTTTCTAAAATTTACTGTATAATACAGTCTATGGATGCACCATAGTTTAAAGTATCACTTTTCTGATGTTGAAGATTTTTTTTTTCATTTTTTTTAACTTTCATACTTTGAAATGTTGGAATTATGAGCAATGTAAGACAATGTGTCTCAATCTTCATCTACCTCTCCAAAGATTATCTATAGCATTTCTTTTAAATTAGTTTGTGTTTTCATTACTTTATCGAATCTACCATTGCCAAGATGACCAAGAAATTGTTTCAGATCAGATAAACACCCTTACTTGAAACCCCGATTTAACTGACTTTTCTGAAGAATGGATTCCATTCACTTAATTTGTCTTCTTGAATCTCCCTATTCTTCTGAATATTCAATGACTATAATTCGCTGTAAGTGTGCATAGTTCATTTAAACACATAGATGCAACCACAGACTTATTTTCTTCTCCTCAACTCTTGAGGTTTCTTTCCATTTAGAAGAAAGCAAAAGATTCTGACTGCAATAAATATCACCTCAAGATGTTATCACCTTAGAACTGCTTCTTTCCTACTAATCCCCTTTCTCTGGTCCTCCATATTCTAGAGTGTCTGGTTATCAAGTATCTTGCTCAGTCTTATATAGACTCATAGTTTATCCTATGGCATCTGATTGAGTCTTTATCTTCTGGCTTGCTTTACTAGTTTCTTTTCCATTTTAAGGTAAAACATACAGGACATATAGAAATGCGTGTGTATCATAAACATACAGCTTGATGAATTTTCACAGTGAACACAACTGTGGCAGGCAAAATGTCAATTTGTCCCTACGATTCCTGCCTCTAGTCAACAAGCCTGTATCATTCCCTCACCTTGAGCATGAACAAGACTCAAGCAAGGGAATTTGATGGGATTCACTCCTATGATTAGGTTTCTTAGTTGATGTGATTAAGGTCCAAAATCAGTTGTCTTTGAGCTAATGCAAAAGGAGATTACCTGGGTAAATCATGGGTAAATGCCCATTCAGAAAGGCATCTAAAAAGGATCCAAGCCTTCTCTGAAGAGAGAGAGTTTAAGTTAGACTTATTTCCCTACAGCCTTAAAGGATTGAATCAAGTCACCATATTGTAACAGGGCCTATGGGCAACCTCTAAAAGGCCCCAGCTGACAACCGAGAAAGAAGAGACGCCATGCTGCACCCCAGGCAACTGAATGCTGCCGACAGCCCCAGTACCTGAGAAGAGGACCTTGAGCTCCAGAAAGGAACACAAGCCTGCCAACACCTTGATGCATCCTGAGCCCCAGAGGGAGGACCCTGTTAGGCCCTGCTCTACCTACGGAAATGATGTGATAAGAACCCCTATGAAAAACAGCCTCATGAAGCACAACAGATTCAGCATTACAGGAGCTCCCAACATGCCCCCATTTAGCCACCACACCCTGAAACAGTGTGATGATGATCCTGATTAACACTATGGGGTAATGTTTCCTATTTTTGAACTTTTAGTGATCACAACTACTCACTGTCAGCTATTTATACCAAACATCTTTCACTCAACATTATACTGACGAAATTCACATTTTCCTTGTAGTGATAGTTCAAGTATTCTCACTTTTCATGGTATTTCATTTTATGAATACACCACAATTTAACAATTTGACAACTGACGAGAATTTTGGTTGATTCTAATTTGGGGCTGTTAGGCATAGAATTCTTCTATACGTCCTTTTGTGATTATGTGTGCCTTTTGGCTGTACATCTAGGAATGAAATGGTTTGTCACAGAGTTTACACATTTTTAGATGAATAGAGGATGATTTAATTATCACTGTCCAAAGCCAATGATCATCAGGGACCAGAGACTAAACTTGCCTCTGAGACTTCTGAAAACATGGAGGAGAAATAATTATTTACCTGAAATGATGGTTAGACAAAGAGGAGGGAAAGATGGGTTGTGACAAAGAGTAAGGCCCAAAAGATGTATTTATGTACAGGTAGAGCTAATGCCCATTTAGTTTCTGAAAACTTAAATTCATCTCAAGAAGGAGGTCCAGCAAAATAAATCATAAATATTTTAAAATTCTTATATTAATTCTTATTTTTGATCAATTCTGAGCTCCCCACGACAGTTTCTTACATTTCTTTATTCTTGTAACCCCTCTCAACAAGGCAAATATTGAAAACTGTTCATCCAATGATGTACCTGACATTTCTACTGATTTAACATTTTCAACAGTAACTGTTTCCTATTCCCCAAAAGTAAATTCATATGCAGTATCTATTCTAGTCAAATATTGTAAGTTTCTGAATGCATCTGTCTTATTGCAATATTACTTATTGATTTTAAATTACTTCAGTGATCATCCTGAACTTATGCATAATGGAAATTCCAATATTTTGAAATACAGAATAGTAGCTAGGGGGATAAACTCTTTAATAGTTGTGGTGGTAAATGTTTGATTTCCATAATTTATTATAAAAAATCTGACTTCTTATATTTTGAAGTTTTACTTGTATTTCAAAATTTACTTTGTATTTACCTGAATTTACTTGTATTTAAAAATTCTAAAGTTCTCCTCTTAAAGTAAAAATATGGTTGGAGACCAAGAACAGATTACTAATGCTTAGTGAATCTCACAAAATCAGCCACACTAAGCTTTCAGGCTCACTTTTCTAACAAGTTTTGAAAAAATAGACTCAATATTCCAAATGCTATCTTAGTTTAAAACTTAAGTATATCTGAATTAGTGTCAGGTACTAATTTTATCTCTCAACTCTGGTTTCTGACTATGCCAATTATCTCTCTTGTTCTTAGTATGAATCTATAAAAGATTTCCCCAAATAATATAATATTTCTGTAAAAATTTTCTCATTAAATAAAACTTGTGTGTACTTTGAGTCTTTAGTAAGTTAAGATGAAAGTATAATAGAATATCTGCAATCAGGGCACCTGGGTGGCTCAGTGGGTTAAAGCCTCTGCCTTCGGCTCAGGTCATGATCCCAGGGTCCTAGGATCGAGCCCCACATAGACTGTCTGCTCAGCAGGGAGCCTGCTTCCTCCTCTCTCTCTGCCTCCTCTCTCTCTGCCTGCCTCTCAGCCTATTTGGGATCTCTGGCTATCAAATAAACAAATAAAATCTTTAAAAAAAATAAAAAATAAAAAGAATACCTGCAATTGATGTTAAAAACAAGTTCATTAAAGCCATTTTTTTAAAGCCATAACAAACTAAAAGTGGCTTCCCATGGCAAAATAACAAACAATATCTTATAGTGAAAGAATTGAAGATTGCATTGACTGTGAAAGAGAATTCAATTCGCTTTCATATAACATTTATACATTTATTATATTAAAACATTTTGTGTTTTTTTATGAAAAAACACAAAGAATATAACTCTAACAAAACATTTGCCAAGATACATATAAAATCTGTTTCTCTCAATTGTAATAAATTATCATGCATTTAATAAATTCAAATTTTTCCTCTCTGTAGGAATTTTTTAAGTTTTCCATAACCTTTCTAAGATAAAAGCATTAATTATTAGTCAAAATGGCAATTAAAATCCATAGCATATCATATCATTGACATGGCTCAATATACATTGTGGGATGAAAACTTACCCCTATTTTTACAATAAAAGTAACTAGGATAATATCCTGCATCTGACTCTTGATTTTGGCTCAGGTCACAATCTCCAGGTCCTGGGACCCAATCTGCATCAGGATCCTTGCTGGGCTGAGCACTGAGCCTGCTTAAAATTCTCTCTCACCCTTTGGCCCTCCCACACCGCCCCCTCACTCAAAAGGAAGGAAGGAAGGAAGGAAGGAAGGAAGGAAGGAAGGAAGGAAGGAAGGAAGGAAAAGGAAAGAAAGAATTAATTCTGTAAATATATACCAATTTTTACATGTTGGCCTCAAGTCACTAATTTCCCCACTTTGACCTAGATCAATTTTTCTTATTTGTTCTAAATTTCAATGAATTTGGGGAGGAATTCTTGATCCTTCCTAGCAAAATGGAACACTGGAAAATAACAGAATTGTCTCTCATAGTACAGGTCTAATTTCATCAGTTTCAATGACTTTCTCATTGGATCTCAAGACAGGACTTGCATTTGATTCGGCCTGAGTTTGTCCTTTTCACAATCTATAGAATTATTTATTTTGCACTGTTTTGGAGAAAAAAAAATCCTAGTTACCTAAACTTATAAACAATAAAAAGTGTGAGTTAGCATCTATGGTACAAAGGGTTTCCTTTTATTTAAGCCTTCAGAGACATTCGAAAGTGCCTGGGTGGCTCAGTTGGTTAAGCGACGGCCTTTGGCCCAGGTCGTGATTCCAGGGTCCCAAGATCAAGTCCTGCATCTGGCTCCCAGCTCATTGGGGAGTCTACCTCTTCTGCTGACCTTCTCCCCTCTCATGCTCTCTCTCTCTCTCAAATAAATAAATAAATAAATAAATAAATAAATAAATAAAACAAAACACCCTTTAAAGACATTTGAATTGGTCAGGAAGAAACTGTTCTATAATAGATAAAGGGGTAGGATGGCCCCCCATTAATTTAAGTGTTCACAACAAAGTTAGGTTCCCCTAATGTTTTAAAATGTACAGCTGCCCAAGGAAACATATCCATTTTCTATATTCCTACCTTCATCTTGATAGGTTGGAGAAGAAGGAAGGTGTGATGTGTTCTTATTGAGGATATTACACTTACTACTTTTTAAAAGAACCTTGAAGGGTCCGGTGTTGTAACAAATGCCACTGCTCTTTGTATTCCTGCTTGCTTGTTTGTTTTGCAAGGGAATAATCAAAGAAGGATGGGTACTGGGCTATCATCTATTTATTGCATAATGTAATTTATAATTTAGGACTTTTTATAATCTTGATTTAGAGAACGATGTGTAACCATGACTTGAGAGCCACTAAGGTCCTAATTTTAAGGTGCTACTTTGATTTTATGAAGTGAACAGAAATTCAGGCTGGGTCTGGGCACTGGGTCTTCACTTCTCCAACCTAGGGTCATCATTTGCCTCCCTTCTGGGATGTCCTATTCCAAAACCAAATCCTTTCATTAGGAATGTCTTTCTGATGTCACTCCTAGAAGAACCCATCCACACTGTGTGTGTTCAAATCTTTCTCTCTCTCTCAGCAACCTCTGACCCTCTTTTCATATTCATCTTTGTTTGTTCTTGTTTTCCAACGTAGTGCAAAATTCTTCACTTAAAGTACGTTGACTCTGGAAGATGCTGTTTGAATCCTTGACTCTGGAAGACGTTGTTTGAATCCTGGTTCCCAAAATTATTAGACAAGTGTTCTGTAAGAGCATCTGACACTTGTTTTCTCATCTGTATGAGCATGATACAAAATATGACCTAAATGCTGCTTCGAGGGACAGATGACCAGATATTCGGTGCATTGTCCCTAGCATGTGGCTTAAATTCAAAGAATACTTAACAAATGGTACATTCATTTCTTACTAATTCCCTGCCTTATATTTCAATTATCTGAACTTTTGTTATTATCTCCTTTATCTTATATATGTTATATGGTTAAAAATTGTAACAAAATAGTATAAAATATAGTAAAGGAATTTTTGTGGGTTTTTTTTTTTTTTTACATTTGTTTTGTTTTGTTTTAGTCTGGTTTTGGACAACTTATTTTGTTTCTACATTCAGAGACTTAGCCCCTAGGATTGTTCTGGAATGACTGACAGAGTTTTCAGTTAATTTCAGCAGATAGCAATTTAAGCCTCTTTGCTGCAAGATATTCTTTAACCCTTTGGAACAGCCCTTTGAAATTAAAGATCAGATTGTTGCCAGAATATGATTTTTTCAATTTTGAAAGAGGGATATAAGAAGAATTTAAAGGATTCAGTTACCTTTATTCTACCCTGGTAGGGTGTATGAGAAAAACTAGACTGGTAAGTAATAAGTAAGAGAAGATGATATAAACAGTTTTCAAAGTAATATCAGGGAAATGTCTCAGTAAAGTAAAAATTTTAAAAGTGAACAAGAGAGAGTCAGATAGTAGCCCCGAAGGAAATAAATTTGCTATCAACAAATTTCACCTTGTATTTTACAGATGATCAAACTGAAGATTAGAGAGTTTAAATTGTTTGCACAGAGTAATTACAGCAGATAATATCAGAGCTAGATCTGTAACTTGAGTTTCTTAATAAATTATCCTTTGTCTTTCTTATCCGTTCACGACAGGATCAGCAAAAGCCAAAAGCCCTCCAGTCATTATGCTTATTGCTAAAACTGGAGAACATAGGACTATGAAATACAGAGTGAAATGATGCCCTATCAATATTCTCTAAGTCTGTTCCAAGTGATAGCAGGTTCAATAAGAAGTTTAATGGGGGGGGGGGGGAAGTATCTTTGGCATCTAAAACATTTAGAAACACAGTCCTTGGCAAGATTATCTCCTTGGCCAAATTTTTGGGCAGGCTCTTCTGAGCTCTCTTTTTGATGAAGGTTTCCATGCACTTCATTGTAGAGTTTAGTTCTACCAAGAATCCTATTAAGTAAGTTTTGTAAAAATATCAACGCCCCCATCCTTGGTATCTGATCTCCCAGGCAGGTCTTGAGGAAGAATCCTGGGAGGTCACTATTGACAGAATGCCTCCATATCTCTGATGCTTCCTGTCAGTAATTTTCCATCCGGCATCCCCACCCTGTTCCCTGGGTGCCCTTTCCCACTTGTCCATGCTGTATTCAGTTCAATACTAAAGTCGCTGTCTCCCAAGTACTATAGTACTTATAAATAATATCTGCTTTCACATCTTGAACATCGATCCTCCTCTGGTTTTCTTTGACATCCCAGTCCTTATTTGTTAGTGTGTTAAGGGATCAGAGATACCCGATGTAAATAAATCATTCAAATTGATACAACCCCTTGACTATTATAATTAACACATTTTTATCTATTTTATGCAAATATTTAATTCATGATCTAGATATTTTTGTATTACGGAACATTTTTTGATCATTGCCGTTCTGTGTCCATGCCTCGTGATTTTTTCTTAATTTTTTTTTTTTTTATTTGACACAGAGAGAGGGATCACAAGTAGGCAGAGGGACAGAGAGAGAGGGCGGGGAAAGCAGGCTTCCCGCTGAGCAGAGAGCCCAATGCGGGGCTCGATCCCAGGACCCTGAGATCTTGACCTGAGCTGAAGGCAGAGGCTTAACCCACTGAGCCACGGCCCCTGTTTGTTTGTTTGTTTGTTTGTTTTTTAATATATTTATTTATTTGACAGAGAGAAGAGTTTTTGTTTTGTTTTGTTTTGTTTCATGCCTCATGATTTGTGAGAGTCAACAGTAGCTAAGATTCAGAGTAAGTTACCATTTGTCTGACTTTTGGTCCTGGTAATGCTTTCCTTAACATACTTGGAGTTTTCCTTGAACCCATAAACTAGAGGATTAGAGTCCTAGATTTTAAATTTTATTTACTGAAATATTTTTATTGCAAATATTCATATAATTTATTATGAATAAAATATACCCTCTCAACATCATTTAACAAGTCAACCCTAAAGTACATGGGTAGTGATTTGTATATTATAGTTAGAGGCAACATTTTAAAGCAAGTCTATGGGGAGTTATAAATGTGTAGAACCTCCAGGCTGACCCATAAAGCTAATCTTCACTGATTTTAAGAATGCATTTTCCATTTGAGCCATTAATATTTAGAGTTTATTTTCAAATGGCCCCGTTTATCTGAGTATTTTCATGTGTCTCTGAGATCACTCTGTAATAATTCAAAATCATTCAAATACAGGCCCTCTAGTGTAGAGATAGTGACATTACTTCTGGTTTAACCTTGTATTGATGCAGTGGAAGGAATCCTAGATTAAAATCAGGACATGGTCCAAGTTCTTGCTTCCTGTGTCATCAATTAATGACTTAGAGTCTCAATTTCCTCACTGGTTAATGCTTTTCTTGACTCACTAAATTATGGATTTCAAAACCAGCCAAACATGTAAAAGTTCTTTTTAAATCCCACAATAGTCTATAAACTTGGGTTGGCATTTTCGTTATAGTGCTACATGTACATGCCCCTTCTATATTCTGTGAATACCTTAAGAGACATTCTGCTTTGAGCAACACATATCCCACATTTTACCCCCAGCATCTGAAAGGATATTAAACATACCAACAAAAAGTGAGTTAGAAGTGAAACAAACGTGATTAAAATACATTTCGGGACGCCTGGGTGGCTCAGTTGGTTAAGCAGCTGCCTTCAGCTCAGGTCATGATCCCAGCGTCCTGGGATCGAGTCCCACATCGGGCTCCTTGCTCCGCAGGGAGCCTGCTTCTCCCTCTGACTCTGCCTTCCACTCTGTCTGCCTGTGCTCGCTCTCACTCTCTCTCTCTCACAAATAAATAAATAAAATCTTTAAAAAAATAAAATAAAATAAAATAAAATACATTTCCCAGGACACACACACTACAAAAGAAGTATCTCCCTTGAATATCTGTATCCCCACTGAGATTCAAACACAATGACATCCATTAGAATATGCTCAGTGAATTTAAGTTGAACTGAGTTGTGAAAGGAACACAGACAAGAGGCATTGAAAATGGTGTGGTATTAGCAATTGCAGTGACTTTTTGATATTTCTTACATTCTTTAAAACCCAGGTCAACTATTTTTTATTTCCATTTGTGGAGGTCTTACCAAAGGAACAAATAAACACTCATAGATGCTTTGTCATTTTTAAGTTATTAAAATGGGTCCAAGGGTCAGAATTTATATAGGGAGTGAGATTGTTTTTGAGAACATAGATATTAAGGATCTGATCACTCCTGGGTGTCATAAGTATCCAGAGGATGATTATCTCATTTCCATTTGGATAGATTGTTGAAAACATAAATAATACGTATCCTTAACTAGAGGAAAAATACAGCTGTCTAGACATGTATTGTCCTATATGAGAGCCAATAGTTACATGAGGCTCTTTGAATTTAAAGTATTGGAAATTAAATAAAGTGTAAAAATCAGTTCTTCATTTCAAGTACTCAATAGCCACATGTGGCTAGTGGCTACTGTATTGGATGGCAGCAATTCTAGAACATTTCTATCATTGAAGAAAGTTCTGGAAGACAGTGCTGGTCTATTTTTTTTAAAGAGGTAAAAAAACACGTACTGTACCTCATGTCCATTCTTTAATCAGGTTGTAAAATTTTAATATTCTCACCCAGAATTTTAGTTCTTAAAATCTTAATCATTTAAATTTCTAGTCATTTACTGATCCTATATATTGTGCATTGTTTTGTGGGGGAAAAAAAGAAAAATGTGAGACATATTTATATTATTACATACAAAAATCATAGGCTCCGTTCTTCTCTATGTATTTTACATCTGGGTATTCAAAGTTTTTTTTCTTTTCCCCTAAAAACTGAGATAAATTTTGTTTAAAACTGCCTAGAGAAGTCATTAGTACAATACTATAATTCAATAAACATTTTCTTCCCTTTAATCTCAAAGGAAACCAGCACCACCACCAACAACCAATACATACCTGAAGGTTAAATGCCAAATACCAAATACATACCTGAAGGTTAAATACCAAATATCCATTCTTTAAACGTCTTTTCTTCCATAAACTTTGCTATATTTTTATAATTTTGATGCCTTGAATGTATACCTAGGAAAACAAAACAATTTATTTTTTTTCTTTTTTTTTTTTAAGATTTTATTTATTTATTTGACAGAGAGAGATGACAAGTAGGCAGAGAGGCAGGCAGAGAGAGAGAGGAGGAAGCAAGCTCCCCACTGAGCAGAGAGCCCAATGCGGGACTCGATCCCAGGACCCTGAGATCATGACCTGAGCCGAAGGCAGCGGCTTAACCCACTGAGCCACCCAGGCGCCCAAAACAAAACAATTTAAATTAATTTGAAAGGTTTATGTAATATCCTCCCGAGAGTTTGCTTCTTGTCCTACTATCTGCCTTTACCTAATATAGATCTTTTCTTTATTAGCTTTGGTATTTGTCTGCAACTAGTATCTGTTCAATTATCAAATTGTTTGAAGTAGCCCGATGCTCAGCTAACTGAAGACCCTTCCATACTCAGAAGTTCTCTCTTAAAAACATTGAGGATATACAGCAATTTCAGTTTGGTTGCTTATTGCCACATTCATGATATCTGCATACTTTTTATTACTATGTCCTGTTCTGCTAAAACAAACAGACAACTTTCTGTTGAGATTTGAAATGATGACATTAGCTCGTCTGGTTCCGGTAAAAGGTAAAGGACGCTATAAAAAATTATCCTATTACATGTCTGCATGAGAATACACACACATATGCACGTTCACACACACTACAGACCCAGCATATTTTTATTTTTTTTAATATATTTTACTCTTGAAGAATTGGACATTATCTTTTCTTTCCTTTTCAGTGGCTTCATTGTCCCAATCTTACTACAATGAGTAACATGCAAGTCAGTGATCTGTTAAAATCATTGTTCAACACAGTGTTGCCAAATCTTTGAAAAGTTAGTGACCTTAATCCTTGAATGAATTGCTGACTTTAGACTCAAAGTTTTTTCAAGCGAACACTTGTTTATCTTGGTGAGTATTCTGCCTTTCACATCACTGGTATCTACCTTTCTACAATTGGAACTAATGTGGGTCTTTGATACATCGCACTTGCCACTCTTATCCATGCGAAGGTTTTTCTTTTGTTATCATTTGTCTTCATTCTTCAAGACAGTTCTTTATCCAGGTAGCTGTCTTCCACATCCCTCCATAACAGCCGACCTTGTAGATTTAGTTTTCTATCTGGTCATTTAGGGAACGATTTGTACTGTAGGAAAATTATGTCCCCAATTTTCTCTGACAACTGTATTATTTTATCAAGCAAAATACTATCAGGTTTGTCAGGTATGGTTGTCTTCCTGTGATCCAGGCTGATTTTCTTTAAACAATTCATCACTCTTTGAATGCTGCTTTCTCAGCTCTGATCAGCATTTCCTGTTATTTTCAGTGTACCTGAATTTATTCTGACAGAGAAATAAAACTTGCAATTCCCTTTCTACTGAAAATACTGGATTTTTTTTTCCAATAAGATATTTCTTACATCCCTTTAATTTGTTATTGTAATAACTCTATGTTTTGTTCTCTAAGGGTTTCAGAACTGGCAGACCATTTTCACATACATTATCTCATTTAAATTTACATATTTAATGTGGGTTACAAGATGGTAGTAAATGAGTCAATTTTGTTAAAAAATCATTTTCAGAAAAAAATAAACATCGTTACATTTTTTTTTTTTATTTAATGAAGGACCTGGGTGGATGTTACATTTGGTTAAAAAGAGAATGCAAAAAGTAAACACATTGATAGATCAGGAATATTCAAATTATTATGTATTTGGAGGCAAAGTTGGGTTTCCCTAGGGTGGAAGAGAAAAGTCAATTGAACCTCTTCTAGCTAGGGTGGAATTTGCATGCTAAACAGTGACTTACAAGTTATGATTATAAAATAGCTCTAAGGTAATAAAACACTAGAATCAAAGAACTCAGAAGGGTATGCTGTAGACAGTGCATAGTTTTCCACCAGCGTACAAATATTTTTCTCTACTTTTCATAAATTAAATAACAGTGCTTGGTAATAATAGTAACTTCCTATTGAACACACATAGGAATAAATCAAAATAACTGCTAATATGGCACAAACTAAATTTTATCCTGAGTTTTAGGTGCAAAGCAAATATTCATTAACCTGTGTTTTTAATTTAATTTATTGTTTTCATTAACAGAGGTCAGAATAACAATGGGATTCCAGAAAATGCTCCTGGGGAGAGCTTTCTAGAGGATGTACAGCTGCATCCTTATGTGTCCCAAATGAGTAACAGATGGCACATGAAGAAATTGATAACCTTAGCTTATAGGGCATCATGGTAGAGACTGGGCAATAGGGATTGTGGGCTAGTCACTGCTCCTCATAAGCAGCCCCGTTTGTATCTCCAAGTGTCACCCCAAGGAGCAAGGTCTGAGGTTTCCCTCCTCCAGATCGTGCAGGCAGTGTGTACATTAGGAAGATCCAAAATCAGATGTTCTGTGCACCTGCGGCTAAAAACGTGCTCAATCATGATATCTTTTTCAGCAGCTACTTGCCACACTTAGTTCTACCCTTTCGAAACAAGAGGCTTATGGAGCTATAGGGGGATTCTGGGGTCCCGGTACACAAGTAGCACAGTGTACAATTGAAGCAGTAGGAGTGTACTGGGGAGAGAGGTGGGGCAAAGCCAGCTGTGATCTCAACTCTGTGCCTTCATTGTGCAGTACTTCCATTCATTAGCAGTTATTCTATTTTTTTTGAAGATTTTATTTATTTATTTGTCAGAGATCACAAGTAAGCAGAGAGGCAGGCAGAGAGGGAGGAAAAAGCAGGCTCCCTGCTGAACAGAGAGCCCAATGCGGGGCTCAATCCCAGGACTCTGAGATCATGACCTGAGCCAAAGGCAGAGGCTTAACCCACTGAGCCACCCAGGCGCCCCCAGTTATTCTATTTTTAAACGGCACACAACTCAACCTGGTGATGACTTCTTTAATTCCATATGCATATTGTCCTTGATTAATTTTGAATTCTTGACTTGTTAACATTTCATTTGACTTGAAAATAATTCACATTACCATGAAAAATTTTGGCATGTCCTTGGTGTGTAAGAGAAATGCAAAAACTAGAGATTGTGTAAATATAATGTCAGCCAATCTACACTGTTCAAATTAAGTTTCTTATCAGTGGGTTTTACCAACTCACCTCACTACCTGATGTCCACCTGGCATGAAACTGTCAGACTGATAGAGTCAAATATGTTCATTCACCTATTATGAAAACCATCCATTAATTTTATTCTTATATAATATGGAATTGTAGTGAAGAATACAGTTCATAGAATCTTGCTGCTACAATTTAATATCTATATGACTCTGGGCAAGGCATTTAATGTTTATAAGATTTACATTCCACATACATGAAATGGGAGTAAAAATAATATCTGCTTTAGAGATTTGTTAGGACAGTTGAATGGGTAATGCATGCAAAGCACAATAACTGTCATAAAGTTAAATTAGAAAAAAAAAAAAAAACTTCGCTCTGTAAATGAAGTATAATTTCATTTACTTGTTTCCTAAATCTAGTCAGCTCCAGGCACTTAAAAAGAGGCTGGCATTTTAAAGACTTTTATGAAAGGGCACTGTGTTTAATCTCTCTCTTAATAGGCACCCTGTTACACTTAGATGAATAGTTAGTATGAAGTTTGACAAAATTAAGATTCAAAAATCTCTAGGCAGTTATTTGATGATCATAGATAGTCAGTGCACTCACTATGAGCAAAAAGAAAAGACACTCTTGGAATAAAGACCAAATGTTTCTTACAAATAAAAAAGGAATGACAGAGGGAATGATCAATTCCTATTGCTACCAACCCTTTATGAACAGGAAATTGACAAATTTCTAAAATCCCTTCACCTCTAGTCTTTTAAAACTGGGTTTTGAAAGCATAAATTCCTCATGCCAAAACAACAATGGAATGGTGAAACCTCTAACTCACCTAAGAGGAGTTCAGGCCAATCCTCATCCTCCATTCTTTTTACAAGGTGGTGAATGGGGACCTGCTTAATTGTCAGGTACAGAGCATTTTCAGAAGCCTTTGATACATGGAAGGGTCCCCAAGGTCTTGGTCAAAGGATGGGACAAAAAGGGAGGTTACATTGTGTTACCTGTTGTGAAATCATTTTCTGAACAAACAATTAGGTTCCTAGGTGTTACCATTGATTGATTTTTAATGAAATTTCTGAACTCTGTGATGAACTGAATGAAAGTATAATAATATGCCCTAGAAATCCCACAGACATAGGACCTCTGAGACCTACACAAAGTTGAAGACCAGAGGATGACTCCAGGGTCTACAGAGACATTGTTCCAGTGAATAAAATTTGGTACCCAGTGTATTACTGCATTTTTGACAGATATAATTCAGTCTATGTCATGTTTCCCATAAGGTCAGTGTGCACATTTTTAGAAAGTAGACTTTAGCATCACAGAACAAAACAGTCACAAAGTTTACAATCCTATTTTCCATTTGAAACTTATACAAGCTTTCTCACACAAAGGAGAAATACACGCTTCACAATCTTTTTTTTTTTTAAGATTTTATTTATTTTATTTGACAGACAGAGATTACAAGTAGGCAGAGAGGCAGGCAGAGAGAAAGGAAGGGAAGCAGGCTCCCTGCTGAGCAGAGAGCCCGATGCGGGCCTCGATCCCAGGACCCTGAGATCATGACCTGAGCCGAAGGCAGCGGCTTAACCCACTGAGCCACCCAGGCGCCCCACAATCTTTTAATCTTGGTTGACTTTTATTGCAAATGTTTTCATTTCTGCCATTAAATTTCTTTCATCATTCTATGCACTTTCTTTTGTGTTTTCACATTTTATATTTTAATGAATCTTCACTGTTCTTTAAAATAGTCCGAGTCATCATTTAAATTTGGCCCTTGTGTTTATTGAGATGCTGCTGTTCTTTCAAATTTAGTCTGTTTTCTAAATGGTAGTCATAACTCGTGACCACATACCTGCTTTTTAATAAAATTTCTTTAGTTTTGTGTTATTTCTTGCAACCCACATTGTATTTTTTCTTTCCAGCAAATTCTTTTCACTTTTATGTTATGATTTGCCATGTGTTTTTGATAAAGTTCAATTTCTTTATTTTCTTAGTTTTGCTGTTAATTTACCCCTTAATCCAAACATATAATAAAAGATCATATACTTTAATCTGTTCCATAAGTTTGTTTTTGTTTTTGGTTTTTTCTTTAGGAGTCTCTGCAGCTTAAAAACAAGCTGATATCTTTATTTCCATGAGAATCAAGCATTAAAGAAACATGCATAATTATTTCCATGTTTGATTATAAACTGAAGACGCTAGAGCTCTTGGTATGCTAGTTATGATCATAAAAAGAGAGAAATTTTATATTAAAAAATATATGGAGCGCCTGGGTGGTTCAGTTGATTATGTGTCTCCCAGGGTCCCGAGATCAAGCCCTGCATGAAACTCCCTGCTCAGTGGGGAGACCGTCCTCCCTCTGCCCCTCACAACAAGTCTTAAAAGAAGAAATATAAAAACTAGTTTTCAGACTTAGAGCTTAAAATGTTCCAACTGTATAGAACTTTTTATGTAAGGAATAACGCTGGCAAACTCAATTTTGTTATTTAAACTCTTCAATTCTTTACATATATTATTCACCTTTTTAGATATTCTTTACACTGGTGACATAAATATATATGTAGGCATTTTACCTTCAATTTATCAAAGTTATCCCACTTTCTCCTATCATTTTTCATTATCCCTATAAAAAAATGTCTTACTTACATAATTGCACATTTTTAAAATAATTGCACATTTTTCAGAAATGTCAAATGCTCACTCACAATCAGCTCCAATTGCTGAATTATAGGGTGAAGTGCCTCAAAGGAAGCCCCAGAGATCCCCCTGTTTATGCTTGGGCCCATCATTTCATGGTGGGAAAATGCGTCAAGGGAAAACATATCAGATTCAATAGCTAGTATTGCAAGATTTGAGACTTATCCTTAATATTATCTAACAATTCTCAACATGTCTATAACTGATAGAACCTAGAGACAAATATTCAATGTGGTTTCAAATTCCTATCCAAACCACTAAACAAATAACTCTATAACTGAAGTTCTGACGTTGATAATGTCCCAGGCTATATGCGGTATGCCTTCATTCTTGTTTTGCGGTTTTGTTTCCATATAGGTGTATTTTTTTCTGAAATAGAGTCGTAACGTAGTAAGACAGAGAAAGTTTTTTTTTGAAGGAGTGACGGTTGAGAATTTCCGGTTGGAATAGGTGGGACAAAAGAAATAATTGAAGAAGGTTATAATGTTGGGAATTATTTTAGGAAGTTGGAAGTAAATGCGTATGTGTGTATTTGCATGTATCTAAAATATAATACGTGGTATAACATGTCATAATATTTAGAATGTTCAAACTGGTTACTGAAAATAACTTAATTTTGTAAACTATAAATAAACAAAAGGAAGGATGATGCCAGATTAATTTTTTTAATTGCAAATGCGAAGCTAACTTTAATTTAAAATGAATATTTGTGCATTATTCATCACTTTGGATTACCTATGTTCTGGTTACACTCCATTCCTTCTGATAAACAAAATTTCACTGAATGCTGAATTTTGGAGTAATTGCTTATCAGTCAAAACAATTGAAAAGGAATGTAATCTATTACATGGAGAGATGAATTAGCTGTTCCTTGACAAACCATTTCATGCAGGTATATTGAAAGCATAATACAAACCACAAAAGAAATTAAAAAGAGAGAAAAACTCTATTTAGTTTCCGTGTAACGACTTCACATTACTGATTGCTTCTGAATTAAGTTTTGGGTACCCCCTACCTGCCCTACTTTCCCCACCTTCCCCACATGGAACAGCTGGTTAAACTTTTCAGGAGGTGGGGGATGGGGAGAGTGGAGGATTGAGGGAGTGGGGGGTGGGGCTGGGGGAAGTGGAAGCGGGGGTGGGTCGTGGGGAGGGATCTTTTGGAAAGCAGGTCTTTTCCAGTTGTCCAAGCATAAATCGTTCTAGTATTTTCATTCTGAAAGTAAACGCAGAGACTCAAGTCCTCGTGGACTGCAGTGGCTCATACAATCCGCAGTCACTAAAGGATCAGCCCTTCTCTAATGTTGGCTGCCCATAGCAACCACCTGTTCTGTCTGAATGATGGAGCGTCTAGCAGCGTGAAGGGGCAACTCCCAAGCACAACCTGCGCAAAGGGAATTGGCTCTCCAGCTCCCTTCACTATAATTGAATGCCCCGTCTCTAAATCAGTATGTAGCAAACGCACCACCTGAATGTTATGAAGACAGAGAAACACCTCTTCACTAGGAATCTGCTGTACATTTTGTAAAATGGTTCAAGTGCACCAATATAATTTTTCAGCAGGATTTTAAAAATAGAGCACTGGCAAAATGGTGTTCAAATTATGGGGACCCTTCCTTGATGCTTGATATAGGTAGTTCTGTATTTGAAAATTTTTCTGTCTTTTTAAGTATGTACAGTAGTTAATGTGAGAGCAAGCTGTTACATTTAAAAAAAATTAAGAATATACTTCTTATTCCTGCTTTCTTGTATCTAGGTTATAGTGAATAAGATTTTTGTTTTTGTTTTTGTTTTTCAATAAATTGCAACTCCAATCAATGGTTTTTGGTATTTTTATTGCATGCCCATTCTGTGCCTAGGATTTTTTCCTAAGTAATACTGAAGAAGATAGCCGTGTTTTTCATTTTGACTCTATTTTTAACAGTCATGGCATTGCACTATATATTTATCCATCAACTATTTAAATTCAACTAAGACATATGCTGCCAACAGAAACTAGTAATCCCCTTTATCAATTCTTTAACATGGTTTTGAACATTCACTTAATATTTTTCATGGATGTAGTTTTAAATCCCAAGCAAGTAATCAGAAAATGCTTATAAACTTAGACCAGATATGCTGGGAAAGGTGCTTAGAGCTATGAAAGGAATGCTCGGCTGGCAGACTGGCTGCTTGGTACCTTGAGCTGAAGTGAAAACAGAGCTGAGACCAGGTATGTCATGGAGGCTTGCTGAAGTTCAAATCCCGGGTTGGGGTGTTTCTTTCCTACGTAAAAGGGATAGAGCACAAATGGTTCATTACAACGGAAAACACTTTTGATGAGCTTCTGTTTTTTGTTTGCTTGCTCGTTATTTTTTCAATAAAAAGCTCAGTGTCATGAGAGAAACCCCAGAATTCAGGCAAAGCTGCTTGCTATAAGGCAGAGGGATGTGTAGGGACAGGACAGGCGAGACAGGAGGATGAGAAGTGGACTCTAGTTACCCATTGGAACTAGAAACTCGGGATTTAAGTTAGCACAGAATGCATTTTGTAGACCCTAAGTGGGTTTATTTTTATTTTTTAACGATTTTTAAATATTTTATTTATTTGAGAAAGAGTGAGCAAGAGGGAGAGAGTGCATGAGTTGGGATGAGGTAGGAGGAGAGGGAGTAGCAGACTCTAGGCTGAGCAGGAAACCCTAAGCAGGGCTCCATCTCAGAACTCTGGAATCATGGCCTGTAGCAGAAGACAGGCACTTAACCTACTAAGCTACCCAGATACCCCTAGAAGTAGATAAAAATGTCTACCCCCTATTGTCTTATATCCAAAAAAAGAAAAACATACATATATGAGAGACTGGGGCGGGGGAGGGGAGAAGGACATATAATATACATTCTGATTGATTTGTAATATCTTCTTTAGTACATTTCAATATAATGCCTCTATCTCTCTATCTCTCTACCTATTTAGGTAAAAGTTCAATACAATATGCAGGAGGAAAAAGTTATGAAGGTGACAATTTATTTCCAGTGTAATTAGTATATTCATTTAGAGTACAGTGTGAAGTTGTCTCACATTTATTCAGGGGATACTAAGAAATATAATTTCATATAAATTATCCATTACATTCTGATAGTATTTTAATGAGATACATTAGAATTTTACAAACATGGAAACTGAGAATACAAGGCTCTCTAAGAAATGGTGTCAAGATCATATGGTTGGGGTGCCTGGGTGGCTCACTGGGTTAAGCCTCTGCCTTCGGCTCAGGTCATGATCTCAGGGTCCAGGGGTTAAGCCCCACATCGGGCTCTCTGGTCAGTGGGGAGCCTGCTTCCCCCTCTCTCTGCCTGCCCCTCTGCCTACTTGTGATCTCTCTCTCTGTCAAATAAATAAATAAAATCTTAAAAAAAATAATAAAAAATCACATGGTTAGTAGTAAGTGGTGCTCACAGGAATTAAGGAAAATATTATCATTGAATGATAGAAAGACCAGAAGGGAAAATGAATTCATGAAAAGGATTAGAGATATGCAATATAATTATTTCAAAAGAGGTATGCATTATAATTATCACAAAATTGATTTTTGAAAGGTGTATTCAAATAATTTACCTTTTTAAAATCACTGACAAAATTATTTTTTTGAGAAGGTTTTAATAACATTAATTACAAGTTCTTTGGGAAGGGATGCCTGGGTAGCTCAGTCAGTTAACCACCTGCTTTCCACTCAGGTCATGATCCGGGAGTCCCAGGATTGAGCCCCTCATCAGGCTCTGTGCTCAGTAGGGAGCCTGCTTCTTCCTCTGACCTCCCCCCCAACTCATGCTCTCTCTCTCTCTCTCTCTCTCTCTCACAAACAAATAAATAAAATCTTAAAAGAAATTTTTAAAACCTTCTTTAGGAATTTGGGAGAATGATTTCCAAAAGGGGTTCTGAGAGTCTCATATCTAGATTAATTCTAAATAAACCAGAGTTCTTGTTTGTTGTTTTGTTTTGTTTCTGTACCACTGTGAAACATACTATCTGTTCTGACAGAATATACCAAAAAACAAAAACAACAACAAAAACAAAGAGCAATTAACCTTCATGACAAATAGGATATTATTTTCATAAGATGTGGCATTAGAAATATTTTAAAAACATGACATCAATAAGCACCTTGAGAAACTGTTAAAGGGAATTTAGAAATTCTTTTTATTGTTCAATGGCTGAAGCTCCAGGAAGCAACAACCCAAACAAACACAGGCTCTCCCTGTCTTTTGCCTGGCTTAATATACTAAATTATGAGTATGGTAAAATGTTGCAATTTCTATTTTGTTATTCCCCAAGGCGGGGATAAAGAGTGAATTGCCTGAGCGCTAGGTATTGTTTTTTACATACATTTGATTTAGGGAAAAAATAAAGTCTGGATAGTGAGTGCACTTTGCAGAAGTGACAAAGGGACTTAAAGGAGGGTTTCATCACCTCTAAAACAATAAAGCCAAATGATAGCCTGTGCATACTGCAAACCAATATGTTCTTACAACAGGGCAGGGAGATAAACCCTATGTCCCACCCACACTGAAATTCAAACCCTAGAGGAGCTCACTTTACCCCTCAAATCTCCTTCTCTCACTCTAGATTCCAAGTGGTTTAGAAATTTTGCATTTTACTGGAAACATTCAAAGTAATTACATTCAAAGTGAATTTTTAAATGATAGTGTTAAGGAATGAAGATATATGGTGCAGTTTATTTTTTAAAAAAACCTCAATAAGCTAAGCTATTTGTTGTTGTTGTTGTTTTCCATTCTTAGGTGTTGGGCTGAGTCTGAATATTAAATCTACTACTTATAAATAGGATGAAGAATGATGTCACTTTCGTTCCTGTGATAGGTGGGTAACTTGGGCTCCCTCTGGTGTCTGCCTAGTTCCTTCTTAGGTACCTAAAAGGGACAGAAGAAAAGATGAAAGTTTTAAAATATCAACTTCTACAACAAAGACAATGATGAAAAGAGCAAGAATAACATACATTTTTATAAAGCCTTCCATAAGAAGTGAGCATGACTTTTAGATTAATTTGAAATAAGGAAATAGGCATTCTTATGATAGACACTTATGCCCAGACTACCATTTAGTCAAAATGAAAACAGAGACCAATGTGATTTAGGAATGGTCTTCAGAAATTTTGCCATCAAGTTTGAAAACTGTAGAAACAAGGTGTTCAATGCTGAAGGAGTCAGTGCTTAAATTTATATTTAATATATAAATAATAACAGAGCTCATTAATATCACCTATATTCAATCAAAATTATTTTTACAAAAAATAACCAATGTTTGTGTCCAGAAAAGCCTTTATTTAAAAATAGAGACAATTGGAGCACCTGGGTGGCTCAGTGGGTTAAAGCCACTGCCTGGGGTCCTGGGATCGAGCCCCGCGTCCAGGGAGCCTGCTTCCTTCTCTCTCTCTGCCTGCCTCTCTGCCTACTTGTGTTCTCTCTCTGTCAAATAAATAAATAAAATAAAATAAAATAAAAATTTAAAAAATTAAAATAGAGACGATTTCAGGAAACATTAGAAAAAATTCACAAGTTTTACGAACTTTATAAAAGGCTGTTATGTGACTTAAGAAAGGTAACAAAGATCTGATCAGTTATAATTATATGGAAGACACTCCATATCCTGATATTTTACCTTGTTAATTTCATTAAATTCTGGTGTGTATAAGTACATTTAAATCTACTTGACTTCAATTTACCTGTTGCACAGTGCTAGGACTCTTTGCTCTGTGTGTGTGTGTGTATAATTATAAATATATGTAATATGAATTGCATATATTTATGTGACCATGTTACATATTAATAAAATTATGCAACGTTATATAGATTAATAATGTCATTATTTGTATAAATATACATTAAAAATATATATAGCCACTGATATTTTCTCACATGTAATTATACATTAGATTCTTGGGTCCAATTTCAACATGTTTATTAGGGTGGGAGGCTTCCCACACAACACCAAGCATTTCTCAGAAATAAGCAAGGCATCCAAGAATTCAAGTCCCTTCTGACTTTACAGAGTGAAGATAACATCAGATTCCACAAGTTGAAGTTTCAGTCCTATAAGACTGCCCTTCCTCCACAACCTCAGATGCCATCACAAGCCTGGGATGTCATCTGTGTTTCTAACTGACCAGCCCCAGATCAAAGGTTCCCACAACTTCCTCCTTGGGTTCAGTCAATTTGCTAAAGCCCCAGAGAACTCATAGAAACTTATTACTTTCTAGTTTACTGGTTCATTAAGAAGGATATAACTCAGAAACAGCCAGATGAAAGAGATGTATAGGGCAAGGTATAGGAAAAGGGCACAGAACTTCCATACCCTCTGCAGGGCCCACTATCTCTAGAGTTCCATGGGTTCATCATCCCAGAACCTCTCTGAACTCTGTCCTCTTGGGTTTTTATGGTGGCTTCATTATATTGGCAGGACTGATTAAATCACCACCTATTGGTTATTGATTCAAACTTTCAGGTTTTTCTCCCCTTCCCAGATTTTGGGGTTAGGGGTAGAACTAAAAGTTCCAATCCTCTGGTCATAGTTGGTTCTTCTGGCAAACAGCCCACACTTTAGGCAGATTCTAAAAGTCACCACTTTAACAGAACAAGAGCCACCTTAATCCAATTTCAAAGGTTTCAGTGCTAGAAACAAAACAATGACAAAGACCTAATATATATTTCTTATTACACATAGTAAAATCATTGATTATCATTTTTGTAGTGCTATTTCAAAAGTAAATAATTAGGTCTGGGTGCCTCAGTTGTTAAGAATCTGCCTTTGGCTCAGGTCATGATCCCAGGACCCTGGGATCTAGCCCCGGAGCCCGGCATCAGGCTGCCTGCTCTGCAGGAAGCCTGCTTCCCCCTCTCCCACTGGCCCTGTTTGTGTTGTCTCTCTCTCTGTCAAATAAATAAATAAAATCTTTTAAAAAAGTAAATAATTGAAGTTGGATAAAATATGCAGGAAACAAAACGTACTTTTCTAAATACAAATATAATTCTAGAAATAAATATATTATTCCTACAAGCATCAGGCAATCATTAGTTTAAAAAATTATTCAAGCTCCAAAATAGAAAGCACCTATAGGAAAATAACGATTGGGTGATGACTATCCCATGTTTAGGTAAACTATGCTGTGGTTTCACTGCCTTAGCATTACAGGACTAACACCCTGCTGGGACCTTAAACTGAGGCTAGTGCCTTCAGGCAAGAACTCATCCTAGGTAACAATCTGCAGTGGCAAAGAAAGATAAATTCCAGGTATCACTCCCCAGCACCCCCTATGATCAACAGTCTCCTTTGTCGCCCATAGTGATTCCTTTTATCTCCACATAGATAAGTCCTTTGTGTAACTTACCAAAACTCTTGTTCTTTAGGTTTGATTCAACCATTCTGGCCTTAGCCTGGAATCCCCAAACCACTCCATGGTTAATAAATAAAGGGACCTTAATAAAGGCACGTGCTCCACATATGTATTTATAAGTACATGCCTTCATACTTCATAATTACATCTCGTATTACTATAACTTACTTGACTGCCATATTAGATATGTAGAAACTCTTCTTGAAAGAAAGGTAAAGCTTATGCAGAAATTGTTTGATATGATAGAAATAATCCACCAGTCGAGTCTTCTAATCAAGGTTAGGGAAATTTTGAAATTAAAAAAAAAAAAAAAGCAAGAAAACAAAAAAATCAACAACGGAAAAGCCCAGAATCTGCGCTTTTGTCAACCCTTGTCAAATATGCCTGATCATAACAGAAATCTATAGCTCCTTTGTACAACAGTGACATTTTTATCATTTATTGTTGCCTTTAAGTCACCTTATAAGAAACACACACACACACACAGGAGAAATGTCCTTTCTTCCTTTGAGAATATAGAGTATTATGTATAAAAGAAAAAAAAATGCAAGTTTTCCTCCATGAGATGTTTTCTTCTGATGTTGAGTGAGAAAATCAACTCTGTTAAGGGTCTATTTAGCCAGAGCGATTCCATTCAGTTGAACAGCCATGTTGTTGTTTACGTAGTAAAACTTAAATTGACCCTGCCCCCTGCCCAGGGGACTTACTGAAAAGCAAGACCGGGAAACCAGTCCCAGGTAACAGAGCCCAAATACAAGAGCGGGTCAGACCAGGTGGAGACATCTGATCAGTGGGGCATGCATACTGTCCCCTTAACTACCAAGGAGTGTGGGCCCCTCCATTTGGGCGCCAATTCTGACCAAGGTGATAGGCTAGTTCAAATATCTACTATAGGGTAAATTGTAATTCAATTGACCACCTGTGTGTGACCTAGTATGACTATGCAAATTTCTCTGTGTGTTACAATCTCATTGGCCACCTGTGCCTGGCTAGACTCAACCACATGGCCTTTGCCCTTTAAAAGTTAGTCTGTGAGGCAGGGAGGGGTCTCCCTCTCTGTAAAAGGTGGCCCCGAACATTCGGTTTGATTCTGGATGCTTGGTGTGAAATAAAGCTTTTCTTGACCTTCGCTTTGTATCAGTCTCACTCCTTTGACCACGGATCTATCAACTCTAGATCTCTCTCGCGGGAAGAACTGATCTGAGTGTTGACTTTGGTCCTCCCTTTTCCTATGGCTCCAGCACATAGGGACAGAGAGGAGCTCTTCTTAGTGTCAGGCTCAAGTCTGAGGTGTTCCCACTGATAGGGAAATACAGTGAGAGATGTGAAAAAAAGAGTTTTGCAAAGAGGGAGCACCTGGTTGATGATTAATCTTTTTAAAAGCCTAGCTCTAAAAGCTTTATCCTTTTATGGTAAAAGGAACTAGTCTGTGAGAGGGAGCTGCAAACTATAATCTCGAATCCCCACACTTTCTTTTGCTCATTTGAAATCCACGTGACACGCAGGGTACGACTTCATGTACTGGAACTCAATTTCTGCATGTGTGTAGACTGGAGAAGTTGTATAAGACATTAGATTCTCAGGGAAGGAAAGGAATGGAAAGGTAATTTATTCATCTTTCATGGACCACAGATAAGATAAATTCTTTCTGCTTTCACTCTAGGTTACCAAGTGGAATCAACAGCGGCCATGACAGCTGAGAAAGGACAAGAGGAGAAATTATCACCCTCGCAATTCTTCTCCTGCACCCAGGTGTGAGAGACAGGAATACAAATATAGAAATCGGTTTCCCTGACAATTAGTAAAAAACCACCATTCAGGCAGAAAGCTAAGGGCCTTATCATTCTCCATCTAGATGTTGACATAAATTGGCAGTTATTTTTGCCTCTCTGAAAAAAAACCCCATAAATTATGAATTGAATGTATGCCATATTTAGTTGTATTACTTTTGGTAGCTCTGTCTGTCAGGATAATACTGCCTTTTTACTTCTAAATTAAATTTTTGTACTTTGTAATTCTATTTAGAAAAAAACACTGCTTTTTATCAGACATAAACACATTTCAAGGGAGAAGTACAAATTTTCATATAAACTGTCATGGTGTTTTCTCTAAATTTAAGAAAAGAAAAAGTGCAAAAAAGTAAAATAATGTGTGTTAAGTTCAATACATCTTCAGGTATTGATCAAGTGATGGCATGCCCATTTAAAGGAGGATATGTATAACTCCTAAAAGTGGATTTAGTATAGAGGCAAAAAAAGTGGCATCACTAATTATTCTAATTATTTTTATTTCAAAGGGGCATGAGAAAAGGTCCAGCAAGTTAGATAAGGCAAATAAATGGTGAACCAGAATGCATTTTTCTTTCTAAGTAGATAACCCATCTTCTCCAAAAGTCATAGTTATGTACCATCCCAAACTATAAAATCACATTCAATTGTTTGTTCCAAAGTGTTACCTATAATTCAGCAATCAGCACAGGTTAGCAGAAGACTTTTATTCACATAGCAAATAACATGCAAGGAAAAGTTTTCAGTGTGTATGATTACCAAGATTTTTAAAAGATATTACTTCATTTGTATCATAATTGTGTTGAAAGGGTAAAAGACCCAGTGGGTCCCATAATATAGGATATAGATCAAAGCACTCTGCCCTGAGTCCATTACCCAAAGATAGAAGTGTTGAAATGCAGTGGCTAATGTATCCAATGCTACTATCATTCTGATATTTCAAATATCAGAGTAATGGGTCTGGAAAACCAAACCAATTATGAGCCTTGGGTGGGCAATCAACACCCCACTGGGAGCAATGCAGGGTAGAAAACGCTTCAGGTAAGTGTTCAAAATAGCAGAGGAGAAAACGCAGGTACATGCAAGTCACAACAAAATACCAGATTTTCTAGCAAATGCTAAAGTGATCAATAACACCATGACGTTATTTTCCACACTAAAGAGTGGGCTAGCAGTCTTTGACTTATTTTCTCTGTAACAAATTATGAATGTAGACAAAGTTTATTTTTAAGAGCAATGTATAAAATACCATTTGAAGCATGGAGTTTTCTGCTTATGCCCATGTCAGAAAAATATGTTTATTTTTTATTTTACTTATTTATTTTTTGGTTTAGGAGGGGTAGGTAGCATTGTAAAAATGGTACCACACACTATGGGCATGATTCTGAGCACGCCACTTCGTATCTCCAGGCTTTCGTATCTTTCAAGCTTCCGGTTTTGTCTCAGTCCTGCTGAAGGTTTTGCAGCGCTAGGATCCTATAATCCTAGGGCACGCTCTTTAGGTACTCTCAATGGCCACAAGGATTTAGGAAGACAACACAGGGCACATGCATTGCCTAGAGGGCTGGATCTGCTTCGTGAGTCTCCACGCCAGCCTTTTTGGGGAACAAAACAAAAGAATATGGCATGGGAAGCATGACTTTCCTTCTCCCATTTTGCACCTCCTTCATTTCAGAGTTCACTGCTTTGTTCTTGTCTGTTATAGACAGAACGCACACCCTGGAGACACAAGGCATTTCCCTGTAGGACAGAATGACCCCAAGTATAGCACATTCTTTGCCAAGCTAGAAGTGTTCCTAATTATTCTTCAAGATAAAAAAGAATCTCACTGCACAGAGGCCCATTTTGCTAATATTAAATTGATTTCTGTAGATGATTATTCAACACTTAGTGGAAATCCAACTGTGCACCAGGTGCTGTCGGAATACAAAGTTAGTCACATTCTCCACCCAGTGGGCATAATTACAATCCAAATTAGACAGGTAAATCAAACCAACACAAACAATGACAGCTTTCCTAAACGCAGTGGTCATTTCTGAGAATGAAGGGAGCCTTAAGGTCAAAGGATGGAGACCCCCATCTCCCGTCACTTTATCAGGCCAAGCGTATCTTGAACGCCACTGCATTTTAAAGATATTAGAACAAAAATAGAACCAATAACAGATCTGTGGCCGTATTCAAGATTTTTTTTACCAAGTGGAAAAATACAAGGGATAGAGTGGTCCACTGGAACATAATTTATGTTAGTGCCTCTTTAATTGTGTTTGCAGTATTCACAAGGAAGCATTCTGTTTGGATAATTACTCATCTTCGTGAAGATCGGTAATTTGGTTCATGAACACTTCAGAAAATTACTCAAAATGTTGCAAACACTCAGACCTACAAAGTATAAATAAGTGCTTCTTTCATCCTCTTTCTACCAGAGTATTTTAAGAAATTTCTTCTAAACTTTTTTGTGGTTTTAAGCTGTTCATAAGAGGTTTTTTTGTTTGTTTGTTTTGTTTTGTTTTTTTTTGGTGAAAAGAAAGCCAGGTATTTTCCTTCTTTTATGTGTATAATTTATTATACCTCACACTAAAAAATTATAAATGTTATGACTAAGGGGAAATTAAGTATATGCTAAAGATACTTGTAGGTGATAAATGTATCCAACATGCATAATAAATAAAATTACTTAATCTCATGTCTCTACATATATACAAATGTGTTGTCATTAATACTTATTTAACAGCACATTGGGTATTATTTATTTGTAAGTTATTTTATTCTTTCTAATTGTTGACAACCAATAAAATAATAGTTTTAAAAATGATAAATTCTATATAACTTCATGGAAGTGTGTATGTATCTATTGTATATGCCATAATTAGCCTGTCAAAACTTGATAATTACTATTAGAAATCAACAAATATTGTCAACCTTTTCGATGTTAACTTCTCCACCTAGAATTTTTGTTAATTTAATTTGATTGTTTTCTCATATAGGTCATCTAAGTAATCAAATTGTACTTCATGTGGAGAATTTTGAAAATTTTCTACTTTTTCCCTTTTACAACATCTTTGTTTTTCTGAGTCTTTAGTAAATGACTTAGAAGTTCATTATATCTAATGGAGATGGGGGCGTCTGGGTGGCTCAGTGGGTTAAAGCCTCTGCCTTCAGCTCAGGTCATGATACCAGAGTCCTGGGATTGAGCCCCACATTGTGCTCTCTGCTCAGCAGGGAGCCTGCTTCCCCCTCTCTTTCTGCTTGCCTCTCTGCCTACTTGTGATCTCTGTCTGTTGAATAAATAAATAAAATCTTTAAAAAAAAATAAAGAAAGAAGAGGTTGTAAACGGATTGAAATACAGACCTATGCATTCAGGTATGAGTCCAAACCATAGCTCTGACACTTCATGACCCTGATCTTCTCCTGTTGCTAGAGCTTTCCATCCTCTAGCTTCTCATATATAAAATGGGAATAATAATGCATGCCATGATGTTTCTGTGAGGAATAAATTGTGTGATGCGTATCAAGGGCTTACCTCAGTACCTAGGGCATATTAGCGGTTCAAAGTTTACCAAATTGCTAATGGATCTTGTTGGAGGAGCTCATGGAAAGGACATGACCTCTAGTTGATACTCGGTCTGGACTGGGCAGTCTGAGACTCCACACCCTCTCCCCTGTCCTTGGAGTATATATTCTACTCACCATTATCGTGGTGGGGGCCACTTTCAAGGATGTAGTCTTGAGAGAACAATATGAAGTTGAGACTATCTGAGTGATATGTGTGATAGAACCCTGTTAAAGATGCTACATTAAACTTTTAATATTCTGGCAAGAGTGGGTGTAGAGATCTGCTCACCTTGTAGTCACCCAAGATAAGCCTCATGTATACATCCCCTCATTTATTAAACCGGCCACCTATCAATCTGAAGTGGCTTCTTTCTTTGTTTCTCCCTGCCCTGCATGGGGGAGAGTGGGGGGAGGGTTGGTTTCAGACTTCACCTGGGAAACCCCCAAGGTTACAAAATAACACATGTCAATATTAGCATATTCTCTAGTGCAGATAGGATACATACTTCATATTATACTAGAAAACACAATTAATGGGTATTTTCCTTCTACAGCAATCTCCACCCTATGCTATTTTTTTCATTACATTATAGCCATCATGCTAAGGGTTTATTCATTTACATTATAGGCAAATCAAAATTTTCTTTTCAATAGATATCTAATAAGCACTTACAATAAAAAAAGCAACACTTTTTAAAAAAATATTTTATTTATTTGAGAGAGAGAGAGAGAGAATAAGCACGTGCAGAGGAGGGGCAAAGGGAGAGGGAGAGAGAGAATCTCAAGCAGACTCCCCACTGAGTGCGTGGACCTGAGGTGGGGCTTCATCTCACAATCTCATGACCCTGAGCTCATGACCTGAGCCCAAACTAAGAGTTAGACACTTAATCAACAGAGCCGCTCAGGTGCTCCCCAGAAGGCAATTCTGTATGCTACAGACAGCACAGAAAAAGGGGTCTACTATTGAAAGCTGATAGTACAATGCTTTCTGAACTATCTATGTTAAATAAACCCTACTCTAACTTGTGTACTCTCTCTTTGCATTATGCTTAAAGAGTTGATTATAGCCAATTATCTGTTATTTATTGAGCATCGATTTTGTTGATCACCCACATGTAGAAAAAAAATATATAAACTAGTTATTTGGAAATTTTAGCCAATAAATTGTCATCCTGTGATGATTTGGCTCGGGTTTGCACTTTTAAATCAGTTTTTGGCATTGGTAGCTATAGTCACTTTGGTAATTAGAGATGAAAGTTGAATTAAGAAGAAAGAATCTATTAATATATAATAATGGCATCAGAGTCTCCAATAAATAAAACTGTTCCTCCGAAATCATTAGAGTGGAATATAACTTTTAAAAAATATCTTAACAGGCAATACTCTCACACTTCATTTAGGAAATAAATTATAGAATTATATTATGTAGTGATTAGGAAATTGATCTTGCATTTTTCCATTTTTAAGCATTCTGTAGCAGAAAAATTATTACTCTAGATTCTAGTTATAGTTTTGCTCTAGAAGCTCAATGAAATTGGGCCGGTCATTTAATCTTTCTTAGTGTCAATTTTTTTCATTTGTAAATTTAGAGAGTCAGACTCATATGTTCCGTCCAAACTTTCTCATCTTTTTCACTGAGTATGGAATACACATGATGATGGTACGTAGAACAAAATGTTTAGTTTACCACTTGTTTGTAAGTAAAAGGAAATCCAGGCCTAACGGGCTTATAAACAAATTACGTTTAGTAGGTCTTCCGATTTTTAAAGAAGAAAAATGTCTTGTAAATCTACCAAATAATATATACAAGTAAATGGAGTTAAGACAGAAACATTGAATTAAACATCACTTTGGCCTTTTTAATATGAAACGAACCTGATGTTACTATACTATACTTAGGTGTTACTGTGATACTTTCTTGAGACACCACCTGTAATTTGAAGAACATCTACTTAAAGGTCAAATTTTCTGAACATTGATTTTCTATCTTGTATGAACAATGAATTTTGAAGTTACATTTTATGACCACTTTTTAATATTGCCATTTGCTCATTTCAAGGTGCATTAGGTATAATTATTTTTTTAATAAGGGCAGCAGTATAAAGTGTATTCAAGTATCAGGCTTCATGGAAGTTGTCGTATTCCTGCTTCCTCCCTACAGCATTTTCCTCTCTGAAGCCCTTATTAGTACCAGCTTCTCGATATCACAAAGATTTTTAAACATGACTGCTCCATTTCAGGGGTGACTTAAAGAACAGATTCTCCAGTGTTTTAGGACACTGTTGCTTCAATTCTGATGAATTAAATAATTCCAATATTCATTCCAGAATGACCCCAGACCTTCAGGACAAGCATTATAGCTTAAGTAGGAGCACTTGCTATATTGCCCTTTCTGGGAGCTGGTCTGATAGCTATTCATCAGCGTTATTATGGAAACAGTTATGAAGTCAGAGGAGGGATGGAGCCCTCAACTGGTGGGTGAATCCAGGCAAGGGGCAGTTTCCATGGTAGGAGGCATGAGATGATTTGTGAAATCTCTGAAGATCTGATTTGAAGTGATAAAGAAGGGATGGAGACAATACCAAAGCTGAGAAAGACAGTATAAAACGGGCCTGCAAAGCTGACATGCTAAAAGGAGAGAGGTAACCATAAAGCCAGAGTAGAGAAAGCAAGAAAGACACTAAGGTTGTAGGTGAGTCTGGAGCAATTCTATAGAAAGATCAGAAGTCACCAGGCACATCTCCATTCTGGTTTACTTGGGTTCTTTTTTTTTTTTTTTTTTTTTTTTTTTCATTTGTCAGAGAGAGAGAGAGATCATAATCAGGCAGAGAGTCAGGCAGAGAGAGAGGGATAAGCAGGTTTCCTGCTATGCAGGGCTGGATCCCAGGACCCTGAGATCATGACCTGAGCTGAAGGCAGAGGCTCAACCCATTGAGTCACCCAGGCACCCCACCTGGGATCATTTTTAATGACCACAAGGGACCTACATCCCTGATGTTACTTGAGTGGCTATAAATTGGTATGAATGACATTATTCTCAGTTTTGTTTAATATAGGGCAGAGTATTAAGTATATTGAAGCAGGACTCATATCACTTAATGGTAAAATATTCTTCAAATAATAACTCTTTGTAGAAAAATAACATTTCTCCAAAAGATGATTAAAGAAACTTTGAATTTTGCTTTGATCTTAAATGTGGGCTACAATCAAAAGGAAAGATACACAAATAGTGCTTATCGTCATTGTCCTTCTCTTTAGTTATCAGTTCTTTTCCATTGTTTTTACTTTTAGACATTCATTCAACATGCACTTACTGAATCCTTGTCACTCTGTGGGTTCTAAGCCCTGGAAATCTAACAGTAAACAAAAGAAATGATTTCTTCATGTTTTTTATCCTCAGAAATGTCTCTGATGGGTCCTTCTGGAAACCAAACCAAGTTTTTACTTTTTCTTGATGCATTTTCTTATCTATGGGTTATTTCCTCAATAGCTTAGTAATCGAAGTAAAAAAACTGATAAAATTATCTTAGCATTCTGGACATATTAACAGTTTGTTAAATGAGGTCCAGATCATAATATAAGTAGCCATGTCAGCAAACTGCTAGCAATTTCTGCATTTTTGAGCATGGCCCAGACATGATTTTGTTCTTATTTTATTTATTTCATTTTATTTATTTATTTTTTCATGTTTTCATTCTTGAAGGGATTCTGATGATGAATCTATTTCAATATGGAGATATAAGGCACATATACATCTGTTTTTCTGGGATATCTCTGACTTAATGAAGTCATCTCTGTGTAAGCTATTTTCATCTTAAATGTTGAAGACATTTTAAAGAGTAAATTGAGTACATAATTAGCAAACTAGATGTTTCCCGAAATATAATGTTTGTCTTTAGGCTTTTTTAGAAGAGATTTATTTATTTTAGAGGGAGATTGAGAAAGAGAGAGAGAGGGAGAGTGGGGGACAGGGGCAAAGAAAGAGGGAGAGAGTGTCAAGCAGACTCTTCACTGAGTGTGGAGCCTGATCCTACAACCCTGATCTCATGAGTTGAGCCAAAACCAAGAGGAGGCTTAACCAACTGAACCACCTAGGTGTTCCTGTCTTTTTGTTTTAATGAAGATGGACTGTGCTGGCTTTATTACAATAGTTGGTTCTTATTTCTTTTTTTTTTGAAGATTTTATTTATTTATTTGACAGAGAGAAATCACAAGTAGATGGAGAGGCAGGCAGAGAGAGAGAGAGAGAAGCAGGCTCCCGGCTGAGCAGAGAGCCTGATGCGGGACTCGATCCCAGGACCCTGAGATTATGACCCGAGCCGAAGGCAGTGGCTTAATCCACTGAGCCACCCAGGCACCCTACAATAGTTGGTTCTTAGAAGTTGTTTTCCCCGTGTCCCCAAATCATGCCATTCCAAGACATCAGTTTTTAGGGAGACTGAGGAACAATGTGTCAAGTCAGTAGGACTTGCCAGACTGAGCTTCTTATAGGTTGTTTTGCTCATAGAGTTATATTTAAATAAAGACATTTTATGTAAAGAATATGGAGCCCCCTTGAGGTTTCTCTATTAAATGCATTTTTCCCTTTGGGGTCCATATGATATCATTTAAATTGAGGGAAAAACCTTTGGAAATTAATTTTCCATTATAATTACTGCCTTTTTTGGACCACAAAAGGTCACACTATATCTAGGGTCAAATTTTGTTCTGGAAGATGAGGATTTCACTCAGAAGTATTAAAAATACTTGTGAGAAGAAAATGGGACAGACTTTTGTTTTAAAGAAGCAAATAGATTGCTCTATTGGCTTAATCAACTGAGCCACCCAGGTGCCCCGAGAAGGACAGTTTAGAGCAGGATTTCTCACCCTGACATTTTCGATGACTATTCACTGTGGAGGGCAGTTCTGCACATTGCAGGGTGCTACTGGATGCCAATAGCACTGTTCTCCCAATCACGATCATGAAAAGGGCTCCAGACATTTGTCAAATGTTCCCTGGAGATCTGAATTGTCCTCAGCTGTGAAGGACTGGGTATAGAGAAATTCTTAGGAAAGTAACTGGTGCCTAAAACAACTCACAGCGCTAAGAAAGAGAATCCATTAAGGGGACTCAATGTGGAGAGAAGAAGTGTCCCATAGTCTCTAGAATGGGTATCTGTTTTTTCAAGATACACCTTTTTTCAGAACGGTTTAAGTTGACAACAAAATAGAGAATGAAGCAATGATTTCCCATTTACTCCCTTCCCCCATACATGTGGAGATTCCCCTGTTATAAATACCAGTCATGAGAATTGTACTTTTTTTTTTTTTTGAGAATTGTACATTTTTGACCAAGGATGAAGCTACACTGTCACATTATAATCACTCAAAGCCCATAGTATACCTGAGTGGTCATTTTTGATGTTGTACAGTCTATGGTTGTGGAAAACGTATAATAACATATAACCATCATTATACTATCACACGGAGTTTTTTCATTACCTTAAAATGAAATTTGTGGCCCACCTTTTCATCTCTCCCTTAACTGCTGATCTTTTTTCATCATCTCCATAATTTTGCCTTTTCTAAAAAGTCATATTATTGAAATCTGAACAAGAGAAATTAAAACTCTTTGGTTACTGACAATTAAAGAGTTTTTCAATACTTATTCTAATAAAGCAAATGAGAATCTGTGAATCCTGAAGGAGAAAAATAGCATTAAAATGACATAGGATATTAAGGAGAAGTCCTTCAGTTCACCTTAAATTGGACAGTTTTTCTAGAGTCTGGTATTTTAATTGAAGATGATTAAAGAAACCACAGAATAGAAACTCTCAAGAAATTCACAAACAAAATACAAAATGTAAATATAATAAAGTTATGATAATGTGAGTGAAGTGTTTTTAGGTTTTCTTGATCAGAGGATAAAGGATACATTTAAGAAAACAATGTATGCAATATAAATCCAGTACCTACAAATGGTCATTTAAAAAAAATTTTTTTTATTAACATATATTGTATTATTTGCTTCAGGGGTGCCGGTCTGTGAATCATCAGTCTATACAATTCATAGCACTCACCATAACACATACCCTCCCCAATGTCCATCACCCAGACACTCTATCCATCTCACACTCCTCCCCTCCAGCAACCCTCTATTGGTTTCCTGAGATTAAGAATCTCTTATGGTTTGTCTCCCTCTCTGGTTCCATCTTGTTTCTTTTTTTTTTTTTTTTTTAACCGAGTTATACAACTTCTAGCAGGCTATGGATATAACCTCTACCGTGTTCAAAGCTTTATGGGCAACGATATTCACACTGTAGTGTTTTTCATTAGAATAAAAATTATAGAAAGACACTAAATGCCTGTGTAGGAAAATTGTTAAATATATTAGGGTGTAGTTCATGCAATCAAATAATTAAATTTATATTCACAAAAATTAATGACAATGTAAAATACTAATTTCAAATATGAAACAAGATGAAATACGACAAATTGTACTATCTCATGCTAAGAAAAAGTAATTTTGTATGAAATATTGAACAAAATGGGCCCATGTGTTCAAAGGTAGTGTCTGTCTGGTTGATAGGGTATAGACATTTCTAATTTTTTAATTATCAGAATGTAGGAAGTTGGGAATAGTAAATAAATACTAATTGGCAATAAAGCATGTACAGATATATTGTTTCATTTCTCTATCTTATTTATATGTTGCCAGGTCAATTTCTTCCTTAGGTGTTGAGTTCCTCAGTTTTAGGTAGGTTATTAAATCTGTAACAGGTATTAAGTACATATTCATTTAAATATGAGGACTAATGATTAAAAACGGTTGTAGGGAAAATGCATCATTACTTTTTAATGAGTAAGGATCATCTCATTAACATAAAATACAAGTGTTTTTAACCTAAATAATTCTCATTAAAATAAAAGAATGTGTATATTCAAATAATATGCATTGGTTAATTTTTAGGGACACTAGTAATGGTTTGTGGACATATAAGAGGGAATCTTGTTGCTACCAGTATTTTGTCTATTAGTAGCAGAATTGCTTATCCAACTTGAAAATTAACAGAAACATAATTCTATTAAGGAAACAACCAAATATGCAGTGAGAGATTTTCACATTTAACTACCTATTGTATTTGTCCTGCCAAAATACATTTGGTTAATGTTCTGTTTCCTCTCAAACCTATACATCTATGGGATCACTTGCCAGATATGAAGGATTTGCTGTTATCTAGGATGTAATTACTGCCCTCCATAGGATAGGATTTGTGTAGACATCACCTTGGTCAATACTACCTATGGACAAAAAATATGATTTCTGAGTGCTGTGATCAATATTTGGGCAACCAGCTCTTCCCATTATGATCCTTGTCATATCAAGCAGGTTCATTGCTAGCTACCGCTTGGTTCCTTTTTCCTGCCTCATTTTGTCCCAACTCTATTCTCAAAGTTATGTCAATCACTGTTTTGTCAAGGTGTTACATGTCTGTTACCGTATCTGCTCTGTCCATCATTATATTTGCTGGGAATGCCCTGGCGGAGAAAAATATAATACTCCTTGGAGTTAAGAAAATATTATTCTGGCAAGTGGCAAATTATAGGCAATTATTGCATAATTTCAGAGCGAAGTGAGCAGTTATTTGCCCAGAGGGAACATGAAGTAGCCATGAAGGAAAATGACCCCATGTATCTTGAAAGAAATTAAAAAGTAAGAATCAGTGACAATTAGGGTGCCTCAAGTGTCATAAATCTCTCCCTTCTGTTTCTTAATTTCAAATAGGATGGCTAAGAAAGTAAAGCATTTACAAAGGAAGGTGTTAAAAATCTAAATTCTACTGCTACAGTAGCTACCGTCAGATGCTCACAAATAGCCTAGCAAACCATCTAAAGTACTGTTGTATCAAGAGAGTTGAAATGATTTTCAAAGGCATGACTGTTAGGAAAAGCAGCGCTAATGGAGAAGGAAAAGCAGTAGCAGGATAATATATTTATAGAGGTTTCAGGCTATCTGCCTACATATACAGTGATTTTTTTTTCCTTTGTGGTAATAAAAAAAAAAAAGTCAAAACAGGCAATTTTCTAGACAAGTAAATGAATGGGTATAATGGATTATGACATTTCAAAAATATAAATGAACACACAGACTGTCCCATTTGCTCATAGTATGATCTTAACATACGTGAATCCTGTTAACAGAGACTAAACAAAAATAACATCAGAAATATGCAAACCAAAATAATGTTTAAATCCTGCCCACAACCCATCATTCATGCCTGGGATCTATGTGTGGATTGTAGACCTGCATACCTTTTGCAAGAACCGGTTACAGATGGAAGAGGTAGAATTCCCAGAGAAGATAATTTCCACACATAATGCGCCTTATCGTTTTCTATCTCTCTGCTACTCCTTCATGTTCATTTTATTGATTCCTTTGAAACAAATTTATCTGCTTTCATTTAACCATGCATCCAGTCCTGTTGATATTTCTTATTACTCGCTCTTCATAGCTTCCTGAATCCTGTTCAACTTTCTCTTATTTTTATAAATGGAATAACTAACCCCCCAGCTAAACCTCTGAAACACTTCCTCAGGTAGATGGACACTATGATCATTTGTCTTCAGTGTAATTATAAGTCATATAAAGGAGGAAGGATGCATTCCTATACCTTTTATCTCCTGCCCAGTACACATGGCTTAGTCACGTTCAGAGATTCGGGACATTAGGTAATTAGCACTGTGTCTGCACGCGAGAAGCATGTGTCTGCAGTAGGCGAAGGTAATTTTTCTATAAGTTGTCCTCACACTGGCAATCTGTTGTGGAGCAGACCTGACCAAGGCAAATGTCAGGTCGTGCATCATTTTGTCAGTGCATTGGGGGACGGGTGTGCTTCTGATGGAGTCCTGGAGGGGTACTTCTTCTTTTGGCTAAGAAGCAGTTTAAGCAAATGTGGGAAGGTTTTCTTTGAGTGTGTGTCACCCTGCTCTCGAGACCTTCTGGCAACATAAACGCAGGCTAACTATACATACAACCCCTGAGAACCTGTGTTGATAATCTTCCCATGGGTTCCCAACTCACAGCTTATGCCTCAAGGATGGAAGGGCAGCCATTCTGGCTCCTCCTGACCATGCACGTCCGGGCTTCTATTCTGAGAGGTTGTAATTACTATTATGATATTTTAGCATAACATGGTCCCAGACCCCTTTTCCAACTCCATCCAATATTTATATTTTACACTGTAGTTTTTCCAAATTAGACTTCTCTCTGTTCTCCACACAAGCTGTGTGCTTTCACATCCCCAGACTCTGTTTAATCTCCTCTCTGTCCTACCCATGTCTCTACCCATCTAATTTCTCCTTTCTTCAAAGCTACCTAAAGCCTTTCTCAATCCTCTATTCAGGAATGATCGCCTCCTCTTGTGCCTCAATAACAGTTTTTCTCTTATGACATTTTCACAGCCTGATTAATATGATCGAATCTTGTGTTTATTCTTGATCTATTCACTAACACTATTAGCAAATTGAGGGTAGGACCAATACCTACATTGCCTTTGTATATTCCTGAGTACCAGTGCTTTATTTTTTTCATTGTTTCCATACACACAGGTACACACACACCCATACACACCCATACTCACTTTCTCTTTTTTTCCCATTCTCTCTCACAGATAGTTTGTACATGGTCTTATGATATAAATCTCTACTCAGAAATTTCATTAATATCTGATAGATTATTGCTACCTTCTCTCGTCCCTCCACCATATTCTGAGAAGAATTAATAGCTAAATTAACTTAAAGGGTACCAGTGAAATTCTCCTCTGGCATGGTTCAACCCTTTGTCTGAAATAAATGTAATTCGACTTCCAAAAATAAAGAGGGAAATCTAACCGGTGTTTGTGTGTGTGTGTGTGTGTGTGTGTGTATTTGTATGTCTTGCACACTTGACCACTCCTGGTGTCATACTGAAAATTTCAGGTTTTGCAGTGAAGAGGCTAATTGGCACAAGTAGTATATATTCAAATTTTTTCAGCGACCCCCTGTGTGTGTGTGTGTGTGTGTAGCATGTCTTGACTCCTTACAGAAATCAAGAACTGGTGAAAATAAAGGAGACATTTTCACACCTATAAATGTGCTGTTTCCACACTTTTCTGCAAAGAGCTGACAATGACCTTACTTAAGTACAGTTGGTGCCTCTCAGATTGAGGAAAGGGTGTGAGGAGGGAGCTTTGACAAAAGAACTTCCTAAACGCATTTTCCTAAATATACTACTATAAAACCAATGAAAGAGGAGGTTCTCAAACTGAGAGGTTCTGAGAGAGCCATTGGTTAGACTTCAGCCATCAGGGATGTTGACAGCTGCCTTTGCCTCCACTCATCTCAAAAACCCATTCCAGATGCCAAGTAAGTGAATCTTCTGGGTAAGAAGATTGCATTCTGCCTGAGGAACACAAATCGCAGACAGTAACTCCTCTGTCCCTGCTAGCTCCTTTCTATCCCTTTGGACTTCCTGAAGCAAGAAAACCTGCATTTCAGCATCAAATCCCGGTGTGTGTGTGTGTGTGTGTGTTTTGCAGGGCGGTTCGCGCCGAAGGGGTGGGGGGGGGCTGGATTTTGAGCTCTACAGTATTTCTACTCCCTTCTACTTCCCACTTCTCATCCTCACTAATAAGGAAATGGCCAGTGGTCTCGCGGGGTGAGAGGTGAGGCAGTTGAGTACCCTAAGGAACCAGAACAACTGTGCAGAAGGAAGGATCCATTGTCAGTTCCAGCCCGGAGCTCTGACCCAGGCCGACCCACCAGGGCCCTGGGGCCAGGGAGTGTCTGCCGCTGGCTCGCTCTTGCCGCAGGCTTGACATCGCACTGACGAACCTTTCTTAGCCTTCCAGGAGAAAGAAGGGTACACCCCAACCTTCAGAGGAGGAGAGTTAGTTCTGGGAGCTCGCCACGGCTCCATCAGTCCAATTCACACGCGCGCACACGCAGGTGTGTGCACGGGTGCCGGGCGGGCTGGGGACGAATCCCCGCGCAACTCATCTTTGCACCTTTCCAGGACCTCCCTCGTCGCCCTCCTCTCGGGGACCTGGCCGGTGCTGTGCGCTGGGGACCCAAGGCGGAGCTCGCAGAGAGGGGCTGGGGGGGACTTTGGACGTGTCCAAGGACGCAGCCGCTCCAACATCTCGCCCCCTCCCCAATCTCTCTCCCTTAAGCACCTGCTCTTAACGGCAGCGGGTCGACGTGGAGGAGAAACACCACTCACATCCTTCTCCCTACCCTCCACCACCGGAGACAGGCAGTGTAGACACTAGAGGACCACGGCTTCCCCTTTCCCGCGGCAGCGGGGAAAGCGTGGGACGCGGGCAGGCTGCCGAGGGGTTCAGCGAGAGGGAAGGCCTGGGAGAGACAGACTCCTTCCCCTCCCACGCCCTTGGAGAAATGAACGCGGCAGCACCCACCCCCGCCCTCAGAGTCCCCACTCCCGCTAAATCCGGGCGCGCGTAGAGCCCGGGGCCGGGGCGGCCGCCCGCAGCATCAGCAGCCGCTCCAGCTGCCCACTTCGGCGAACTGGCCCGGCGGCGGTGCAGGCGCTCCAGGCTGCCCTCCCTCCGCGGCCCAGGGGCGGCTGCCAACGTGCGGGTCTCCGTGAGGCCGAGCGTGCGGTCGCCACTCGCAGACGTGCTCGTGCGAGCCCGACCGTGGCCGGCCCCTCGAGCTTGGAGGCCCCGGGACCCGAACCCGCTTTTCCCGAGCTCGACTGCGGACGAATCCTGGGGGCCGCGCGTCTCGGGCGAAGCGACCGCCGTGCGGCGCGGAGGGATACACCTCGGCCGCGCCTCCCCTCCCCGCGCCCCCGCCCCCGCCCCCCCTCCCCGCCCGGCTCTGCTGCCGCCGCGGCGGCCGCTGCTGCTGTTGCTGCTGCTGCCGCTGCCGCCGCCGCCGCCGCCGCCGCCGCCGCCGCCGCCTGGATATAGTGCGGCAAGGAGCGGAGCTTGCAGTCACTTTGCGAGGAGGAGCGCGCGGGCTGCGGGCGGCTGGGGCACCCCGGGAGCGGCGGCGGCTCTAGCTGGGGCGGCCGTGGCAGCGGAAGGTTCTCTCTCCGGGGCTGGACTTAATAACTTTGGAACTGTCCTCCAGTGTCACGTCCTGAACATGAGCCTCCTCCTCTCCTTCTACCTGCTCGGGTTGCTTGTCAGTAGCGGGCAAGGTAGGAGTGTGGTGCTTGATTGCTTGTACTTTCCCTCCCCCTTCACCCCTTCCACCCGGCCGACGGGGGCAGGGGGAGGCACGGGGAGAATGAAATGAACGAACCAAAGTTCCAGTTTCGGTCGTTGGTAGGGTGATGTTCACTGTTTATTGGAGCTGCCGCTAAAAATCGTATCTGTTCTGTGGAACCCTTAAATGAGACGAAACCCAGAACTGGAGGCTGGCCTCGGGGAGCAGGAGATCGAGGCAAACTGCTTCTTTTTCTGGGATCTTGGCTTGCTCGGATTTTCATGATCGAAAACTGGATGAGCATGTGGGTGTGTATTAGCAGTTAAATATCTGAGGCTGAGGAGGGAAGAGGAACGACAATGTTTTACACAAGCAGCAAAAACTATCAGCATTAAACTCGCGTGTGACACATCTCTCGTGTGCAAGAAATTGAATTCTTAGAGACTCTTTTTTTTTTTTCTTCCCCCTTTCCCAAGACCCCCATCCCTGGCTAGGAAGTGAACGATGATGGTTTATTTCTGTTGAAACTAAGAGAGGGGCCATGGATGTTGTGTGTAAGACGGCAGATGGATAAAACTAGGCATGTGTTGCAGTCATTCATTTTCAGCACCCCCCACCCTTGTTAATCCATCAAGGTTGAAAATTTGTATAGCGTCAGATTGTAATTCCACCGGTAAGGGATGTTTTAGCTTGTGGAGAACTGGTGAGATTTTTATCTCTTGGGGGGGGGGGGGGATGAATAGCTTACTAGAATAACCTGAGAGAATTTGTGGAAGCTACCTCTATTTGTCTCTATAGAGGTAGATCTGAATTTATCTTGCTTTTTTTTGGGTAGTTCACGTTCACATGAAATATATTTATAATAAATGGAAACATTTTCAACTGTCCAGACAAGTTTGGACATTTAATTGGGAACACAAAATGCTAAAACATACCTTGGTGGAAGTCTTTAAAGAAAAAAGAAAATAGCTGTAATTTTGTGATGTGTAATAATTGCATAGAGTGTTCTATTATTAGTATGGCATGAAAATTGTTTTTTTTTTTTTTTGAGAAAACATAAATTACAAGACAAGTTAAAATATCTCCACTATATTCAATTCTAAGCATTTTCTAGCCTCTTCGGTGTTGCTCATTTGGTCCAGCAGGGGGTGGTAGAACTCCATTTTAAAAATCAGAAATGGTTGTTTCTGTTCTTCCACACTCACTGGGTCCTTCTATCATTCTTCAGCAGGGCTTGACATTTTGGATATGAAGCCTTCCTTTCTCTGCCCTCACCTCCCTAAAGCTATATAGTGTTAATGGCTGATGAAACATGATTGGATGCAGATTTTATGCTCAGAAATCAGAATGCAAATACTGAATGTTGCTGTAGTTTATAAAGTGTCTTGGTAAGATGCTGCTCATTTCCCCTTGATAATATAGAGTATGCAAAATTTCAGTCATAGAAAAATTGCAGATATATCCATCTGAAGCTGATAGTAGCCCAGTTAATTAAATCACTATTATAGCAAAGATCAACATATACTTTATGCCCTACAGATATGTTGCTTTCATTTTTGCAGAGCTGCTGATTATGTTTAACTGTTCATTTATAACATAGACAGGTATTAGTGAATCCTAAGAAGGAGTTCCTGAAAATTGCAGTTAAAATACCACTGCAATTAACTGAGTGTAGCTAGTGTGGAGTAAGATGGGGACATAATAGAAAGCAAGTTTATGCAGACTTATGATTACATTAGGGGTGGTTTGGAAAAGAAATATGTCTCAATGGTGGAGTCTGTGAATTTACATTTATAGATACTAAGTGTGTTGGAATTTGGGGGACAAAAGAGAAATCTAGGAATGTTTAAATATTATACGCAGGCACAATTTAACGTAGGTCTCTATATGTGACATACCTGAAATTTGGGATTCCCTAATTTATAATTCAGAAAGCAGGGTAATTGTAAAGAAGGGCTCTAAAATTAAAGCGTGCCTGAAAGGGAGCCTATATTCACTGTCATGAAACAGGGGAGGAGGGGAACATCATTCGGAAGATCTCTCTATCTAGTGCGATTTAAAAATGCATGGCACTGATAGAGGCATAGATGCACATCAGAGAGACTTAGCTTTTGTGAAACTGAACATGTAGTACTTCTGTGCCCTGTCTCCTAATGAAGTCAGAGATGCTGGGAAACAGCAATCCTGATCTTGGAGTCCGATTCTTCTATGCCAGTGTTTTGTCCTCCAATTAAGGATGCAGAAGCAAGTATCAGACATACCACTGGAGCAGTTTTTGAAAAAAAGGGATCTAGTGCAACTCATAATTTTGTTTATTCTTTTATAAATGGGGCCATGGAAAAGCCTCCAGTTCGTGATCCCTGGGCTAACCTTAGAAATACTAAAATCCCAGCTTGCTGATTTATGTTTCCAACAATATACTTGCAGGGGATTTTATGAAGCATGATTGAAGCTATTGCTTTGGAAAGTGGTGTGCAGTTAGACTGGGGAAAGGCAATGATGATGTATTCCCTTTTAAGTAGTCAAAACGTTTTGAACTGCTGCAGTTGAGCAGCAGAAAATGACAGAAGTGAAAAACTGAGCAACTTAAGTGGATGCCAATACCATAATTAGCTAACAAGGTCTAATAGTTCTAACTTTCAACACAACATTATTGTTCTACTGTAGTGAAAGCCTTTTTTATTACAGCAGGAATACGCCTTTAAAAAGTCTCTCATTTCCACTGCAAGATTAATATCTAATGAAGTAAGGTTGGGATTTAATTGTCAAGTCTGAATTTAATTGTCAACTGAAAGGAGATTCTATAACTCTTAACTTCTGCTATTATTTTTCTTTGTATTCAAAACTTGTTCACAGTCTCCATCATCATAAATCTCAAGTAATAACCTGAGTCTGTGATTCACAGTGTATTTGCTGTTTGGATCTATGTAAACCCAATTCCCAAACTGTAATACGTATGTGCTGCTAAGCCAAAGTCATGGGGAGGGGGAAGTGAATTGCCCAGTTAATTCGTTGAACTTAAGGCTCTCTGCTTACATTTTCTCTTTCTGGTGAAGTATTAGTAAGTCATTGTTCATTAGAGACCTGTACCTTCTAAAACTAAAGCGTGGGGGTGTGTATGTGTGGGTGACTGCTAGTTTCACTTCTACAGGAAGTGTGGGTGTGTGGGTGACTCCTAGTGTGTGGGTGACCGCGAGTTTCATTTCTATAGGAAGGTCTCCGCGAACCTGTCTTCAGTGTAGGCTGTTCACAGACAGCCTCTCTCATGTCCGTTTTAATCTACTCTGCTCTAATTCTTTGATATCAGCCTCTTTTGGAACATTTCTATTGAATCAACTCCATATGCATTTGCACTTAGAGAAGACAGGCTGTGTGAATTAATACCGTTACTGTCAATGAGCCACCCAGAGGATTTCCTTTCCTGCTTTATGTCAAAGGAGTTAAACAGTGCATTTGACCACTTCGGTTTCTAGTGCTGAACTGGAGCCCAGGAGAAGAGCAAGAAGGGAAGGTGGTGGGCCCCCCGGGGGTCCAGGGAGTCTTTTCAATGGCACAGTGGGCTAATGTTCTTCCAGAGGTAATGTCCCATTAGAGAAGCAATTAATGGAAGAAAATAACCTCATTCAGTACAAAAAGAAAGTCAAACTTCATATAATTTAGTAAATAAAATGGCTTTCTTTCATACAGAGAGCTAGTTTGTAATGGGACTGAGAAATGCGCTATAGAAATGGAGGCTGGTAACCAAGCCTAACAGTGTCATTTGTTTTTGTCTATTTCCTTGGGAGGCAGGAATGGGAATGGAAACAAGGTTGCCAATCAGAAGGCCCCAAGGAACTAGTCTGTTGCTCTCTCCGGCTTTTGACATTTGGGAAATGATTTTAATTTATCTGTTTTCAGAGTCACTCTCATAGCAGTGAACTTTCAAAAGCGTGAAGAAAGGGATTGATAAGTGGTAGCGCAAGTTTGAATTGCTTTTGTTTTTGTTTGTTTGTTTTGGTTTTGGTCCAGAATTAAATGAGTCCTCTGGGTGTTGGTGTATGCAAAATTAATTTAATAATTTTAATATTCTGATAAAGGGGTATCATTGTTTTATAAATTTTATTAATCTAGATTCTAAATTCCCTGTGCCCTTAATACTCTCCCAATTATGCTAAGGATGGACCTATTTAAAATATTATAAAATAGCTTTAATTTTCCAAATTGTATGCTATGAGAACACTTTGAGATACCACCAGTGCTTGTATGCTTTCATTAAATGTAATCTTCCTGAGCTTCATAGGGCCAAGGTATCTTTAATTGTTCAGCAAATAAAAGTGCTTCTATATGGCATTATTTAAAATATTTTAATAACTTTTAACTATTTACAAAGTTATAGTTATAATAGTGCTGATTCCAAATGACTATCAACGTACTTCCTGGTGTCACATATTCACTTGGGTCACTAACAGTTCATCAACCATTACAAGGCATTTTAGAAAGCCTTGATCTAATGCAACAGACTTGTCTGAGTTTAAATAGTTAAGAGGTATGATAAGGAAGTTTAAGAGTATTTAGAAGCGTAACAATCAATAAATGACAGTTTTAAGGATTTCAGGTCAGTTGGTCAGAATTTTCTTGGCTCCATTTTGTTATTAAAAATAGCACAAAAGGGGAGAGAATGTTGGATTTGAAATCAGAAGATTTAGACCATTAAGTCTCTTGACTTTGAAAGAGTAACTTAAATTCTCAGATGTTGTAGGGCTCCTCTAAAATGTCAACCCTATTATGCCAGAGGTATATTATAAATACAGACAAATCTGCCGTGGTTTAAAAACATGTCATTTATTCAATTTTTTAAAGTCATCACAAAACTTCTCTATGAATAAAAACAAATATTATGTGGGGCAGAGATAATTTAATTCATTGATAATGGTGGCTCATTCATCATTTACTCATTTATCAAACATTTATTGAATGCCTATAGTGCCTCAGACACCTTATTCAGCAGCATTCCTAGGAATGGTTATATAGATTGTGCGGTGAACAACTCCAGGGGGCGCCACTCATGGGTGTAGTGATAGAATGCATATTTATTTTCACAATTTTCCAGCAGATGGCAGTAAAGAGTCTTGAGGAATGGGTTTCTTATTGTATCACAGATCCCTTTTATGGGCCAGCACCAGGTTGATATGAGTCTGGAGAGGCTTAGGGTGGGCACACAATTAGGATAAGTGATTTACTAAAGATCCGAATAGTAGCGAGAGCTATGGTCTCTAAACTCTTAATTCAGTTCCCTGAACACCAAACTTTTGCAGCGGTTTAAAAATATTAACATTTCTTCAGCTCAGAATAATAGTAATGTTTAAATTTTATGCCATTTTGTCAGTTAATCAATTAACAAATACTTGTTCAGGACTTAACAATGAGCATAATGCCACCATTTTGTAACCCCATAGACCACTGGCTCAAAGTGCGTTCACTTCCTTGTAAGGAATGATGAGCAAGAATCCAAAGGACTATTAACTATTTTATGGTGGAAGAAATTGAAATGCAGAAGAATTACCTTATTTGCCTTTATCAGTTATAGTTAGGAGTTCTTTGGATTCAAGATTAGATTTTCTCATTTCTAATTCAATGCCTATTTTTTAAATGTATTTAATGTTTTGTTTGAAAATCTGCAGGTGTGTGGAAGGGGTAGTGCATAGAATCCAATGCTGATAGTTGAGAAGGCAAAAAATATAAAAGCCAATTAAGCATATGAGGTATCAATAAACTGGTCAACAAAATGTTGAAAAATGAGAAAAGATATATAATTAATTAAAAATTAAGGGGTATAAAGAAGCCCATAAGAATTCGACACCTAGAAAGAGCTAAAATTTGTTGAATGTTTGCTAACTGCCAGGGTCTATTGTAAACACATTACATTGGTTTAAGTAGCTTAATATGTACAACAGCCCTCTTGTTATTACCATCTTACTCTTCCCTTTTTACACTTGAGGCACAGAAAATTTTCTGTGAGGCACAGAAAATTTAAATAACTGTCTAAGGTTGCATAGCCAGGAAAGAAACATGTGAACTCAGGACATGTACGAAAGACTTGCCCTTTTAACCAGGGCACTACCTTGCCATTCACTGAAACAGAAGGGGATTCAACATGGAAGAGGGAGGAGATATGACAAAGAGTTAGCAACAGGTGAGCATATTGTGAGAAAGGATGCCCTAAGTGTTCAGAGGACAGAAATAATCCAAATCATTAAGAATTCGGAAAGGTGAGTTGTTGGACTTGATTATGGAAATATTGATGGGACTTAGAGTCATGAAGGTCTTGGGTTCAGGCTAGGTGTAGATCATCAGGAGCCATTGTTTCGGCAGGAAAAGAACGTGCTTAATATTTTGTTCTGTTTTGAAGTCTCCTGGCCAGGCATGGGGCCTACCAGAGGGAAATGAAAAAGGAGTTGAGGGTTCATGTCTTATGTTTCTTTGAAAAAATTAATGAATCTTAATAAGGCATTCGATTTGGGAGATTGGGAGGCAGGTTGTACCTGAAATTTTAAGCCTTTTCATGGAAAGAATGGTTATCTTAATAGAAATAGGGAAATAGATAAGTAAGACCACTTATTTTAGGTGAGAAGGATTTGTGTTCTTGTTTTGCTTGTTTGTAATTTTCTACATTGATACGTTGAGTTTCAAGTACAAGTGGAGTCTAGATGGAAATGTCATCAGCAACTTTGGAAAGGCCAACTGTTGGTCTTTTCATTTCAGAATTTTTCTCCACTTTTATTTAGCTTTGTTCTCTTGTTCTACCATCGCTGTTTGTGCTAAAATTATTTGATAGGTGTATGTCTGGAACTTTGAGTAAAATTTCAAAAGCATTTAGGTCAAATTTGCTTTTATTATATATTCTTCATTCATTTCCACTGCTTATGCGTAGCTCCCCCCCCCCTTTTTTTAATTGTGGGGAAACAAAAGAAAACATGAAGAAATAAGAACATTTAAAAAAATGAAAATAGCTAAACTAAAATCAAAAACCAAAAAAGTTTGATATGAAATATACAGACGTGGACATTGTTTCTGTTCGTCTTCAAGGGAACTAATATTTTTGAGTGCCTCCTGTGTGCCAGGTGGACATTCTCACTCATTGTCTCACTTAGTCCTGATAAAAATCGCCTTTGATAGATGATGTCTTGAGACAGAGAGTGTCAGCTTGGCCTTGCGCTATTACGCATGTTCTGTGGCTGACACCCAAAGTTGCCGCTAATGTGCATCCTATGTATTGAAGATACAATTCTGTTTCTTTGTGTGTTTCTTTGATACAGGATTGGTTAATAGGGGGCTGATGCAGGAACTGTGTTGTTCCATATACCACTTCTTCAGCCCACTCATTTTTGAAGTGATCAAGAGCAAGCTTTCTCACTATTAAAGAGAAAGCCTTAGCTTTCTATAAAGATGTTAATAAAAAATATGAAAAATCAACTCAAGTGCTTTTCTTTATTGTGAGTATTTGTTTGTTTAGCAGTTTAAGAACCATCTTGATTTCCGGTATAGTACATATCTGGGAATACTGAGATAGCTGCTAAGAAAACTGGAAATCACTTTCTCCTTTGTTAAAATGATGTATTTGTTTTTACTTTTTTAAGGGCTACACCCTGGATCATAGTTTTCATTTTAAAGTGAATGCCCTTCAGGCCTTGTATCTCGAAAGAAGATGCAAATACTAGATACAAGCAGCGTTAGAGATTTAACTGTGCTAGTATTTTCATTAAGATTGTTATGGTAGTTGTTAGTGCTTGGTTACACATTTCTGTAGGTTTGGAATGCTCTGACCTCTAATCCTGTCTTTTCCCATAAGCCATGATATTTTTTACTGCATAATTTTGCAGACACCAGCGTTTTCCAGGGATGCAAATATGGTGTTAGCATAGAAGTGCATGCCACCACTTGTAAAATAAACCGATGTAATAAAGCTAAGACTTACAGTAGAGTACATCCTAATTTAAGAAAATAAGCACACATAGACTTTGTTTTACGTATTAATGAGTGTTGTGGACAGTTTTTCTAATATTGTAGCTTGTCCATTCTCAACTAGCTGTTTAATAACTACGGTACTACTTTTTTCTGATTACTTTTATGTTTATTGCCCTCCTTAATTTATCTCTGATTATTATCATTTACCAATGACAAATATTGAATATACTGTCAGAGCGGAGCAGTTGCAACTTTATATTATAATAATAGCATTCTGTCATCAATGAGAGAAATGTGAAACACAGATTATGTAAAAATTAAAATATAACATCAAGTATATGCCATACTATGTCAAAGTACTGATCAATATTGACCTGTTTTATTTAAATTTTCTGTATTTACTTATGTAAACCATTTATAATTCTCTAATGTTTCTAATGCCCGCTGAAATTAAGTACATTTTCAATCCTGTTCATTTTTTTTTTTTTAACTTTTTATTTTTTATAAACATGTATTTTTATCCCCATGGGTACAGGTCTGTGAATCACCAGGTTTACACACTTCACAGCACTCACCAAAGCACATACCCTCCCCAATGTCCATAATCCCACCCCCTTCTCCCAACCCCCCTCCCCCCAGCAACCCTCAGTTTGTTTTGTGAGATTAAGAGTCACTTATGGTTTGTCTCCCTCCCAATCCAATAAATCCTGTTCATTTTTTTAAAATGCACTTATCTCACAGAATCTCTGGTTCTGTCCTACCTATTGTATAAATTATATACACTAGGTTAAACTTCGGAATTATCAAAGGGTTAGAGTTACATTGTAGAATTTAATGATTTCAAATGTATATATACTAAGACATATTAGATAACAACAACTTTGATGGTCAACTTAAATTTACCTACTTAAAGTCCCACAATTACCCTGAAATGTAGGTAGTATTCCTGATTTAGAGAAGAAGAAAATGAACCTGGAAGAGGTCAAATTACTTGTCCAAGAAGAAAGACTTGAAAAATGGTTGGCTTAGAACTTGATACAAATATTTTATTCTAGATGCAGCATTTTTCCTATAACAATGCCTGTGCTTTCACAGAAATATATTTTACTCCTATTAATGGAGCAGTTTTCAGAAATAACTTAGTGGTACAGTAGATAATTTATGTTACTCTGCTCTTCAAAGTTACTTTTGGACTGTATTTACAAGATACATGCTGTTCATTTTAGAGGACTCCCTTTCACTTGACTTATTTGGGAGTTCCTGACTTAGAACTGTTAAGACTTCTACCTTTTATTCACTTGCAGGATCCTGTTTTCTTAGCCTCATTCTTATTACTATGTACACCAAACACTTTTGCACCATTTCTGAAATTCCCAGATTTGGGCCCTGTGTCAACATAGCTCATGTATTTTACAGTTTTCCTAACCTTCTTTGCTTGGACAATTCCTATTGTTTTTCTTCAAAACTCAGTTTAGCCATTTCATCACTGAAGACATCTTTCGTAATCTCAACAAATATACAGTAATCCCTGTAAGTGAAAAGTAAAAAACAAACAAACAAAAACAAACAAACAAAACACACATACACACATACACACACACACAGAGTAATCCCTGGCCAGTGTGTAAAACACGGAACACCCAGTCATGGATGGTAATATACCCGAATTCTGCATGTCAGACTTCATTGTAACTGTATGTGATCTTCTGTCTGAACTCTCTGAGAGCAAGAACACCTTTCCATGCTGGCTTGCCATTAAATACAATGTACTCGGTTAGGGAGTTCACTGTAAATTCTTATGTGTATTCTTGAAACATAGTATATGTTTAGTAAATATATGCTAAATGAATATTTAAATATTACCCAGCAGGAGTAAAACAAACTAACTAAAAATATATTTAGTTTTGACTGTTGAGAATATATTATCTGTTGGTTTGGGTATTTGTTTTAAAAATTTTGTTTATATCACTACTACATATGATAGGCCTTCAATAAATATTTGAGTATCTATAAAATAATCCAGTCAAAAGGAAAGAAAAGATGACCTGTCTTACCTCCTGAACTAAAAATAAATTAGGGAATAAAGCAGACTTTTAAATCTTGCTATAAGATTTCTTATTTTGAAGCCTTATCTGGGACATAGGAGACCATTACATTGTTGAGGTTTCTGAGTCTTCACTACATAGAAATAAATGAGGGAGATATAATATGTTGATAAGGCTATAATTAAACAGATTAGATATTGTCAATAGTAAATGTCTGATTTGTCAATAGAGCAAGTATTTAAAGTCCTCAAAAATCAAGATAATCCCTGGGGTTAATTAAAAGTTGATTATTCAGTCAATGATTATTGGAAGCCAATTCTAAACTGTATGTATGGGAAGACAAGCAAGATAAGAGTATTTTGCCATATTTTTTCATAGGCACTTGGGTTTTGTTTCTTTTACAAAAAATGAAATTCAATTTAACCAAAAACATGCTCTCTTGTCCGTTAGCCATGTTTTGTCATGATATTATGATATTTTCTATGTCAGATTTCAGTGGTAAGAGTGTTTAAGTTAATTGGACAGAATACATTTTCAGGTACTCTTGAATGTCTTTATCACGTATTTATTTGTCTCCCTTCCATTAGCCTACTAATGTTGCCAGTATTTTGTATGCCACTTCTAACTTGAAACACAGTTTGCAATTAGAGATATGACCACTGCTTCTGATTCATCCATGTTTTAACTTTCATTTCCCTCCTTAAATTTCACATAATTTATAAACACTTTAATTGGTTATCCATTTGAGTCCTTTTATTTCATAGCCCCCTTATAAGCCCCAAGGTAATGCATTTTACCTCTGTGGACATTGTGCATGGTCTGCAGTTTAGCAACAAAACTCAGCACAGGTTATTAAAGGATATTATGCCATTCTCTGTGCTTTACTAAAAACTTACACAGCCATATCCAAAGTGGATAGGAAGTATTCAACTCTATTTATCTCATGATATTTAAATAATACTTCATACAGAATACTTAGTACAGAATCCTGAATAATTATAAAATACCCTAAGTTGCTAATGTATTTTCTTTCAAGTCCTTGTTCTGTTTCTATTGTATGAAACATTTTATTAAAAATACCCTCCATCCTACCCTGTGCATTAATAGATTATTTGGTGAAAGATGACTTCTTCAAGGAGAATGTCCCTCCTTCTTGCTAGGAAAATCAAAGGATTGACATCATTGGGGCACCTGGGTGGCTGAGTGGGTTAAGCCTCTGCCTTCGACTCAGGTCATGATCTCAGGGTTCTGGGATGGAGCCCCGCATCGGGTTCTCTGCTCAGCAGGGAGCCTGCTTCCCCCTCTCTCTCTGCCTGCCTCTTTGCCTACTTGTGATCTCCCTCTGTCAAATAAATAAATAAAATCTTTAAAAAATTTTTTTTGAAAAGGTTTGACATTATTGACTATGGTGGGGAAGGGGACTTACTTGTTAGTTACCTTTCCCTTCTCTCTTCCTGTTTGGCTGCCTCTCAGAAGGCATCTCATTTAGATGTCTCCACATCTCAGGTGATGTACCTAAATGTGGATGTGTGATAGGAGAAGGGAGGTTGTCCTAAGAAGTATAAATTGTCTTTGACTAATAGTGATTCCAGAACACATTCTGACTCTTGAGCAGAAAGGCATACAGGGAGCTAAGAATGAGAAAGGAGAGTAAATACTGTTAGTAAAGATCAATCCCTGTTTTATTTCAAGGGTAATTCATCAGCTAAACAGTAATGAGGGAAGGGGTGGTGGGGTCAAACCTTGAAGAGCTGGGATAAAGTGTGACATGCCTGCAGAGGAGAAGGAGGTGCCCAACAAAGCAAAGAAGGACTGCAGACATCCTTGGGTCCTCAATAAACAGTGTCTGTTTGTAAATATTGAATGAGTTAATTGAATGAAGGAAACATCAGAGATAAACAAAGCCAGACACTAGTTACAGTGGTTAAGGACAGATCTAAATCGGTAATACACCATATTGGAAAGGAAGTTTATTATTGTATTCAATAAGGTAAAGAGCCTAGTGTGGCCTGAACTGAACTTTGCTTGGTACAGAGGTGACCCGGTATTCTAAAGGCACAATGAGGGAATAGGGGGGAAGGTGCATGGGGGCTCAGTGGAGCCAGGGAAGTGAAAATTTACAAAAAGCAGGAAGGAGTGGTTTGGTCTGTTTGAAACCCACCTGCGTTTGTTAATTGATGGTTAGCAAAGTGAGGCTCCTACCCTCCCACAGAGGTTGGGAGAAAAGAGTCCCATCTTGAGGTATGGACTGAAACAAAAAGAAGGTCTTTTGGCAGCCTTGAGTTTTCTCAGGCACTTTAAGTCATCCCAGGGATGCCCCCTTTGAACTGTTAAAAATAATGTTAGTGCTTCATTCAAATCTTTACAGGTTAGGGTTGAGACCTAGTTGAGAAGAGAGCTCCGCGGAGCTTGGTTACAGTTTGGCAAAGAGGAGAATGTCAGAAAAAAAAAAAAATCTATTAGTCCGCCTGCCAAGTACTGGGTTACCTCATTTTTATATTGACTACATATAGAGGACTTCTGAAAATTATTTTACAGATGAGGGAACTGAATTTCCTAAAATTTAAATGGCATCTAATAAGTCAAGGAGTTGAAATTTAAATTTAGTTAGTATTTGGTTCTAAAACTTTACTCATTTCTGTGACTGAAACATGGTACCTTTGAAGTAGCTAGGGATAGCTGAAGGGAAAAAAGAAGTACTAGGAGTAGCTTTAGTTTCAGTTTTTTACCACTCTTTCTAGCTATTTCTTTTGAATGGCTAAACTTTAGGTGAGTGACTACCAATTAGCAAATGAGTAAATCTTTTAGGGACCTTAAACATTGATGAGCACAGAGAACCAACAGGATTTAGAAATACAGGGTTCATGGTGGTTGTAAGGTGGGGCAGTTTGATTGTTCAGGTTAGTGTAATTCTTTCAGGACTATATAACATTAATATTTAAATATAAGCTATATTTTTTAAATGGCTTCTCTTATTGTAAAAACTGGAGTCATGAATAATTCAGTAAGTCATCTGTTTGTGGTTGACTTACTGAATACTTTCATAATAAAATTACATCAGTTCAGGATGTTTTTCGGGTCAAAGAAGAAAAGGATATATTTAGACGGACTTAAAAATAAAAATCTGTGATAGCATGTAAGAAATCATCCGGAGGCAGGTTGGGACTGCATGTTTCTCTTTAGTTTTGGGTATTTTTCCTTGACTTCATGGAAGGAAGTTATTTGCAACAGTTTCATGTATCACGTTCTTCTCAATAAAATCTGAAGTTAGGAAGGATAATTAAGTATGTCACTGGCCTTGTATTATGAAAAAAAGGATAAATTCTCATCTATCATCCAGGAGACTTTCCTCAGTTCTCATTGGCTAGAATTGTGTCATAGTAACTCTTCAAAACTATTGGCTGGTAAAGAGAATACCATCGCCATGATTTCCCCTGATGAATCAGCTCCTTTCTGTTGCTGAGGAGAAGGTCAGCCTCCCTTGAAGTATCTGATTCTTCCATCAGACTCAGTGTTCATTTACTGAGTTTTACTGAGGAACGAGGGAGAGGAAACTCACCAGTGTGTGGTCCGGTGTGACTGCCACGGAAGAGTTGAGGGGCCCTTTTGGGCAAAGAATGTACACTGTGTCACAAGTCAGTATTTATTAAGCACTTACAGTGGGCCATTTCAGTGTACTTTGTATGTGTGATCTGTTATAATTCTTCAGACTTACGTGTGAAGATGATTCTGTTCTAGAGAAGGGGATGGGAACAGATGTTGAGGTGTTTGAATGACCTGTCAATCTCACAAAGCTGCCCGGTGGCAATGTTGGGATTGGAACCCTGGCTGGCTGGCAAGAGTCCTCTTTCCCTGCCAGGTCCCAGTAAAAGGAAGCCGCTAACATTGGGCATAGTTTTACTATTGTTAAGTTGAAGAATGGTAGGTAAGGATACTAACTTCCTTTGTGAACAGGATGTATCTTGGGAAAAATCCTGAGAAAACTGTTACACTTGATCTTACTTAATATCTGCGTTTACACATCTTTTACTATCTATCTTTTTCTTTTTAAATTGTACAGATAATGAAATTAAGAGAAAGTGTGATAAAACAGTTTACCCAAGGTCACATAGCTATGAAGGAGCCAAGTGGGATTTGAATAAAGGCATACTTTGACTCTGAGGGCTCAAGTACTTTCCACTATACAGTGTTTAAGGACTGTATATATGTATGGCAGGGCTGGGGTAGTAGATTTGGGATAAAACAAATTACATAAACCTCACTGGTCTTCCAGAATCTTATGAAATAAAAGAAGCTAATTTTTTAAAGGAAATCTATTTCATTTTCATTGTTTTATTTTCCCCCCACCCCAAACCTGGCAGGTGGATATTGTTCTCAAATTTAAGGGGGCCAAGGAAAAATATTCATTGGATTCTGGAAGAGATGGGTAAAAAATAGAAATAGAGGCTAGGATCTCCTTTAGAAAGAGAAGTGGAAACTGAAAACAAAGAATATTGGTTTGATATTGACTGATGAGACCGGCTAACTATGAGTAGAAATGAGTAGATTCATCAATCAGTGTGTTAATCTACTGTATGCCTAGACCAAGATATGAACCACACCAGTTCCTGACCTCTAGATGGTTTCTTCCTGAGACTACACAGTGAATTAAAAGGCAGGCTAGTGATTAAGATGCTTGGGGTATAAAACCCTGTGCATGCTCTGCAATTACTTTTTCTTAGAAAGCCATTCTGCTTCTTCCCATCCCTCACCCCCATGCCACGTACTCTCACCAGCACTGTTTTTTTATGAATGGCCAAATATATAAAATTATATATGTGTGTGTGTATATATATATATATATATATATATATATATATATATGGAGTGTGTGTGTCTGAGTATGTGTGTGTGTATACCTACCTATACATATATATGTAAAAACTTGGGAAAATCATTTCATCATTCCATGCTGAGTCAAAATGCTTGCTACATTTATTCCATTATTTTCATTAGGGCTGAAATTCATGAATATTTTAAGCGATTTGTTCTTTGCTGCTTTTTGCCTCTAAGAAAGAAATGTACTCCACAATAAAACATTGGACTTATTATTCACACTTAGTGTAACTGAAGACTAATTAGCTAGTGTTTAATTTCTCAAGACTACAAAACAATATCTGTTGTCTCTTGGTTACACAAAATGAACAGCTAAACAGCTCTCCCACCTTATTTTTTTAAACAAACTCTCAGCACACAAACATTCATAATTTATGATGTTTTCCATCAAAACATATTCCCTGAATATAGATAAAATCAGCATTTGGAGCATAGATGCTTTGGTTCCAGCTCAGGGACTGTGATTGAAATGCATGCACATGCTTGAAAAATTCTTTATTTTCATTTTCCCCAATTTCTAACTGAAGACATGAAGGCTGCTAAGTTTCTAGCAGTGTTATGCTCTCTTTTACATTGCATTGTACAACTAAGTTACAACATTTGTTTCAAAGCTGCTGAACAAATTGTTTAAAGTAATTTGTAATATCACAATGAGGACTGGATCGTAAAATTGTAGATACACATTCTCTTGTATCTGTGTTTGATTGCCATGTCCCTTTTGAGGATTACTAAGTAGATAATCTGCTTCTATTTCTGATGACAGAGAACAAATTCATTTGTGTAAAGAGCTTTTGTGAGATATGTTGCTGATGTTTTTCATATAAAGAATTTCTGTATTTGCAGGTATTCAAGACAACCGAGTTTACTTATTTGCAGCCAAGTAATAGTGTTCAAATTAAATAGTTTCTATTAACTTTATCATTGACTGGTTTATGGTTTTATGGAAATAAAAAGTACTTTGAGAGGAGCTTTCCTTTTTCAATAAATGGCATTGAATGGTCCCATTTTAAAAGATGTCTTTGATATTCTTTTAGTCCTTATGGTTTGGTGACAGCAGTCAAAATTGTTTCTAAAGTGTTCAGAATTCACATCGCGTGGCTGGTTGTTGAAACGTTCTGCCTGAATGGTTGGGTACTAAATGAATTCATGCCAGCCCATGGCAGTTCCAGTCATTGAGGCCAATGGCTGCTTAGTGCTGGGGCAAAACTCTTTCCCATGCACAAGTTGGTAGTGGTTTCCTGAGAATAAATTTGGATCCTGTGGCCCAAATGATGTCTTCAAGAAATAACTCAACATCTGTGTTTTATTTCCAGCTCTGTTCCATACTCAGTGAAGCCCAGATCTCTACTTAGAGCTAAATATCTTTACATTCCCTTTCGCGTCAAAGCAAAAGTTTTGTTAATTTTACTTGCAAACATTTCTACTTTGATTTGTGGGCATGCAAATGCTTTGAGCCCTCAAAATAGCCTTTCGTCTCCGAGGCTGTGTGGTGAAAAGCACAGAATCTGAACTCTGGCAGATTTGAATTCAAATCCCACTCACCCACTTGTTTAATAAGAGATCACAAACAAGTGATTCATTTCTCTATGCCTTCATATTCTCATCTGTAAAATGGGGATAATAATAGCACTACTTACATAGTAAATGTTCAATTAATATTGCTATCATTATTAATATTGCTATAAAGCCAAGGTATAATTATATATATATATTTTTTATAATTTATTAACCAGCCTTTCTTAAAAGGCTTCTAAAGCATTTAGCTCTATGGAAAACAATGCTGTGGTAAAGTGTCAGATTTTTTTTTTTTTGAGATAATTATTAGTTTTGGAGAGCTGTGTTATCACTGTGCCATTGATTACACTCTGTTTAGTTTTCCCACCCATTGCAAAGGATGGAGGGCAGGCCACTAGTGACTTTGGCATTTGGGACTTTTATGGTATCTAGGGTCTCTTCTTTTTCTTTTTTTAAGATTTTATTTATTTATTTGACAGACAGAGATCACAGTAGGCAGAGAGGCAGGCAGAGAGAGAGAGAGAGGAGGAAGCAGGCTCCCTGCTGAGCAGAGGCGGAGCTCGATCCCAGGACCCTGGGATCATGACCTGAGCCTAAGGCAGAGGCTTTAACCCACTGAGCCACCCAGGCGCCCCTAGGTCTTTTTCTTTCTTTGCCAGCTGTTTGTTATTGTGGTGTAGGGCTTCACAACTGAGGTAGAACGAGGAATTAAAGATAATTACACTATTTATTATGTGACCAACTCAGAACTGTTTAAATCCTGTATCTAGTGCCAAGATCTGTCGTGCTCTCTAGGACTTTCCTCCTCTTCCCGTAACCCTACCCAGACTCATTTCTGGGGTTAGCTGGAGGTTTATTGTCCTTGTTTGTTTCTCTACTCTTATCCATCACCTGTTTTCATCATTCCCAACAACTAGCTGCAGTTAATCTCATTTTAGGGAATGGGAAACTGTCCGTAGAGCAGGTGCACTCTTCCTTCTCAGTGGATCATGTTTTATAACCTCTTTGTTCTGAGTCATCAGTTATTGATATTTAAAGGGACACTTGTGAAATACTCTTTTCTTTCAAGTGACTGGATTTTAACTCTAAAGTCCTAGCAGTGAAAGCTACCCATTCTGCCATGCTCTACTTAGAAGTGCTATTTGAAAATCAAAGCTGATGGTGACATGTTGGCTCTCCACTCTTGAACTCCCTGTCAAGGGCTGGATGGCTCAGCGGACCGACTGCAAAGCCCTGGGCAGCAAGTTCAGAGAGCTGCAAGGTGATACTCAGTGTGTAGACATATCAGAAGGAAATGGAAACATGACAGAGGGGACATGAGCAAATGATGATCATTGTGTTTACATAAAGTAGAAGGATGGATTTGATCCCCAACTAGAAATTCCAGAATAATTTTCTAGAGGTAGTTTTAGACCCTTTATAAGATGACAGTTTTGAATTCTCTCAGTTTATCATATAAAATGAAGCTCAAACCTTGTTCCATTTGTGAACCCTTTCTTGGTCATTCCAAACTACCTTTCTCCATTATAAATCACTAGAATATAGACTAGTATCACCCATTTATAATCTCATACAGTTCCAGGTTGTAAATGGTCATAAATGTTTCACTAATCTTACCTTCTAATCAGATTCTAAGCTTATAGACAAAGGCTTTATGTTATGCAATGCACATACTGGATGCTCAGTGAAGGGCTGTTGAAAAAAATAAATGAATGATGCTCTTACAGTGATATTTATATTTATAATAAAAGTAGAGATTTAAAACCGTGACAAAATGAATTTGTGTTAAATAAAAAAGACAAGTACCTGGCTTGAAATTAGCACACCTTACTGATAAATGGTAACAGAATATTTGCTCTCTTTTAAGAGTATCTTTAAGATATATATATATATATATATATATATATATATATATATATAAAAGATTTATAAAATAAATATATTCATAGCCTCAAAAATAGATTTATTCTCTCAAAAAAAGTGAGAGAGAGAGTGAGCATGAGCATGTGGAGGTGTGGAGGGAGAGAGAATCCTCAAGGCCTGCTAAGTTCAGAGCCCAACACAGGGCTTGATCCCATGACCCTGAGATCATGGCTTGAGCCAAAATAAAGAGTCAGGAGCTTAACCTACTGAGCCAGGTGCCCCAAACATATATATTTTTTTTGCTTGGAACAGTTTTGGTGGGAATATAATTAAACAACCCAAATTGTGTCCAAGTTCTCTGAAAATATATACTGAAATATTAAACTCATGTGTTTTTCCTCTTCATATTAATTCAGTAGTTTAAGTTAGCAATTTAATAAGGAATATTTACACTTTTCCTTCTCAGTGATCTCTCTTACAAATTTTTACAGAAGATAGCAAGTAAGTGTAAACCCAGAGCAGAGCCTTATCTTCTGGTATATACCTTAGTTGCTTATGTGCATTTCCTACATACCTAAGTCCCCCCCACCCCGACTTTTATTATTCCATACCCAAAGTCTATTTCACTTATAAAAAATATGGACTGACTTTTCAAATAGCACCATCCATATAAATATTTGAATTATTTTATTACTTAAAACTATTATATTAGTAACACTTACACCCAAGTGAATTCATTCTGACTACTAAATGTGTCCAAAGAATACTCTGAAACACATATAGCTTGAAATAATTGTAGAATATTTAAACATCATTTTTTTTCTAAATAGTCCATTTATGTTCATGTAATATTACAGAGTGTTGACAATTTCTCAGTAATCCACTTTTGATTATTTTTAATGTTTCACTTGATGAAGCAAATGTCAAAATTCTTATAATCTCTTTTCAGTTTGATTTCAACAGGAAAAAGTTCAGAAAATTAAAAGTTTTTTTTTTTAATTTGTATATGATTTGTATATGAACATATAACTTAGGATAATGGTTGTAAATGAACTGAAAGTTAAGTAGGAGAAATTAGCTATTCCAAAATGTCTGTGATTTAAAATAAAATATCCCTAAATATTTAATTTACTTTAAAATGTGTTACAATTTATAGGCTGCAAATGTGAAAATTGATCTGTGGTCACACTGAGAGATACATGCACAATGGTATTCCTAAAAACCTAAATAAGAACATAAGAGGGAAGAAAGGTAATAGAATAAAAATCAAAACTAGCTGTGTTAGTGCATTTAAAGTTATATTTAATTCAGTTTTCTGGGTTTTACCCAGAAAGATAAGTAAGATAGGATAAGTGATTTTTATTATCAAGTGATCAAATTATACCATACTGTTTATCCAGAAGAATGATTAAAATTGATTTAATGTATGACTTTTGGGGGTCAGATAGTTTTAAACAATTTAATAGATGATGAGTCCCATAATAGTTTTAGGAAAGATCCACATATATTTTAACAGTGCCATTTCATATAGCCAACCTTGGAAAGAGCCTAGGGCAGACCAGATTATATTAATCTATATCATTTTCTTTTATGTAGCATTCAGTGATTCATTAGTTGCATATAACACCCAGTGCTCAACACCACACATGCTCTCCTTAACACCCATCACCTGTTTATGCCATCCCCTCACCCCCGCCCCCTTCTATAAAGCTCAGTTTGGTTCCTGGAGTCCAGATTCTCTATGGTTTGTCTCCCTCTCTGATTTCTTCTCATTCAGATTTCCCTCCCTTCCCCTATGGTCCTCCATGCTCTTCCTTATGTTCCACATATGAGTGAAGCCGTATGATAATTGTCTTTCTTTGCTTGACTTATTTCACTTAACATAATCCCCTCCAGTTCCATCCATGTCAATGCAAATGGTGGGTTTTCTGATGGCTGAGTAATAGTCCATTGTACCACATGTCCATGAACCACATCTTCTTTATCTATTCATCTTTTGAAGGGCATCTTGGCTCCTTCCACAGTTTGGCTATCATGGACATTGCTACTATGAACATTGGAGTGCATGTGCCCCTTCTTTTCACTATATCTATACCTTTGGGGTAAATACCTTGTAGTGCAATTGCTGGGTCATAGGGTAGCTCTATTTTTAACAGCTTGAGGAAGCTCCATAATGTTTTCCAGAGTGGCTGTACCAGCTCGCATTCCCACCAAAGTATAAGAGTTCCCTTTTCTCCACATCCTCATCAACACTTTTTGTTTCCTGTCTTGTTAATTTTTGCCATTCTAACTGGTGTAAGATGACATCTCATTGTGGTTTTGATTTGTATTTCATGTCTCTGTTAGCCATTTGTATGTCTTCTTTAGAGAAGTAACTGTTCCTATCTTTTATGTTTATTGACTGGATTGTTTGTTTTTTGGGGTTGCTTCTTAGTTTTCTTGACTGTTTCCTTTGCTGTGCAAAAACTTTTTATCTTGATGAAGTCCCCAAAGTTCATTTTTGCTTATGTGTCCCTTGCCTTTAGAGACATGTCTTGAAAAATGTCACTGTGGCCATTGTCAAAAGAGGTTACTGCCTATGTTCTCCTCTAGGATTTTGATGGATTCCTATGTCACATCGAGGTCTTTCATCCATTTTGAGTTTATCTTTGTTTATGGTCTAAGAGAAGGTCCAGGGCTCCACCTTCAGATTACTAGAACTCATACAGCAATTCAGCAACAGGGTGGGATACAAAATCAATGCACAGAAATTGGTTGCGTTTCTAAACACTAACAATGTGACTGATGAAATCTATATCATTTGTGTATATATAATATAAATAAAAGAGATAAGCATTTTTTACTGTTTATTGCTTAGTTTTTATTTTTAGACAGTTCAGGGATACTAGATTTCTTACATTAAAGCAAGGTGTTAAAACATAAGTTTGAGTGATGAATAATGAAAAGAAAAAATCACAAAGGCATTTTTTTAGGATTGAGCTTGTATATCTTGTACTCATTCCTATTTGTCAAATCCTTGCAGCCACGGAAAGCCTATGGGTAATAAAAAGATATATATATAAGCCCTGGATCATTTTCTCAAGGGATTTACCATCTAGCATCAGTAATAATACACTTATTCCCAAAGCAATAATACAAGGAATATGTGATATTTCCATACAAGTGACAAAATGTGATATCAGCCTGTGAATGCAATTTGATTATATGGGTGCCTACCAAGTGCTGAGAATTTGATTGAAACAACACCGTGCAATGAAACTCTGACTCAGGAAATCAACCAGTTTTATTCTGCCACCCACAGCGTACTTGTTCCTTTATGGGACCATTATTGCTGGGGTCAGGTACCTTGCTTTTTGCTCATGCATTTCTCCCTGAAGTAAAGAAGATGGTTAGGTTTTATGTTTTCCAAGAATTCCTATAAAAACAGACCAACTTAAAATATTTATTGATAAGAGAAAGAGTTGCAAATTATTTTTATCAATAATCTGATTTTATAAATGGAAAGAAAAAAAAATCCCTTAAAGGGATAAGTGACTTGTTCAATTACTGGCAGCCAGTAAGTAACATGGCTTGATCTACTTTGACTTGTCAACTTAAATAGAAAAAATTTAAATAGTTCAGATTAGGGGAAAAACTGGCCCAAATTTTATAGGTTTTTAAAAATTATTTTAAATGTGTCAGATTGTTTCCAGTGTTTTATCCAAATATCCATGATAGTCTCTTATTCCAAAGGGAAAGGATTTAAAAGTTAAAGAGTAGAACTGTCTACTCTATGTCTATGTTCTGTCTCTCCAAGAGTGGCAGTACCTTTATATCAGAGAAGACGTTTCCAGGATACTGAGTATCCCACTGTTTCTTTAATATTTTATGAATAATTAGAGGAATTCAATTCCTATCTTTTTAAATACTAAAATCACTGTTAATAAGTGATTTCCTTACTACTGCACCTGAAGTAAGTGTGTTAATTTTACTTGGAATCAAACCAGTATATTTTATCTTCCAGGAATTCTGTGATGTAAATGTTTATTTTCTCACAAAAGGAGACATTTTAAAAGAAAAATGACAGAAATACTGCCACACTTCCAAGGCAGAGAAGGTTATGTTGGTAGGATGGAGCCAATGAACTGGGTGGGTATGCTAGAGATGTGAGCTACTGTGAGTCAGAGTGAGAGAGCAGATCAAGAGGGAATTGATTTGTGAAGGGTACCCATGGGTATATATGAAGTCCTAGCCAAACAATGTTGATCAAATTGATAAATGTCTTTGGGCAAATTATGTGAAAATAGAGTTGAGGAACTTCACGAACAGTCCCTATTTTTTACTAAATTGTGAATGATAACAGGAGATTGGGAAGAACATAAGCCAATTTCTATGGTGGAGTCATTTAAAAGGTTAAAGTCCAGAAATAAGTTTAATGAGAGCATTGAGAACTTGAGAAATGTTGGTGTAACATGGGCACATCCTGAAAATGTGGTGATGATGTTTCAGAGAGGGAATCATGGAATGCTTGGAAGTAAGCCAAGTTCAGGCTGACCATTTCCTAACACTGTATTAAAGGCCAACAGAAGAATACTTACCTGGAGATAGCTAGGGTCTGTTTGAGAAAAGCAAGAGGTTGGAGAAAAAGGTGTAAAACCATTTTGAAGTTTGAAATTAAATGCTCAAAATGTAAAAACGTCTTGAAATCTTGGGAAATCCAAGATCAAGACACCAGCAGATTCAATGTTTGGTGAGACCCCACTTTGTAGTTCATGGACAGCTGTCTTCAAGATGTGTCCTTATTGTTAAAAGGGACTAGGAAGCCCACTTCACCCTTTTCTATTAGGGCACTAATCCAATTAATGAGGACTCCACCTTCATGATCTGATCATGTCTCAAAGGTCTCACCTGTTAATCTCATCACGTTGGGGTTTAGGATTTCAACACACAGATCTGAGGCAGAAAGCGCTGGGGGAGGGTCACAAACATTCATTCTATAGCCCTATTTAACCATGACAACTTTCTTTTTTCCTTGAGTCCTGTGGGTTTTGTTTTTTTGCTTTTTTTTTTTTTTAAATTTACCATAGGCAGTCTAGAGTATTACAGTATATTTTTCCATTGTTAGATACTGTGAGCTCCCTTATGTGTTTACTTACTTTAAGACATCTTTGGAGAATCAGGTGTTTACCAGTCATTTTGATAAGCATTAGGATATAAATTAGTTTATAGAGATGAATAAATGTGTAAAACTTTTGTCTTTTCCCTCAGGGAGCTTTAAGTTTTCAGTAGAGAAAACAGTTAAGCAAACACCTCCAATAAATTATTCTAATTATAACCAAACTCTCAAATATGGAAACTATTTTTGAACATGAAATCATCTTGAAACGTAATTTCATCATATTATTTGACTAGTCTGCTTTCAACTTTAGAATTATTTCTTCAAATGTGAAAATGAGAATGTAGCTTTATTTCAAGCTTTATAGCAAGGGAAGAACTGTGAATAAAAATACTTTTTCTAGATTAACACATATAGTGAGTTCACATTACAGATGTGTCACGTTGCAGATGTGTCAGAAAATGGACACATTGTTTGAGCCCTCTGTTCTTCCTTTTAATTACTCTGGACCATATTCTATGTTATGTATATCACTTCCCTAGTTATTTCAGTAATTTTACTACACCAAAGTGAGTTCTGAATATAAATAAGTAATTCTTTATGATGCCCTTTTCTCTGAATTATATTTATTTCTTGTTTCTAAAGTGAATGAGGTTGTTGCTAAAATATCTCCTATTCTGTGGTTTGTTGATTGCTTGATGATTTTGACATTTTTCATAGGTAACAAATTTGTTGTTTTGATTCTTTAGAAATGATATGAGTCTCCCAATTCCAACGGAACAAATAGCATTAAACTCATAATCCTACTCAAAAATTTATGTTGTGTTAAACTATTTACTTATTAGATTCTTTAATGAAGCCTGGCCAGCATTTTGAAGTGAAAACCAAATACAGTGATTCACATTTCCCAAACAGACCTTCAGTCTAAATGATTTTGAGTCATATTTGAGGTCACTTTGTTGTTGTCATTGTACTTAATCTTCCCAGCATCTCATTGTTATTGCCAGAAAACTTTGGTGTGCAGCCTGCATGTAATCAGGGACAGAAAACTGCAGCATAGACTACTTTAACTGAATTAAAATGAGGCAGGGCCATACGATATGCAGACTTACACAGGACAAACATATTAAATTTGTATACAAAATGCCCTAACAGTCTGTCTTTGGTAATACATACATATGTATACTATCTATAATATACTAATAATTTTAATTAAAAACCAGTATTGCATATGAGGATACCTGATTGTACTGATTGTACTTGATATTCTCCCGGAGCATAGGGAAACAAAATGTGTGTGTGTGTGTGTCTGTGTGTGTGTGTGCAGGATGTTTAATGTTGTCATACAATTTTTTAAATTATCTAATCTACAATCAGATATATAATCCATGTTTTTCATAGGGACAAATGTTAAAAATTACTTTGAGTATTGAAATTAAGTATGGGAGAAACTAATTTCTGAGAGGATTCATTTGAATGAAAATATAGCTCCTCTTGGGCTGCCTTGGAGTATGGGCTTAGGGGAATGAGTAACACGTAGCTTCTTTAGGAAGGTTATGGTTGTCACCCATAAATACAAATCAACATGCTTTGATTTTAAAAACAGAAATTGTTCACTAACCAAAGGTATGCTATTGTACAAATGTTTACAGTTTGCTTTTCCCATCTATTTTGACTTCCTACATTGCCTCAGACTTTGTTATATTTTTCAGACGAAATCTGTGACAGTGGTCAAGGTATATTTTAACTTCATCAGAAGCATTTAATGCAATCAGAGAACAATAGATTCTTTCTGATGTAAAATTCTTAGTTGTCATGTTGCTAGTGTGCTGTTTGTGACTAGAATGCAAAGTAGTTCTAATCCATACATCCTTTTTTCTGTGCTGGGATGCCCGCCAAATCTATGTCTGCGATTAACTTTTGAGGCTGTCAGCTCTAAACAAATGTAGGGGCAAAAAATCTCAGGATGGTGGATTTGTATCTAATGCACATTTAACCATAGTGTTTGCTTTCAGAATTAGAAAACAAATAATTATCTTCATAGACTAAAAGTTTGCTTGACACCACATTTCCCTTTTAAAATTGTCCTATGCTTTTAATCTGAGTATCCAGTAAATTTCATGTAAAATGGTAGAATTTAATAAAAATTATCTGTTAAAATTGTATTACATAATTATACATGTTATTAGAATAGCTAGAACTCCCTTCTTTTTAGCTGGAGGTGAAAGTCAGCAACATTTAAGAACAATGCTACCTGATTTGCTTTAATTCTTTGAATGATTAGTTAATATTCTAGCCAGTTGTCACTTAGTGAAAAAATAACGGTTGGGTTCAAGACAAAATTCCTGGGTTCATATCCAACATTGACTTAATTTCTCCGGGCTTCCATGTTTTCATCTATATAAATCTTCTTTCCTTTTGTTCCATGCTTTGGGGGTATTCACCTCATTAGTACTGAGTAGGGATGGAAGGTAAGAAAATTCACATTAAACGAATACAACTACGATATCCTAGTTTCTGTCAGACGCTTTGAATGAATCCTAGTAGCCAATCTATGAGGAATGTTCATTTTATATAAATTCCCAATTAAGAAACTAAGTCTCAGAAAAGGCAAATCACTTTTCCAAGGTTGTCCAATTAATAAGGGAAGAATCTAAAATTCAAAAACGGATGGTCTTATCTGCTTTCAACAATCTTGTTCATATGACTGCGGATAGCCTTGACTCTGTGTACCTCCAGCCACAGCTTCAACTCTCATTTCTTACTGCCTTCATGACAATGGAAGGGAGGAAGTGATATTGAGCATTTGGTCAAAGGTCTGTAAAAATAGTTATTGTTGTTGTTATTGTTTGGGGGGGGGCATTAACTATCCCAGATCCTATAGTAAGAATTAGACATATATAATTTCTCTAGAGACTAAACATAAACTTACAGTGTAAATACTATTACTGAGCCATTTTCAGAATATGAAAACAATGCTCAGAAGCTTTAAGTGACGTTTCTAAATTTCAAGACAAGGTAGCCTAACTTCAAAGGCCGTGTCTTTAACTACGTGGTGTTAGTTTCCTTTCCTGTAAAAGATTACCACAGAGTTAATGGCCTAAGCAATACAGATTTTTTAAAATTTCAATTCAATTTAGTTAACATAAACTGCATTGTTAGTTTCAGGGATAGAATTTTGTGATTTATCATGTGCATATAATACTTAGTGTTCATTATATCACATGCTCTCCTTGATGGCCATCACCCTGTTACCCCATTCCTCCACCTACCCATCCCCCTCCAGTAACCCTCAGTTTATTCCCTATGGTTAAGAGTCTCTTATAGTTTGTCTCCCTCTGTTCTTATCCAATTTTATTTTTCCTTTCCTGCCCCTATGTTCATCTATTCTTTTTTCTTATGTTCCCCCATATGAATGAAATCATGTGGTATTTGTCTTTCTCTAACTGACTTATTTCAATTAGCATAGTACCCTTTAGTTCCATCCATGTTGTTGCAAATGGCAAGATTTCATTCTTTTTGATGGCTGAGTAATATTCTATTATATGTTTCTATGTGTGTGTGCATCTGTGTATATACCAAACATCATCTTTATCCATTGCTCTGTTGATAGACATCTGGACTCTTTCCATATTTTGGCTACAACTATTGTGGATATGGCTGCTGTGAACACTGGGGTGCATTGCCCTTCACATCACTATGTTTGCATCCTTTGGGTAAATACCTAGTAGTGCAATTGCTAGATAGTAGGGTAGTTCTAGTTTTACCTGCTTGAGTATCCTCCATACTGTTTCCCAGAGTGGCTGCTCCGGGTCTCATTCCCACCAGCAGTGCAAGAAAGTTCCCCTTTCTCCGCATCCTTGCTAACCTCTGTTGTTTTCTGAGTTGTTAATTTTAGCCACTCTGACCCATGTGAGATGGTATCTCATTGTGGTTTTTTTTTTTTTTAAGATTTTATTTATTCCTTTGACAGAGACAGATCAGAAGTAGGCAGAGAGGCAGGCAGCGAGAGAGGAGGAAGCAGGCTCCCTGCAGAGCAGAGAGCCCGACGCGGGACTCGATTCCAGGACCCTGAGATCATGACCTGAGCTGAAGGCAGAGGCTTTAACCCACTGAGCCACCCAGGTGCCCCCTCATTGTGGTTTTGATTTGTATTTCCCTGATGATGAATGATGTTGAGCATTTTTTCATGTGTCTGTTATTAAGGAATGCAGATTTATTATCTCACTGTTTTGGAGGTCAGAAGTCTCAGTGGGCTAAATCCAGGTGTCGGCAGGTCTGTGTTCTTTCTTGAGGCTCTAAGTGAGAGCCTATGTCCTTTCCTTTCCCAGATACTAAAGGCCATCTGCAGGTCGTTGGCTCATGGCCCCTTCTTCCATTGTAGAAGGTTCACATTTCTCCCTTTCCTTCTGTCTCTCTGTCATTGTATCTTTATCTGAATCACCAGCCCCCCCCCCCTTTTTTAATAAGGGCACTTGCTATTATTATGTGTCCATGTAGAGAACTCAGGGTAATCTCCTCCACCTAAAGATGTTTAATCATTTCTGCAAATTCTCTTTTGCCATATAAGGCAGCATTCATAGGTCCTGGGGATTAGGATGAGGACAGCTTCAAGGGCCATTTTTTTCTGACCACAGGTATATTTTAGAAAGCATGATGTTAAAGGAGATAAACTGAAGAACATAATAGTCCTCTCTATGAGGATCTTAAAAGAGATTATCCAATATTAATTGATTAGTAAGGGAAATGTTAACACATTTGAATTCTGCATCCAATGTTGTTTAAAATAATACACAAATATAAAGATACAGTGGACTTCAAAAGCTATATAAATTGTATGACAAGAAATTCATCCCAATGATTTTAATTGATAAAATTAATATCAATACATTAATTAATTGCCTCTCTTGAGGTGTGGCAACTAATGTGTATCATTAGTTTTACCATGTATTTTTTCAGTCATTTTTAATTTTGTATTTGCCATTTTATATTGAGTTGTTTTATAATCTGCTGTAATGATTTTTAAGGACTAGACAGGGTATTCATCCTAATGAAGAAAATGCCATTCTGGGACATGGTGACTTTTAGTACATTCCCCAGAGTCACGCAGCTAATTGGTAATAGAGCCTCACCTGCTCCTTTATTCACTGGACTCTCACTCTTACATGATTGCTGCTGGGTCCAACCACTTCCCAAATTCTGAAAGAACTTAATGAGCCCGTAGGCTTCTGATGCTATACCTATTTAGGTTCATTTGTGTAATATAGTCATTGGCAAGAGTTAGTCATCTTTGTTGTGATGTAGATCATCTTGATTTTGGTGGGGGAAATCTGCATCATATGACACTTTTTTTAAAAAAGATTTTATTTATTTATTTGACAGAGAGAGAGATCATAAGTAGGCAGAGAGACAAGCAGAGAGGGGCAAGCGGGCTCCCTGCGGAGCCGATGCAGGACTCAATCCCATGACCCTGAGATCATGGCCTGAGCCCAAGGAAGAGGCTTAACCCACTGAGCCACCCAAGTGCCTGTCCTATGACACTCTTAAAGTGGGTCTTCCATATACAGGCAGTGCTGGTCTATGGAATTGGCAAGTGAACTAGAGTCATATTTAATGGTCCCAAAAAAGCTTTTGCGAAGTTAACTGATCAGTGTTACCTCAATATGTATTAACATACTTTTTATTAAATATATTCTCCCTCCGTCCCTCTCTCTGTCTTTCTCTGTCTCTGTCTCTCTCCTCTCTCACACACACATAACACATACAATTTCATTGTGTTTATTTGTAAAAGTACATTTTGGCTGTCATCATACAGTCTGTGTATGGTTTCAGTAGATTTTTTGTTTTTGTAATCTTCATACAGAGATCTTATTTTAGATTGTGCTTCATAGTGGAGAAACATTAAGGTAAAGGTGGTTTGATAAATTTCAATATTGACTAGATATTTTTAAACTTAGCAAAGATAAATTTTGGTCCATTACTCTCTGATGTGATGTCAGTGTAGGGTTGAGCGTACTAATTTAGGAAAATATCTAACTGTTTTTGACCCTTCTAAATTAATTTATTTAACAAAATTGTTTTCATTCTGTATCACTCCATAGATAATTTTCTGTAGGAAGTGATTCTCACCTGGGGGCAATATATCCTAGCCAGTGATTATGGAAATGGAGATAAAACTATAGCAGTTAAAATATTTTTATTTATTATTTAGTAAGGAAATTAAATTACAGGTTATATTTACTTAAGCGTAATACATAAAATGGATATTTTAAAGTCAAAGTTTTCTAGGCGATTTCCTTTGTCTTATAGGCTAATACATCTCCATGATTCCTTCTTCCAGAAAACCACTGGCATTAGTCTGTGAATTATAGAGTGACTACATATCAACACCAGAAAATGTTACTGTAATTATTAGAAACACCATCAGCAAATAATCCTAATGTCTATAGTTCCTCAGTTTGAATAGAAAAATATGTGTTGACTATAGCAAATCAAAATAAACCTCTCAGTTCACATCCACATTCTGTATTTTGCCTTAGTTCTAAAATATGGATTAGCTCTTAGTGGTTTTATTTTTTTTTTTGAGGAATATAATTATAGTGTATTATGAAACTATAACAGAATGTTATTTCACTGAAGTAGTCAAGTACTAATTTACTGAAACAATAGAATAGTCAGAGACACAGTTATTAACTTATTTCATGAGGTAAATTAATGGTTATTGGTAGCTAGGAACAAATTCATCAGTACTGTATTGTGACTTGAATCTCTTTTTCATAAAATACATTTAGAAATGTATCCATGCACCTTGGTGAAATTCTGTTCTGCTTTGTTTCTGGTAGTAACTTTAATTCCTAACAAACCTTTTGTTAGTTTCCTTGTTTATTTTAATACAAAATTCATAATGTACACCACATTGTGTTCAGGCACATGGGATGATAAACTGTTAAGTGAGCATAGCTATGATCATGGTGTCAGAAAAAGAAAGGTTCTTATCTTTCTTACAGGTAGAATGATAGTGATTATAGAATGTAATTTTCAGTAGTAGTCCATGCCTTCTTGTAACTTTGTAGGTACGTTTTCTCCTAAAAGCTACTAAACCAGTTAAAAATTTCCAAGCAAATGATTTTAAGGATGACATTGAAACTCTTCAAAATGGGAGCGTGAAATTGAATGATTTATAACTGATTATTCACTTCAAGTTGTTTCTCTTCCATGTATTTTTTAAAAAATAAGAAATGCGAGGGATTTATTGGTATTTACAGGCTCTGTGTTAGGCTATGTGTCCAATAAGGTACGACAGGAAAAGCACTGATTTACTGATTTCCAACCTAAGACTAACTGTTAAATCTTCATGATTCCCATAAATGAAGGTGTAAGAGAACATTATGGAGATATTACTAGAGCTTGGATTTTGTCAATTAGAAGTTCAAATCTAAAAGTGGGGTGGGTAGAGGAGAATTTTGGTTTGAGTGACTGAATCATTTTGACACATAATTCTTTATATACAATATATTTGAAGTTGGTACTTGATGTATACTTGATTAAAATTGGAAACTATGTAGTAGAATGATTCAATTTTCTGATAATTTTGATCTTGTGATAATAGAACTTCTCTATTTGAAAAGCAGAATGCCCACTTTAAAGACATACTAATGCAGATAATATCATTTGTCTTGGGATATCTTATGAATTATTCTGCTTTTTCTGCTTGTGAGATTATAAAAAATGGGAGGAAAAGATGAATATGGTCTCTCCTGTTTTTTAGCTTTAACTTATGGTTTATTTTGAGTTGTTTCTGTTCACAAGTGTTCACAATTGTTATAAGATTTTTCCTGATGCTACTGTTGAATTACTAGTCGGCATGGTCCAAATCTGAATTTGTTTTAGTGACTGAAAAGACTGATTTTTATTAAGAATACAAAGATTAAGACACAGATCAATCAGCATACTAAAAACCATTTGGTCATTTCCCCCCAAAAAGAATATGTACAGATCTGCAGAAATTGTTTCAGCTGAAATTTTTGTGTATGAAAGAAACTCAATAAAAAATAAAATTCAATATTTTAAACGATTTTATTGTCTGAAAGAAGTAAAAATTATAAATTGCTCTTCGCTGAGAGAACCCAAATCCCGATCTTCTACTGTCACTTCTGAAATTTCCTGATTTATTTAATCCCATTTTGACTGTGGAGTGAATGCACAAGCGATCTTCATGCTCAGTAGGTTTCAATTAGGACGGCTCCGCACAGGGAACACTCTGACAAGGCAGAACCTCTTTCTTCTCCTGGAAGACATTCTTTCAATATTTATCATCTTACAGAGTTAACCAGACCACTCACCTTTCCAACCACACAACCAGCGGATATATTTCTTGGTCAGAGAAACTAAGACCTATCACTATGAAGTTTGTTTATGCCACTCTTCTCCATAAAGAAATGTGCCCCAGACTTGTTCTTTTGCAGTTTCTGACAGCTCCTTTAATTAAGAAACCATATGTAACAGGTGCATTAATATAAATTTCTTCTTCAACAATAATGGTTTAGTGAGGGATTTTTTTTTTAAGAGGGAACAGGAAATCTTGTAGACAAATAATGTAACTCGAGGAGAAACTCAGGGTTATATTAAAATATATGCATATGTTAAATTAATATTTTAATAATCATTTTGGTTTTTGATGTGTGAGCACATTAAAAATTAAAATGAGAATATTTTCCCAGCCACTCCATAACTTTCTGCTGTGGACGTATGCAAATCACTGAGTTGCCAGAGGGTCACTTATGGTATTTTCTCTCAAGTGCAGCACTAAATGTTAGGATTGCTTGTTGATATCTAATCCTCAGTTAACATCATAAATCAGCACTTGTCAGATCAGGGAAGCATATTAACTAGAGTTATTATATTTCAAAACAGTTAGGAGTGTTTTTTATTCTGACAGCTTCCCAGAGAGGGGAGTCTGTGATGAGTAGCTGTAGATATTTTACACCGGTAAGGAGGCTACACATTGCCAGTTATTACTGTTAAGGGCAACCTCAGCTAGCACGTCGTAATTCTCTCTAGAGTCCTCCATTTTAATTCTTGTCACGCCACAAAGTTATTTACTCCCTTTACCAAGCTAACAGCTGCCAGCCGAGTGCAGTTTTATGGAGTTATAGAATTTTAGAAAGGGTTGTGGTGGGGAGAGGAAATCTACAGGTACCTTATGAGTTCCCTTTCCTGTTGAAGATGCTGGTCCCTTTTCATTACTGAGGACTTACTACGCTCTTGCTGCTCTGGCCGCTCGAAGATGTTTAATTTGCTTGCTTCCGATTATACAACTGACTTCTGTTCTAGCATCCGATTCATTCATTTTCTGTCTCTGTTTCTCTCAATGTGCTGGTACCTACAGAAAAAATTGCTTTTGCAATTTTAGTGTATTATTCTGCAATAAGCCAATGGAAACCTCTACATAGAAATAGTGCCATATTGTACAAAAAGTATTCACAAAAATTAATGTAATTTATCCAGATTTTAAAAAAAAGAGAACTATCAATTGAAACATAGTTTTCTTTTTTTTTTTTGAAAAAATAACGTTTCCTGATAGATGCATATTTATAAAGGGCTATAACAGTAACAGAAGCAATGGCTACAGAACAACATTCTCTTTCTATAAGAATATTTCAAAATTACTATAGCCAAGAATAAGGTGAGGCTTCTGGAAAATTACGACAATAATAAAAAGTCACTTGGTGAAGCTATGTTGTGATGTAAAAAGATGCTGTCACTCACTAGTTATGTAAATAGATGGCTTTAAATAAAACAACTGTATGCTTAGCTAATGACAGAGAGAAAGTAGATGCATAATTCTTTTTCAGTTCTTTGAGAATGATTTTCAGAAGAGATAGCTTAGGAGCACTGACAGTAGAGTGAGGTGAGTAGTCTTTAAGAAAACAATTACCCTAAATGCTTTTCATCTTCCTAATTCCAGTAGATTATTATCACAGAATAATACCTAAACCTAGGTGAGAGCATTTTATTCTGCAGTCTTTGATGTAGTGAAAGTTGCTATGAAGGTGTGAACTTCTTGAGTTTTTCACAAAGCAGATACAATAAACTCTAGGTATGGGAACTTGACTTGGATTCTGGGAAAGACTTCAAAGGACATGAGATAGCATGCACGTGTGTGCATGTGTGCACACCTGTACGTAACATGTACCATCAAACATTTAAGCTGGAAGAGGGAAAATGGTGATTGTTCAGAAGTTGTTTGACTTTGTGGTTAGTCATTGGACTGATTGAGTAGGGGAAGTTTTTAAACCTGAGGTATCTGAATGTGAGCTCACCGTTTAGTAGCCGCTTACCTTGTGGGTAATATGGTGAAATTGGATAGAAGAATTGATTTGTAACAGCTTAAATGACTGTGTCAACCTTCATTAATTTTAAGCACAGTGGAACACTTTTGAAGATATTTACACATTTTTTTCTTAAACAGTCACACATATACAAAGATAAAATCTATTTAAACAGATTAAGAATCTAAAATTTGGAAAGTGTCTGGGGATTGTTCAACCTGACCCTTGTAGGGGGGATAAATAGACATAAAACTCTCCTTAACTCGTGGGGGTAAGCATATGCTATTAGAAGGAAAGTGAGGTTTATCTCTCTAAACTTAGAAGTAAATGTTAATGTACAAAAATCTCAGGGATTCGTCTTTTCATGTATCTTAAATTATTTGAGCTTCAAGTTTTTTATCTATAAATGAGGAATGTTGCCAACTACAAAATCAAGTGTGAATTATTCCCATCAGACCCTTTATTGCATATAGCAGCTGTTATATAGGTTGACATTATGCACCAGAAATCAGCTAGGTTCTAGAGAATGAGGAATTAAGTTGGCTAGGTAAAAGGAATGCAAGCTCTATATATATCTTACTTTCTGCAAGAGCTGTCCTTGATCAATAGGTTTAAATAACACCAAACTTAATTTTCCTAGAGAACGCATTACTACATTTTCTCTCTTTGAAGGCTTTATAAAAAGGCAAGAGAAACAAAATAAAATGCCTGAAATCCAGATGTCAGTATCAGTATTCAGATTTATTTTAACACCTGCCATCAACATATTTATTTATTTAACACCTGCCAACAAACAATTAATGTTTGTGACATCATTACACCAAGAAATGGCAGGCATCCTTTTGGGTTAAGAGATAGAGTGTGAGGCACATTAAAATTTTCCAGAATCGAAGCGTATGTTGATTCAAATTGGGCAGCACAGACTCAAAGTGGGGTTAGGAGAACTCTACTAATGAGAAGGGAGAGGTTTTTGTAGAGAAGATGTGGAAACAAAGCAAGGACATTGTTTGACTGGCTACAGTTTTGAACAGGTCCCTTATTTGGGAAAGGCCAGTTGGCTTTTTGCACCTGGATGTTCTTAATTTTAATTCTTTGGGAATTAAGTTCATTGACTCTGGCTTTGGTTTTGATTTATTAGGCTACCAAAGGCTTTAGAACCACCTCAGCCTCCTGGATTCCTTGTTTAACTACTTTAATATTTTTAAACATGTCAAATGGTAATAAACTTACACATATGAATTATACCCAAGTAAACAGTTGTATATGAAGCCATAGCCTGATTAAGGAAACCGACTCTTCCTTTCCCTGTCTCATGCCCTCTATAAATGGCTAAATTAAAGTCCGTGAATATCACAAATACAGTAATTGGATTTATATGGGAAGTATAGTTCAGTGGTTAAAAACAAGGGCTTGGGGCACCTGGGTGGCTCAGTCATTTAAGCATCTGACTCTTGATTTGGACGCAGGTCATGATCTAAGGTCATGAGTTGGAGCTCCTTCTTGGGCTCTGTGGTGAATGTGGAGCCTGCTTAAGATTCTCTCCCTTCCCCACTCCTCTTCCCTTTCCCTCTCTAAAAAGCAAAACAAAATGAAATAAAAACCAGGTATAGAAGTCTAGTGACACACAGTAGAATCTAGGATGAATAATTCAATCTTCTGTAAAATAAGAGTGATTATAATATTTATCCCATGGGATTATTTTGAGAATTAAATGAGATAATATAGATAAATTGGATGGTACACTTCTGGCATCTAGTAAGTAGATTTTGTTTTAAAGAAAAAAATTGCTTAGAAGAAAAGTATTATATGCAATGTTAGTAATTTGTCTTATTAGGGTGATGCTGTCAAATTATATTTTAATTTAAAATGCGGGACGCCTGGGTGGCTCAGTTGGTTAAGCAGCTGCCTTCGGCTCAGGTCATGATTCCAGCGTCCTGGGATCGAGTCCCACATCGGGCTCCTTGCTCGGCAGGGAGCCTGCTTCTCTCTCTGCCTCTGCCTGCCATTCTGTCTGCCTGTGCTCGCTCTCTCCCCCTCTCTCTCTCTGATAAATAAATAAAATCTTTAAAAAATAAATAAATAAAATAAAAAAATAAAATGTAAAATATGCCTAGCAGTCTTTGAAAAGTTAGCAATAATATCAAACCATAAGTTTTGGAACTTAAGAACAGGTTGTATTGGAACATGCTCATTAAGTATTTTGGATTAATTGATAATTTTGGCTATTCTAGCCATAAAAATAGTGTTTTTTTTCCAAATATTTTATTTAAAAACTGCATGTGTGTGTCTGTGTGTTTGTGTGTGTGAGAGAGAGAGAGAGAGAGAGTGAGAAAGAGAGAGAAGAGTGTGCTTATTAATGTGAAATTTCACTGCAAAATATATTAGTACATTTTACCTACTAAAATGTGAATTTTAGTATGTCCTAAGGGTATATTTTATAACTGCTACAATCTTAAAAAAAATGTAAACTTATTGCAGATTTATGCTGGAAGGACTTAATCTTTCTTTTCAAGGCTGTGAAATAGCTTGAATAGCAACAGAAAAGCAGGGTTTGTAAGATGGTCCCCATTACTCTGCTGGTTTATCTGATATTTCTGTATTACATTTAAGATCTGTAAGCTTACGATGACGACCAGAGTGAGGAAATGCAAGCCTACTCCATCCCACTGTGAATGCCACTTCAATCTCCTATTAGATGTTGTATGCCTTTAAAACACAGACAAAAGTGAGATAGAAATGCCATAGAATCAGTGCTTCCTTTTGTGTAAAAAGAACATAGTAGTACTTGCTATCTGGAATTATTATGGATATTAACTGATTTAATATAAATCAAAGTCAATATGCAAGACTTGTCTTATAGCAGGTAGAACTAAATGTTAGTAGCAATGAATAAATCAGTGTTTCTGTCATCAGATTGGCTTGCGCTGAAAATCGACAAGTAGGTCTTAGGGAAATGATCATCTAAGACATCAATTTGTTTCAATTTAACATTGCCACATATATCACAAAGTATCAGCCACGTTTTCTTCTTCCTTGCCCATCTGCAGAAGTATTGCGTTTTTTTTCAAGAGCATGACCATTCTCTGAGCTATCTGGTATACCAGCAGTGAGAACATTCATACCAGATAGATATTCTTTACAACCACTGGATCCACATTGTCTAAATTTAAATTTTGGTAACATCGCTTACTAGTTGTCTACCTTTGGAACAATTACTTAGCCTCTCTTTTGTTCATTTTCTTGCCTGGAAAAGAAGTCTAGCTATGGGTCCTCTCTCTTAGGATAGGCATGAGGACTAAAGGTAATGTGTAATGAGTAAAGCACTTAGAAAAACTCAGATCTCAATAGAGATTACCTGTTGCTTTCTGCATCATGTAGAACTATATCTCATGATAACTAGTTTGTACATCTGTCTTCTATGGGAGACTCTGAACTCCTGAACAGTAAGGAAAATGTTATCTTCCTGTATTTCAAGTCTATCCTAATGTCAAGCAGATGGCAGAAAGTTAATATTTTGACTGTTGTTAGAACTTAATTTTACAAGAGTTTTCTCAAAAGCAAATTCCATGGTTTTGTTTTGTTATTAAATTCTAAAAAGCTTTTATTTACTTATTTGAGAGAGAGAGACACCACCAGTTGGGGGAGGGGGGCACAGAGGGAGAGGAAGAGGGCCAAGCTCAGTTTCTTTACTTAGCTTATAGTAAATTTTAAAAATTATAGATATTATTTTTAATTAAACTGAAAAAAATCAGTAAGAATAAAGTGTCCCTGAACTATAGTATCAATGCAGACATATAACTAAGAAATGAGCTACAAGCACTTTTTGATGCTGGCAAAAAGTCTAAACCAAGAGATGAAGCAGAATTAGTTAGAAAGGGAAATCTGTATCACAGAAGACTAAACTATGCTAATAAGAAGTGGAAAGGAGGAAGAAAGCATTTATTTTAAAAGTTGCCTTAAGATATATATAATTATATATATTTATATATAATTTTATGGGGCATGATTTGAGATTTAAATGTTTGGATTTGTGAAGAGAGAATCTAATGGCATTTTGGATAAAATGTAATTCTGGTCCTCTGGTTGAGGGAGAAATTTATAAACACATTTTAGCGGAATTTATCCATTCCTGAGTGGCTCAGTTAATTAAGCATCTGCCTTCAGCTCAGGTCATGATCCCAAGGTTCTGGGATCAAGCCCCACTTCAGGCTTCCTGCTCAGCAGGGAGTCTTTTTCTACCTCTGCCTCTGCCCCTCCCCAGAATCCTGCCCTCACTCTGTCTCTGTCTCTCTCAAATAAATAAAATCCTTAAAAAAAATAAACTAACCTCTAAAGGAATTGAGTTGGTATTTGCTGCTAAAAACACACTACAACTTCCTAAATACCATTTGAAATAATTTATCTGCATTTGTATAGCTGCTTTATGAAACACTCTATGTCCTTTTACAGAAAGGTTTTGTGTTATCACTTGCTTGTGCAAGTTAGAGAAGCTGTCACTAAATAGTTGTGTTAGATTTGCTTTAAATGATAATGATTATATACTTTAAAATGCACCGAGGAAATTTCTATTTTTTATTGGGGTATTTAAGACAAAGCTTGTAATTCTTCAGTAATTTCTTTGATATGATTACATGAATTTTGGCTAAATAAATGTTTTTTTCTAAATAACAACTATTTGAAAAAAATAGAAAAATATGCTTAAAAACAAAACTAGTTTTGCTAATGGGTTGTCATTTAGATTCTAAGTATTCATTAACCAGGAGGTGGCTAATGAACAGCTGTTTAATGAGCAACAAAAATGAATAGATAGGTTTTTTTGCTTGTTTATTTTACACTGACTGAAGGTATAGTTAATGAAATAAACCTAAAAAATATCCAACTTAATATGAAACAATGGAAAGATATTCTAATAATAGAATTTAATATGGTTTGGAGACTTTCATTAGAATTTCAGAAAATTATTGATATAATTTTAGAGATAAATGAAAGTAATACACAAATAGCAATTAAAGTCATAGAAACAAATGTAATCAGCTCATTTCAATATGTTTTGCAATGTTTTCTTGTCCTTCATTGTATCTCCTTAGGTAATTGCCATGCTACTGCTCCTTTACTGGGGTAGGAAATTCTATATATCCGTGGATTCCTCCATCTTGGGTTCAAGTTTACTTACCTGATATTTCTTATACACTATGCATCTCTTATAAGATAATCATAAGGCTACTAGAGAAGCAATAGAAACATTTTCACACACATTTAATAGTAAAATATTTGGAAGATCAATAAAATGGGTTTGCATTTTATAAAACGGAAAATCACTATCTTCAGATAACTTTTCCATTTTGAAACAATGATTTCTTTCACTTTCTTCTATTTGGTCTATCACTTAAAACTAATTTTCAGATACAGATCTCTTAAATTTTGGTTTCCTAAGTGAAATTCCTAAGAAGCAAGTTGTTATCCCTATACCTTAATAAAATTTCATTTTCTGGTTCATTTGGGCAATTCTTTTTTCCTTTTACTGGCCATTAAACACTACATTTTATTAATGATCAGTTGTAGTTTTACTTTACTTCCCTACAGTAATCACCAAAGCAAAAATTACAGCTTTTCTCTGAATTTTACCTCATACCTACTGGTGAAATCAAATTGTTTTATTTAAACAATTACTCCTCAATCTAAATATGGAACAGTTTGGGGAGTAACACAGTTGAATTAATCATGGTTTATCTCTAATCTTCAAGGAAATTTTACAATATTAGGGTAATATATTTTTTCTTTATTTTTATATTTAATTTATATACTGATGCAGCTAAACGATACAGATTAAATACCCTATAATGATCAAATTCAAATGTAATTTTTCACATTCATAAAATAACACATTAGGTTTCTAATTACATGTTTGATTCTTTTTAATGGATTTATAATTGATGGCAAAGACCCTTCTGAATTGCCTAATAAAAAGAGCATGAGAATTGGAATTAGCTACTGAGTATCATAGCCACTTCTTCCTCTGTGTTACTGTAAAGAATTCATCTGTGTGTTACTATAAGGAATTTATACCCTGAAGACTTCATTTAATATTGTAGGTAATATTACATAAAATTATGCATAGAAATGAGCTTTTGAAAAATGTTAGTGTATGCAAGTGTAGGTATTAATATTGGGGTAGGAGTGTTTAAAAAATAATTATTACCCTAGATTGTTAGATACACAGTAATCTTACAGGTCTGTTTCAGGTCAAGTGACTGATTGAATGACTCCTTGCATTGACTGACAAGATCTTGCAAAATTTGGATGTTTATCTAATTCACACTGAGTTCTGTAAAATGCAAAACTGGTTTTATTCCTCATGAATCCATTTTAATATGATCATTGCTTAATTTGTATTTCACAAACTTTCTCGATTTATGACAGAGGTACAGAAGGGAAAGTTACAAATTTTTTTAAGGATGCCCTGGAGAAACTATCATTTTAGAATCCATGTAATTTAATTATGCCAAAATCTGCTTTTAGCAGGATTTAAGATTTAAGAGATTATGTGCTACTCAGGTAACTATTTTTGGCGGGGGGCGGTTAGGGGGAAGATTATGAGCAGTCAACAGAACTTTAGGGTCTCAAATACTACCAGTCTGGCCAAAATAAAGAATATGCATTGATTCATATTGCTTTCTGTGTTGTTCCTTGACCCCATTTGGTTCCTTCTTTTTTATTCCAGCTCTGTGTTATGCCGACCCCACTTAGTCTAGTATTTCACTTTTGGATTTGTAACATGTTTATTTGTCTTACTAGAATGCAAGATATCAAAGTCAGAAACTATGTCTTTTTGATCTCTGGATTCTCTATAGTAAGGGGCTGAAAGATCTTTTAGTACTAGGTGTATTACCTTTTTGGTGCCTCACTCTCTTGATCGGGAAATGAAAATGAACACATTATGGAAGTCCCTCTGTGATTGTAAGAATTAATCGGTCAATTCCCTAAGTCAGTGGTTGGCATACATAGGCATTAAAAATGTGAGTTATTATTGGTTATCATCATTGTTCTTTTCTTGAAAGTTGTAGAAACTCTGATAGTGCTATCCAAAATGAATCTGGCTGTGAAAATTGTTAAATATTTATTGGTAACAGTATGAGAACCTTGATTTCTTTTTATCAAGTGACTTTAAATTTGGCAGTCTTCATACCAAGTAATCTGGGCCCAGCATCACTTGGTCTCCACTGAAAGGGGAATTTGTACCAGCTGCAGAGAGGGCTGTTAACAGCAGATTTTTAATTTTTTTTAAATTTAAATTCCAGTTAGTTAACATACAGTGGAATCTTAATTTTAGGTATAGAGTTTAGTGAGTCAGCACTTCCACATAATACCTGGTACTCATCACAAGCACCCTCCTTAATTCCCATCACTTATTTAACCCGTCCCCCAATGACCTCCCCTCTGATAACCACCAGTTGTTCTCTAGATTTTCGTCTCTTCAGAACTGTTTCAGTTGTAGATGGTCCCATGCCTAAGGTCACTCCGTTTTTCTGGATCTGTCTATAGCCTATAACAAGTGGAGGTGGTATATGAAAGTCTGGCCTTTCTTTCCCAGCTTCAAAAACAGTCTAAAATACCCCTCCTAACTCCAGAAATTCCTATGGGCTTAGCTGAAGCTGTCATTGGGTCCACATTGCAGTTTGATATCTCTCTCTTCTATTTATTTATTTAGAGAGAGCAAGAACTTGTGAGCAAGGAGGGAAGGAGCAGAGGAAGAGAGAGAATCTTAAACACCCTCCATGCCCAGTGCAGAGCAAGGCACGGGGCTCGGTCTCACAACCTGGAGATCATGACCTGAGCTGAAATCAAGAGTCAAATGCTTAATCCACTGAGCCACCAGGTGCCCCAGTATCTCCCTCTTCTTAATCCTCTATCTCTTCTTCCATTTTCACAAGTGTTGATCCCAAGAGCACTCCATAATAAACATCCTAAATAAACATCCTAAGCACCTCAGAGGCTGTTTCCAGAAAATCCAGCCTGAGATACACAGTGTTATAAACTTTTCACATAGTGGATGTTTAAGAAACAGGTATAAAATCGAGCTGGAGAACAAAATTAAAGCATTCTATCTTCAGCATCCAAAGTTTTTGCAACTCAGCTTTCTTAGGGCATGAGGGGATAAGACTGGGCATAGGAGTTTTGCTCAGTGTTGTAGCTTGGTGGTGCCTAGCACAGGGTCTGATGCCCTAACAGGCTCCTGGCAAATACCTCCATGTGAAAGAACAGGCAGAATAATTCTTTGACTTTGTAACATTTGCTGTTTAACAACTTCTGTTGCCCACTCCTCTTCCAAGTCAACCCTTTGGGTTCTCAGAAAAGTGTAGGAATATCTTTATCTCCGTTACTGCAAGACAGTTACTAGTTACCTGCTTTGCTGCTCTTATGGCCAAGATGTAACAGAAACAGCGGCTCAGGTAATCAGCCTCAAAGATAGTTCTCCATTATCGTTATTGCCGATATGAGGCTAGCCTCTCCAATGAAAGGACAGAATCTTTTAACCATGATCTTAGTGAGCTCTCTAACAGGGGACTCTAACTCATGATGCCTTTTTCTTCAGGACATTTCAGAGATTTTTGTCCAAGTCCTAAAGTAGGGGTGACTTGTGGCACCTTTCTGTCTAGCACAGAGAGATTCTGTGGGGCCTCTGCTGGACAGAGTCTAAGGAGTCGTCGTTTATAGGGAGCATTGAAAACCTTACCTTCCCCCAAAACTGTAAACTCCATCTTCCTTAGAATGAATTTCTTCCCTGGAAGAGTTTTTGTCCCTTAGGCAAATAGACCTCTGGTGGCCCACACAATAATCCTGCCAACCAGACAGGCTCAGACAGGTTAGAAACCCTATAATGAACCTAATTTAGGTTCCAGCTGGAGTTTCCACTATAATTAGAAAGTAAGTGATTGTATATTATCTTGCTTATTCTTTTCCTTTAAAGCAAAAAATTTAAAAAATGGACAATATTAGACTATTTAGCACAGAACTCTTGGCTTTCTAAGGAAGTTTAGAGAAAATAAAGGGTTCATAAGCTTCAGATGGTCAATTCTGATTTTTTTGTGTGTTTTTGTATTTTGTTGTGCTTCACTATTCTCTACCATTTTTCACAATTTACTCACCTTTAGGGGTATGCATATCATTTCTTTTACTTAGAGCAGACACTTTATTGAATAGCAGCAAAAAAAAAAAAAAAAAAAAAAAAAAAGCAAAAAGCAAAAAAAAAAAAAAAAGCGATTTTTGTGTGTGTTCTATTGTGAAGATGTTGAGAATCAATTATTATAATTTTATAGAATTAACAAGTTATATTGATAGGCCTAATTTAAAATTTAAACTTTGCTTCTGAGTATTTATATGGTGATTATATATTTGAAAGTTGAAACAGAAAATAAATCTGTAATATAAAAATTGGGGGTGGGCATCAGGGTATATTCTTTCATGTTATCTGTATTTCCAGTAATTTTTTCTTACAAATTCTGATGAAACTCATCTGTGAAGTATGTGGATCAGAAACTTTTAAATAGTTGACTTTTAATAATTTCCAATTCGTTTTATGTGTTTTTCCCTGCTTAGGTTTCCTGAATTCTAGTATTCTAAAGGTCAACTTTGTGGACTACATATTATAAATAATCTATTTTCTCTTAATTTAATTTTTTTGCCATTTATTTTCATGTGACATCTTTTAAAATTATATATATATGTATATACATATATATATATATATATATATACACATATACCTTTTATTATCCCTAATGCTGTATATTTTTCTCTATTTTTTTTTTGGTTGCTTGTATATTCTTTTTAAGAAACTAGATTTTTTTTATTTTTTTTTTATTTTTTTTTTTTTTAAAGATTTTATTTATTTATTTGACAGAGAGAAATCACAAGTAGGCAGAGAGGCAGGCAGAGAGAGAGAGAGGAGGAAGCAGGCTCCCTGCTGAGCAGAGAGCCCGATGCGGGACTCGATCCCAGGACCCTGAGGTCATGACCTGAGCCGAAGGCAGCGGCTTAACCACTGAGCCACCCAGGCGCCCCCTAGATTTTATTTTTATTCACCTCTTTCTTTTTGTATTTTATTCTCTTATATTAAATTAATTTTTATCCATATTGGTCATTTAAATTTTTCTTTATTTTGTTGCTCATTTTCTTTTCCATACATAGTATATACTATACCATGTGTATATATATGTATATATACACACACACACACACAAATATGGTGTTCCCAGAGGTTTAGATTTAAACTATTCTTTTTTAAACTCTGTATGTTTATATAATTGGGAATCTCAGTTTTTAATTCCATGTAGATTTAAAAGATGATCCTTAGAGAAACCAATTACTCAGTCCAACCCAAAGTCGAGAATGAAATTTCATATTTTCATTGGTTTGACTTGAGAATTAGAAACTCTAATTTTGATAAAGTAAGCATTGTATACTACAGGACATTCTTCTCCCAGGACCCTGGGATCGTGACCTGAGCTGAAGACAGAGACGTTAACCCACTGAGCCACCCATGTGCCCCTCATTTTAACTTTTTGTCAAAGCTTTTTGTCATTTTGTGTTACTGCATAGCCTGATTACAAATATTTTCAATAATATTACCCATTAGGAGGCTCATTGTTGGATATAGTTTAGACAATGTTCCCATACTATACAAGATAGAAGATATTCAGACAGTTGATTTGCTTTTAGAAATTCATATTAACTTTTTTTTTTCTAAGATTTTATTTATTTATTAGGGAGAGAGAGCACAAGTAGGCAGAGAGGCAGGCAGAGAGAGAGTGGGGGAAGCAGGCTCCCTGCTGAGCAGAGAGCCCGATGCACGGCTCCATCCCAGGACCCTGGGATCGTGACCTGAGCTGAAGACAGAGACGTTAACCCACTGAGCCACCCATGTGCCCCTCATTTTAACTTTTTTACTCAATTTGTACATCTTAATACTAATATATCCCTGTGGTCTAACTTCTTAGATTAATATAAAATGTTAAGATTATAACTTTGACTCAGTACATGAAGATATACTACTCATATATACTAGCTCATGAAGAGTATCACAAAATATTTAGGGGCATGGTTTGTAATCATAGACTTGATGAAATCTATTTAGTTGTACTGCTGAGGAGTAATGATCTAAATATCATTATTAGCACATATACATATAGAATCAGTTTATCTTAATACCTCAAAAGTTCATGATTTATGATTGTTAGACACTCAATTGTAAGACATATTTAAGAATTTCACTACAAGTCTGTGCATAAGTAGAACTAAAATACCAATGCCAAGCTTCAAAATATGAGAGAAAATATTTTCTCCAGGCTAGTTTATAGCTGGCAACTCTATGGTCATAATTCAAAAAGTAAATAAATTTGTTTCAAGTTATATCAGGCTCCACAACAGCATGGAGGTTCCTCAAAATGTTGAAAATAGAACTGCCCTATGACCCAGTAATTGCACTATTGGGTATTTACCCTAAAGATACTAACGTAGTGATCCAAAGGGGCACGTGCACCCGAATGTTTATAGCAGCAATGTCCACAATAGCCAAACTATGGAAAGAACCTAGATGTCCATCAACAGATGAATGGATCAAGAAGATGTGGTATATATACACAATGGAATACTATGCAGCCATCAAAAGAAATGAAATCTTGCCATTTGCGACAACATGGATGGAACTAGAGCGTATCATGCTTAGCGAAATAAGTCAAGCGGAGAAAGACAACTATCATATGATCTCCCTGATATGAGGAAGTGGTGATGCAACATGGGGGCTTAAGTGGATAGGAGAAGAATCAATGAAACAAGATGGGATTGGGAGGGAGACAAACCATAAGTGACTCTTAATCTCACAAAGCAAACTGAGGGTTGCTGGGGAGAGGGGGGTTGGGAGAAGGGGGTGGGATTATGGACATTGGGGAGGGTATGTGCTTTGGTGAGTGCTGTGAAGTGTGTAAACCTGGTGATTCACAGACCTGTACCCCTGGGGATAAAAATATATGTTTATAAAAAATAAAAAATACATAAAAAATTAAAAATTAAAAAAATTTAAAAAAAGAAGATAAATGAATTGAAAGTTTGACTTAAGCAGTAGATTTTTGTAAAAGTTAATTCAACTCCGCCCATTAAATTTAGATTCTGAGTGTCTTGAAGAGAAATATGCATGTGGGAAAAGCATGACAAAACCTGAATGTGTACTACTTACTTGAAGTGAAACTTTAACTTTTTAAAATTCTTCTTTCCTAGTCTTGAGAGAATAATCGATGAGAGTGTTTATGTCTCATACATATTTACAGATAAAAACCTTCTTAAAGTGAAATTTCTTTCATTTATTTATTTATTTTTTTAAGATTTTATTTCTTCGACAGATAGAGTGTGAGAGGCGGAAAGTCAGAGGGAGAAGCTGAGCAGGGAACCTGATGCTGGTCTCAATCCTGGGACTCCAGGACCATGACCAGGGTTGAAGGCAGTCGCTTAACTAACTCACCCGCCCAGGTGCCCTTAAAGTGAAATTTCCTAAATGCAGGAATAACTTTGTTACTTGTTGTTTGGATATTTGTTAAATCCAAACACTAAGTTTGGATCATTTTCTTTTAAGATCCACGGGAAAATGTGTATCACCAACACTTTAATGTAAAATGAAACAAAGATACCAGCTACAGGAAAGAAATTCATGTATCATATTTCTTTCTCTAGCATTTCTTAAATTTTGGACAACCCAGCATTGTTACCTGTTATGTTTGGTCTATATTTGATATGTCTAGATAAACAGAGAAAAGAGTTAAAACAGGAAGGCCACTGGGGCATCTGGGTGGCATAGTCAGTTAAACGTCTTAACTCTTGATTTCAGCTCAGGTCATGATCTCAGGATAGTGACATCGAACCCCACTTCAGGCTCTGGGCTGAGTGTGGAGCCTGCTGAAGAGTCTCTCTTCTCTCTCTCTCTCTCTCTCTCCCTCCTCTCTGTCTCTCTCTATACATACACACACACACACACACACACACACACACACAATATATATGTAAAATAATAAAACAAAAAATAAAAAAAAAGAAGCCACTGAAGTAAGCTAAATTACCTTCCAAACACTTAGACATCATCTGTGTAATTATCCTATGAAACCACTCAAATAATGTGTGTGTGTGTGTGTGTGTGTGTGTGTGTGTGTGTGTGGCTATGTCCACTGGGCAATTTAGTAGGATAGTTTAAAACTTTATCATCTCTCTTGATCCGGCAAGAAATTATCTGATAGGTCATGAGCAGGAAACTATACTGATGATTCCCTTTACTAAAAATAATGATAATTTCAATGTATTATTTCAATGTATTAATAAGATATGTTTTAGGTAGAGGATAATGATGGGGAACCTGAGGATAATTTGAGAGCAGTCCTGCTTGACCAGTGTCTTCTTAGTCTATGTTCATTAATTTGAAATAGAATGAACTCTTGGAAGGACAGATGTTTCCTTAACTGTGCATAAGTACGAAAGCCTATCACATCTCAAAACAAAATGGGAAACACTGTGGGAAATGCTGGTAGAGGTTGTGGTTATGAGAAGGCTCAGGAGGCCCCCACGTGGAATTAGACTAATAACCTCATCGCTCTGTGCCTGTTATTTACACTTCCTAAGCCTTAATTTCCTCATTTGTAAAATCATTATAAGAAGCCTAACTCACAGACTTGATAGAAGAATTGAAAGAGAAAATCCAAGTTAATACAATATCTGGACTATCCCATGCTCAGTAATAATAAGCTCTTATCACCATTATTATTACACTTACACATCCCTAAATGTGTATTACACATTTCTATGGGACTAGAAATCCATTAGAGTGAATAAAAGATAAAATAGTCCACCTGTTTTTAAAGTACCTCATTTTAAGACTATAATAGTTTATATCCAATAAACTATTTTCTCTCTGGGGATAGAGATTCTGGCTTAGGCATTTTTAATTACACTGTATCAACTACTGCCTGTGCCCGTAGTTTAAAAACAAAACAGAACAAAACAAAACAAAACAAGAACAAAAGCCAGTGTGTATATATTAGAAACCTTACAAAGGCTGACAGGATTCATTTTAAGATTTAAACATGGAGTCAGGTTTTTGTATTTATTGACGAAACTTCCCAATAGTATATACCTTGATCAACAACATGTATTGAATATATTTGTGAAGAAAAGTGGCAGAAACATTGTGGAATTCCAATAGAAATTCATGAGGAAGTAGATTTTATTTGACTTTTTCTTATTTTCTCCTACGGTGTAATTTTATTATACATTCGTAGAACTAGGTTACCCATTCTTCTAGCTCATTTATCAAGTTGCAAAAATTCCTCAAGAGACAAATTAAAATAAATAGGTAATTGCTAGTGGAGAGCAAGTGACAGGGATCCGTATTGTTTTTATCACAAAGGACTTCTCTATTGCTCCTTCTCCTAGAGAAAAAACTGATCTGAAAGGCAAACTGGAGTCAGTCCTGTTCAAGGTAGCTAAACTCACCAAATTGTTGCTGCTATAGAAAGTTGGAGGGTAGCTTTGATTTATACCTTTTAAAATGGAGAATAAACAGAGATCGAAAAGGATATCATGATGAAAAGGCCAAGGGCAACCTGCAGATTTGGGAAGGGAACACTTCAGTAATTGGAGCTAGAATCATGTAACCGTAAAGAAACCAAACAGTAGACTTTTTGTACTTTTTTTTTCCCTCTTCCATCTATTTTTTTTGGCATTATATAACCTCTTGAATAATATGTTGGAATGAATACTTTTTTATTATCAATAATCCTACCGCTTTGAGAAACACCTTTGAAGGAAAGTTTCTTTGTTATATATTTTTCCCTAGGAAAAAAGATAAAAAAAACCTTAAATATAATTGTTGAGTCACTGTGTTGTACACCTGGAACTAATATAAAACTGTATGTGAAATATACTAGAATCAAAAAAAAATTAATAAGGACAATCTTAAAGAGCAAACTTTATAGAATTAAACTTAGGATAAACATATATATATGTTATATATATAAGTTATATATATATATAACTTAAGACATATAAAAGTATAAAATATACAATATTTAAACTTATAATTATTGGAAAAGATGTAGGTATCTAAAACCAGTACCAATTTATTTTTATCATCCAACTCTAGAAGGAGTTAAAAGGCTTTCTTTGTAAGCACTTTAAACTTCACCTTTTAAATGTTGATGAAAATATACAGAATTTACAACAGCAGTTATGTGAAAGCCAAAAGATGACAGGGAAGAGGAGAGAGTGTGCTTGCAACAACTACAAAAGAAACTAGAGATGTAATAAAGCAATGGAACTATTTGTCAGTGGATAAAACCAGTTATATATTCTGTTTTCATAGTTTGAATGGTTTACCATATAATGGCAATTCCATTTGGAAGATATCCTATATATAACCTGAATGTAATCAAGGTTTCCAGATTTGAGAGGAGTAATCTCTACGTTTATTGTACAGTACTTGAACACTTCTATTCCACAAGTGTAAGTGATCCCCAGGCAGGACAAAATATTTACACATTCCACAAATTGTGATTGTTACTTGTCATCTCTCTTCTGAACTTTCTCATAATTTCTCCCCAATTATAACTGGTCTTCTTGGGAACATCTCCAAGCAATTGATGCTCTTACATTAACCAAGGCATTTTTGAAGTTGTCATTTTTAAAAGACTCTTTCCTAAGAGTTGAAGATAATATAATACAGTGACAACATTAACTAGCAAAAAAAATAAGGTCACTTGCCCCTGCTCTTAGAAGCTTTAGGCCTTTCACCTTCCCTAGGGCTTTTTGGGTTTTCTGTGTGTGTGTGTGTGTGTGTGTGTGTGTGTGGTGTTGTTTTGTTTGTTTGTTTGTTTTACAGCCATTTCTCTCTTGTGACCCTCATCTTCATTATGTGATACTCCCCAGATAGTAGCCTTACTTACACTGGACCGGAAACTCCAATTCCTCTCCCCTTTCTGTATCCAGACCTCAGCCACTGGGAAAAGAACATGATATTCTTGTGAAGAATTTCCTGCTCCCAGTCAAAACGACTTCTCTTTAATTGGACGTAGTGCTTAACACTTCATCAAGAACCACCTGCACCAGGGATCAGTAATGCTCAGGAGCTCTTCTTGGTGGATTGATTACAAATGCTTAGCTAAGAGAATGTAACAAAGTGGCCCCCAAGTACATTTCTCTCCCACCCCAAAAAGTCTAGCTTTCCAAAGGAAAAAGAAAAAAAAAAGATAAAATATTCAATAGCACTTTATTCCCATTTTTGGTAGTTCCTTTTCTTAAAAAAAAAAAAATACAATTGACTCTCTTCCCTATGCTATATTCCCACTTTCAATACTTTAAATTTCAGAAATACATGTAGTTGAGTGTGTGTGTGTGTGTGTGTGTGTGTGTGTGTATTCTGTGATGTTATTTCATTATGCTCATGCATACCTAAAAGCAGTTTTCACATTATTATGCTGAGAACTCCTCAAATACCCATCTATTCTATAGTAAAGCTAATTATATTTTATTGTCAGTTTATATTAGGGCATCACCAAACATTTGTTGATACACTCAAAGAGAAATTGAGAAACATAAAGCAGTTGGCTATAGGGTTAAATTATGTTATGTCAAGGATATGGTTTCCAGAGATTTTGAAACACTATTTTGTCAGCCATACATTCAGGTGTTTGTGAAAGCAGGCTTACAGTGAAATTCACAGGAATTATTATTATTTGTTTTAATTTCACTTGTATATTGACCCATTGGGTCACGTTTTTCCATGTTCATTAAACAGAAACAACAACAACAAAGAATCAGTTTTTTTGTCTTTTAGTCCATTTTTAGTTTTTGATATAGAAAAATAGCTTTTCCATTCTTCACTGCATTTCTTACTGCAGCCAGCCAAATACAGATGTGTTTGTATTAATTTGCATTACACTGTTCAGACTCTCTCATACCTTGTCTGAAGGACCATCTATAGTCATTGGTTTCCAATAACTATTTAAAATATGACATACAAACTTGTTAATAACTCATATATTCCTTGATCGTGGGTGAGTGTATTTTTCCCTCTCCTCCTCTTCTACCTCCCCTTTTTCCAGGTGACTTGCCCATTCTCCCTACCTTCCTGTGGCATGGACATTATTTCTTTTACAGCAACTTCAGTTTTCATTAACTATTACATTTACCATATCACACATTTGAGTCTTTTCATGTTTGAAATGAAGAACTTTTTATCTTACATATGTCAGCTTCTTTGCATTTTTGTATTTTTTGATCTAGTGCATAGCATTTGAAATGTAAGGGAAATATAGATGAAGGTAGGAAAAGAACCTTATACTATGTCATTTGATTGAGAAGAGAATATTTAAAGCCAAAGTTTGAAGCTAAATAAGTCAGAAATTTGGGAACATTAATAAGATATGGTATTGGAAGAAAATAGTGTGAGCAGAGATAAAGTGTTTCAGAATTTCAGATTTGACTTTGGTTAGCTTAATTTAAAACTTCAATGAGATATCACCTTTACCCTATTAAGATGGCTATTATTTTTTTAAAATATACAGTTGTTGGGCAGGATGTGGAGAAATTGAAACCACTGTGTACTGTTGGTGGGAATGCAAAATGGTACAACTGCTACAGAAAACAATATGGCGGTCACTCAAAAATTAAAAATAGAACTACCATATGACCCAGCAATCTCCCTTCTGGGTATTTATCCAAAAGACATGCAATTAGGATCTCAAAGAGATACTAATATGCCAGTGTTTATTGCAGTGATAGTCTAAATATGTAGAAACAGCATGAATGTCCATCAAAAGATGAATGGGTAAGGGAAATATAATGAAATATCATTCTGCTTTAATATAAAGTAACAAATTCCACAAACATGTGACAACATGGCTGAACCTCATGGAAAGACAAAAACTACATGTTTCCATTTACATGAGGTATCTAAGATTGTCAAACTCATAGAATTTAAAAAAAAAAAAATTGGAATGGTGGTTGCTGGGAGCTGAGACAAGGGTGAAATGGAGAGCTACTGATCCAGGAGCATAAAGTTTCATTTAAAGAAGATGAGTAAGTTCTGGAAATCTGCTGTACAACACTGCACCTACAGTGAATAATACTGTACTGTAGTCTTAAACATTGTTAGGAGGGTAGATCTTATACTAAGTGTTCTTTAAAAAATCTCTTACTTTTAAAAAGTTTAAGTGACATTTTGGGAGAGAGACAAACCATAAGTGACTCTTAATCTCACAAAACAAACTGAGGGTTGCTGGGGGGAGGGGGGTTGGGAGAAGGGGGGTGGGGTTATGGACATTGGGGAAGGTATGTGCTTTGGTGAGTGCTGTGAAGTGTGTAAACCGGTGATTCACAGACCTGTACCTCTGGGGATAAAAATATATTATATGTTTATAAAAAATAAAAAATTAAAAAATTAATTAAAAAAAAAACTTTAAGTGAAATTAATATTTCATTCCAGACTTTGAGATGATGTATTTGGGAGTGTTTTGTAAACAGGAACAGGACTAAACGATCATACTATTAGGGAACATTTTAACCTAAGAACCTTTTTATATTTAGAATACAATGGTCTGTTGTGTGTGTTAATGCAGTCTTTATCTTTTACATAGCATTTATGATACAAGCCATATTTTATTGAGACGTTAAAAATGGTTTTGCACAGTATCCTCTTTGATTTTAAATTAACCTATTCTCAAACTCTAAAGTAGTCATTCTCAGAGATGTTTTGTTCCCCAGATGTAATGCCTAGAGATATTTTTGGTTGTCACAATCGTGCAAGAGTGTGGGAATGCTGCTAGTATTTAGTGGATGGAGACCAACAATGCTGCTAATCTTCTGTCTTGAATGGCACCACCACCATCAACCAAGAATTATCCAATGCAGATTGTCAGTAGAGTGGAGGTTGAGAAATTCTGTTGTATAAGCTAAAAGGTTGTAATGTCTGAAAGATTATTTTTGGTGGTGTGTTTGTTCAGATGTGGAAATGCTCAACTGAATGGATTTTGCCTAATTATAATTGATTATGTGAAATATACTATACACATGTCTGAGCTATAATCTGATTATAAAATTAGGGTTGAATTTGTACATGCTTGACATATATTTGTAAAGAGTGACTATTACAGATACACTGATAATGGTTTATTTATTTCACTGGTCTTAAATTTAATAAGATTTCTTAAGCGATACTCAGTTTAAAGAAGTAATAGTTTGATATATTTCAACTTACCACATCACTGAAAATGAACAAAAGGATCATATCATCAGTGAAAATCCTCACCATAGTCAAACAGTTTTAATACCTATTCCAGCGTTTAATGACACATAAAGGTATTGTATTATAAATGCATTATCGTATCTGTGTGTGTGTCTACATTTTTTTTCATCTAAATCCCTAGGTTTAGAACATTTTCCTTAGAAAGTTGTTTTATCTGAAGAAAAAAATGTCAGTTGATATATGTTTAATTGACCCTTTTAATTTTCTATCCAGATGTTTAAATTTATTCTGAAGGAAGCAGTTTCAGGCATTAAAAGATTAGAAACATTAGTTTCAAGACACACAGGAACATTAGCAATATTAAATGCCAAGTAAAACTGCCTATCAGGAAAGATGTAATCTATCACACCAATATTAAGAAGAGATGGAAAGTGACAAAATTGAAATACTGTGGTATGTCTGTTTTCTGGTATCCTCACCTTAATGGGGGAGGGGAGTGAGTAGTGTATATATATGTACATATACATCTGTGTATACAGGTATCCGCTACTTTTGGAAGGCTCATAATAAGCCATTTTGCTTTTACAAAAGACCTACATTATACCTGTTTTTGCTAACTGAAAAATCCAAAAAGGATTCTCACTGTCATAATTTTTTTTTTTTTTTGAAAACCAGGAATATCTTTCAGCATTTGTTTTGCAGCAAGTCCTTTGTTATCAGAGGCAGCACACACCTCGAGCAGCAAGAGTGGCCTTGCCAACGTCCTTCCCTGGAAACTACACTCAGCATCTCAGCATCAAGCAGCCATAGCTTGAATTGTGTCTCTGAGCATGTGTGTTCTATCTCAATTTATTTTGTGCATCTGTTAGCAAGATGCATCCTAAGGCATTGGAAAAGCCCAAGAAAGGTTATTTTTTTGGCCTGGGAAACCTAAGAAAATTTTTTTTTTCTATTTTAAAATTAATGGTAATTGCGTCTTTGCTTTATATCATTTTGGCTTTGGAAGGTTTCATAGAAATGTCCTACTTTCAGAGTGCAGGGGAGACAAAGATAGAGATATCGATGAATGTATGCTTTCTTATTGGGGAAAGAAAGACGGTTTTTTGCCTGTTCAGTGGAAAACTTCAGTGTGACAAACTTGAGCACTAGGACAAGCAGAGGGGAAGACATGGGAGCTATGAAACGATGAGGAACTGCTTGATGGAGTGTGTTCACGAATGGAAGCAAGTCATCTAGGGTCCTGGTGAGATTTGTGGGTAATAGGCATGTGGCAAGACATGCTAAGAGGGATGGGAAAGATCCAAATGAAGATGGACCTAAAATTGAGTTTTTTTCAAGTTTTTATTTAAATTCCAGTTAGCTAACATACAATGCAATGTTAGATTTAGGTGTAGAATTTAGTGATTCATCAACTTGCATCTAATGCCTGGTGCTCCTCACAAGTGCCTTCCTCAATCCCCATCACGCTTCTAGCCCACCTGCCACCCACCTTGCCTCCCCAGCAGCCCTCCCTTTGTTCTCTATAGTTAAGAGACTATTTTTTGGTTTGCATCTCTGCTTTTCTGCCCCTGTGTTCTTTCCAAGGGATCTTCTTGGCTGACTTCTCCCTCTTCTTTCCAAGGTATAAAGATTTCTTACTGGAAAAAGAGGAAGGAATAAGTATAAGGTTTGAAAAGATGGGAAGTTTCCGAATAGCTATGAATAGCGAAGATCCCAGCTATAGGACCTAAGCTGGGATCTGAAGAGTTCTGCTGAGTGGTACCAATCTACATTATATGCAGCTACTGTAATATTTCTGTCCTAAAAGAGAGTTAAAGGCCATATTAAATATTAAACAGTCTCTTTCAGAGTGTTCTTGAAAATATAGTCTTAGTGTCATTTCATGTTATTGCTGAGGCTTGGCTTGATTATTAGTTGGCTGCTGTTAACAACCACAGTTTTAGATACTGAACACATCATTTTTTCTATTGTATGGCGTACTTTTTTTCCCCCCAAGTTCTAAAGATAAAGAACATAAAGAACAAAATCATTTAAATTTAGATGCATTTTATACTACTAGATGTAGTAAATGTTGATGATCCCTTTCTTAACTGAGCTGAAGGAGAACTTTCTTTTATTAAAAAGATGAAAATCTCAATAGATAATCTGACTAGAAACATTTAATTCATTCATTCAGTAATGAGTTAGAATTTAGGCAGATAATTTCCCTGATGCTGGAAGAACAAAATACTTTTAACCTTTTATTTCTTTGAAATGTATACTAACTGGCAAAATAATAGAAATTAAATTACTGATAATTAAGTTAACTGGTATTGATTGGATGTTTAAAACACACATTTGGTTTGATGTGTGGTTGTGCCTTAAAGATCTATTTATAGTCCTCTATATGGGTCTGGACTACTGTTATTTAATTCTGTTAATTTATTAAATATTCATGATGTATTTAAAAATAATCTTTATTTACAGTGTTCTGATACTCAATTATAGTAATATCACAGAAATAATAGTAGCACTTTACTGTAATGGCAATTATCATCACATTATATGTTCTGTATTGGAAAGCAGGAATAATAGAGAGTAGTGGCTGTGGGAGAACCTACTTTACAAAATAAGGATTGTCCAGACACCTTTACTCTAGATGTTCCCGCTCTCCTCACTCAAAGGATAAAGCAGAATATCACTCATATGTTTACTTGGTTATCAGAAGTGGTCAAATGTAAAGTTAAAACATTAATTGGGGGAGGCATTTTTGTTTGTTTGTTTGTTTGTTTGAAGTGAGGAACATATCTTGAAGGAAAGAGAGGGCTTTTTTTATTTTTAATTTTTTATTAAAAATTAATATTTTTTATTTTTAATTATCAGTATATACATAAAGAAAGCTGAAGGATATATACGTAAAGAAAGCTGAAGGATAATGGTTGGGTATACATAAAATTGTCACCATCTGCAAAACACTCATGGCCGGGGTGCCTGGGTGGCTCAGTGGGTTAAGCTGCTGCCTTCTGCTCAGGTCATGATCTCAGGGTCCTGGGATCGAGCCCCACATGGGGCTCTCTGCTCAGCAGGGAGCCTGCTTCTCTTCCTCTCTCTCTGCCTGCCTCTCTGCCTACTTGTGATCTCTCTCTGTCAAATAAATAAATAAAATCTTTAAAAATACATATAAATAAATAAAAACACTCATGGCAACATCTCAAAATATTTTTTGTTTTTTGGTTATTTTTTCTTCAATATACAGAAATCATCATCCCCATGTAGACTGTCATAGCCATAGAACATTTATTTTAATAACATCAATAAATCACAAAAAATAACATCTGGTGGTAAATCACAAAGTATACATAGTTTCATTATCCCACTATAATACTTACTCAACAAACACTTGGCATCCACCCAGTGCTATATCTTAGTCAGGGATACAACATGCCTGCCCTTTCAGGACTTGGTGACTACAAAGGAAGCAGAACAGAGACAATTACATAAATAGGAAGAGCATTGTGGTAAGTAGGAGTAGAGACGGTATTATTTTATTTATAATGATACTGAGACTCAAGAGAAAGCATTTGGCTCCAGCTAGGTTGTTAGACTGGTAAAAAGTAGAATTTAAGTCCATACATATTTTATTTCTGATTTTATCGCCCATACTCTTTTGGAGATTTCATAGGATTTACATTTATTTAACTATGTTTTAACATATTTAGTGACATTTTTTTTTTCTTTTAATGAGCGTGCCATAGGTCTGTCAATTGAGAAATTTTTTTTCCCAAAATTATTTTACCATGATCTGGTTTACTTTGTATAATGTTTACTTGCAATATCTTTTATATTTACTATAAATGAATTTAGTTGGAACATTTCTTTGATTGATAGCCTGTGAAGTTATGTGATGTCTTAAAACAGAGGCTGTTGCTATACCAAACCAACAGTGGGAGACTGATTTGTATCCCTCCTTCAATTCCTTTGTTGAAGATACCTAACTACCAATATCTCAGCATGTGACCTCCTGTGGAGACAAGGTCGTTATGGAGCTCATTGTGTGAAAATGAGGTAATTAGAGTGGGCCCTGATTCCAGTGTGACTGATACCGCTATAAGAAGGGGGAAATTTGAAGATAAACACGGAAGGAGAATCCCTTGTGAAGATGAAGGCAGAAATGGAGGTGATTGAGCAAAATCCAGGGGCCACCAAAGCTTGCCAGTGAACTGTCAGAAGCTAGGAAAAAGGCGTGGAACAGATTCTCCCTCTGAGACCTCAGAAGGACCCAGTTTCTTGATCTCAGACTTTTGGCCTCCAGAACTGTGAGACAAGTTGCTGTTGTTTAAACCACTAAGTTAGTGGTATTTTGTAACAGCAGCCCTGGCAAACTAATACATCAACTAATAAGCATATGTTTTGAATGGGAAAAATGTATTCTTTGTTTTTATATTTATACTAATAGAAAGGTCAATTGTAGCTTGCCTAGAAAAGAAAGCCCTCATATCAGTGATTGAAAATAATCTTGTAATCATTTTCAGAGAACAAAATTAGTATGTTTATTTGGATTTGAAAAGCTTATTCTATGTCAGACAGAACAATGATTATATATAACACACATATGAAGGAATATGTAATGAAGGAAACAATACTGTTTTGAGTTCTCAGAATGTAAAGCATTTATATTTTCAGATCCTTGCAGTTAACCTTACATTATAATTTATCACAATGAAATCTAACCTATGAAAAGAGAGCATGAACATTGGCATAAAATAATAAAACTTCAGTATTTTTTTTCTAGTCCAAAGTTATCCTACCTAACTATTTTCTTTTACCCACTGCTGGCAAAACTAGTTCTATAGTACATACAAGTAAATAGATTTATAATCTCTGTGAATCACCATTGAATCTTAAACTTGCCCATCAAGTCAGAAAGCTATCTATCCTTATAGTCTTAATACTGTGGAAAGGATGAAATGTGTAAGTGTGAGGTTTAAAAATCACATATAAATCTAAATGTGTGAGGAAACAATAAATTTCCCAGTTAATAAAATAGCTACCTTAATATGTGTGAGGGCCTCCAAAAGGAAAAAAGAAACAACATAACAAAAATATGCCAAACAAAACAAAAACCAAATCTCATGCAATAAAATGTGCTTTGTAAATTATCAATGCTTTTTTTTAATCAATGCTTTTTATAATATTTATTAATGGTAGTATCCATTCTAATTACTGTATTTGCATTTTAATAGCTTTAGGAACTTAATAATTATGAGGCACATTGTTAAGTTTTGGCGATAAAATAACTAAAAAAAGCTTTTTATATCAGTGGAGTTTTTGGTCTGCAGTGGGCATGAGATATTTGCATAAATAATTATATTTTGATTACAGCCAGGAAGAAAGCAAAATTGAAGGATATAATGAGAAATAATAACGGGCAATTTTTTTTTGGTTTAGACGTGTAGGATGAGACATGTTGTTATCTGAGATGTGAGTGATGCTAGAGATTCCTGGCGAAGACTTGGGGAGCACAGATGTCCGTAGAAGAAATAGGACGTGTGAAAACAATGAGCTGTGAGATTTTAGCACGTGCTGGCAATAAAGTAAGAACAGTGTGACTACAGTCTAGTGAATGTGGATTGCTCTGAGCTGGAGATACAGACAGGAATAAGACTACACTTGTCTCTGAAGGGCATGTCCTTTGCTATTAATACTTTGCTATTAATCCAAGCACATAACCTTAATCATCCTTCAGGTCTCAGTTTAAGCTTTGAGTATAATAAAAGGAGACCCAGTGTGGTTGTCCCAAAGAACAATGCTAATCTTGATTCTGCTTCTTAAAAAGACTGACCTAGCACTTTCATGGAATGTACTGTGTGGAAAACTTCTCAGATATCATTTCCCCAGAGTTTCTCAGTCACAGCATTCATTAAAAATTTCACTCTCTCGTTGATGGATTGATGCAGTTCCCACCTTATGGTCTCTTGTCATTTATTTCCTTTTTCTCCACCCAAAGCATCCTGGCTTCCACCTGCAAAGCCACACTAGTCATTTTAGGAATTGCTCTAGGTTCAGAACCCTCTGAGAAGTGTGGTTTCTCTGTCACTTTGATTGCTTGTTTGTTAGAAATGCATATGGACAGTTTCTGATAAAATTCTGCATCCTGTGAGAAATGTTAATCTCAGGTCTCCAGACATCATTTTTAAGTTATTGTATCTTTGTGTAGTGGTGGGGCTGTTACTGTATTTTCCCTTATGTTAACCTAGGCATCAAATCCGTAAGATCTCTGTCCATTGACTGCTTGATTACCTACCATCACCTCATATTTATTATTCCCTTTTAGAAATAATAGAATAATACAGAAATTATAGGCCAAGAGTACTTCTGTACCTTGAGTTCCATTTAATACAGATATTAACTTGAAAATCCCAAGTCACATGTACCCTGGTTTTCATTTTGATCATATGAACACCAAACACTTTAAGAATTTAAGCTTTACTGCTTCCATTTATATCTGAGAATCACAAACACCCCCTAATTAACAACAAAATAAATGCTTTAAACAAGTCCACAGCTGAAGCATCATAAACGTGTATGCATACTGGCATTACATGAACGTTTTTGTTCACTTTTGAATGGGTGAATCTTCTTTACAGAATGTTTCTACTCATGTAAATAGTTCTTGTTATTAAAAATGGTGGCTTAAAAGGTTATTCTTTTATACCTGTATGACAGGTTGTCCAGAGTCCCAAATCTTTGAGGATGGCTATTACTAGTTAATTCACTATTCATAGTTTAAAATTGGAAAGAGTTAATCATTATTCAAGGTCATAAAAGTATTTGTTACTTTGATGGAAATATGTGCTATGACTAATATATTTGTTATTAGATATTTATAAAATGGTTTATATGGAAGAGTTGTATGTCAATAAATTTGAGCAAAGTAGACAAAGGAGTGTTCTATTTCATTTCAAAGATAATTTTAATTCACTAACTCTTAGCTAGATTAATGCTCCTAATAAAAATTAAGCACTCCCCAATGCATGGCATGTGTACCAAATGACCTCATTAAATAGGTATATGGAGAACAGATGCCTCTATGACCTGTCTCCAGATTTACTGAGGAGGGAGTGTCCTTGCTTTAGTGTCCCTATGATCAGTGAATGAATCTCCAATTAGAGACACAAGGACGACATTTCCTCACGGGATGTTCTCTATGCAGTTTGGCAAAATTTGAAATGTTAAACAAGATTCATCTTTTGCTGATGAATTTATCATCTTCTTTACAAGTCAATAAATGCTTGATTAATAAGCAGATTTTAGTCTTTGAATATGTTTTTTCAGTAGGATACCCTTTCAGGCAACGGGCATCAGTCTTTAGGTTCATTTTTGTAAATATTACCACATTTTAAAAAGATATATGATTTGAATTATTCTGTACATAATATTGATCACTGTGAATGCACTGTTTTCCATAACATACATATGCCCTTGGGGGTATAGCTCAGGGGCAGAGCATTTGACTGCATATGCCCTTAAGGTGTCCAATCAAACCATTATTTGTTTGTTGTTACTCTAATTGCTTCTGCTACCGTGATTAGTTTTATAGGTTTCTGTTAGCTACAAAATAATATAGCTGTTAAACCAATTCTTGACCTTGTGTCGTACTATGGATGGCACCTCCATGTATAGGAAAATTCAAGGTAGATATAAAAATCATAACATTGTAAAATTAAGTTTTCTAATGCTGTATTTTAGGTTGTTGGCTTTTCTGTTGTTCTGCCTTCTACTTAAAAATCAAAAGGAAGGGATGCCTGTGTGGCTCAGTGGGTTAAGTGTCTGCCTTCCGCTCGGGTCATGGTCCCAGGATCCTGGGATAGAGTCCCACATTGGCCTCTCTGCTCAGCGGAAGCCTGCTTCTCCCTCTGCCTGCTCTGCCTGCTGCCCCCCCTGCTTGTTCTCTCTCTCTGACAAATAAATAAATGAAATCCTTAACAACAACAACAACAACAACAAAATAACCAAAAGGAAATGTAGCATGACTTTAGAGTCAGTTGGTGTATTCACATCGAAAGCTCTAACAGATACATGAAATGGGAGCTAAGTTTGATGATAAGGATTTAATGTGCCCACAGCATTGTTAGGTGGTCTTAATGTTCCTATAGAAATCCCTAATTACTCTGTTGATTGAAAGTGCTCATTTAGTCTTAGCACTTTGAGAGAACCACAACATAAGTTACCCATCTACTGAGCATGTACTTAATGTTATCTAAATGTTACCTTGCTATTGGAAAGCTTTAGAAATAGGTACATTAGCTAAGTAGGCTTATATACACTTGGAGCATACATTATTAAGAAAGGAGCTGTCTGCATAAACAACTCTTTAGTAAAATTGTTTGGCATGTTTATGAGCTCAAAAATTTTTAAATATGAAAATTTACTAGGCAGCACATGTAAATTTGTTAAGACTTGTCAAATGTAATTAACTACCTTTAAAGTTGGCATGTGAGGGAGAATAATACTTCAATTAAAAATGCATTACTGAAAAACCCTTCTATAGGAAAAGATAAACTCTTTTTATAAGTGTATGTCAGGAAGGAAAGTATGCTATATTTTTAAATAAAATAAGAGAACTAAGTAAATGAATATTATGAGTATACATTTTATAATGTATTTGTGATACATATAGAGAAAGAAGAATGTTGATCTTAAAATATGGATACTTGTTTAACATGTGAATGATGGGAATTGCCTTAAGAATGAGCGTTTTCTAATAATAGGTCACTCAAATCTTAATACATGTGGAAACCTTTTGGAAAATCTGAACCTTGATATTACTCATAAATTAAAATCCAGAACATTCTGTGTACTCCTTTGCATCATAATATTTTTCTACAGGCCATTCTTCAAACACTGGCAAATGCTTTACATAATATAACACAGTTTTCTTATTTATATTAATTATATAAATTTATCTTATATTACTTGGAAGAAAGAAAAAAGTAGACTTCCATAAGTTACTTGAGAAGATTAACATGATATATAGCAAACAATTAAAGGCAAGGAACATATCTATAGAACAATTCTGTTTTGATAGACCCAAAATTAATATGTGTATTTATATATAAGTTTGTATAATCGTAGGAATTTTAGAATGTACCACATTGACTTGTTAATTAATCTTGGCTATAATAGGGAACTAGGATTGTGTATATTGGGAAATAGGGTGAGGAGTTGTTTCAGGAATACATAAAGGATAAATAATTTCTTCAAAAATGCGATGTATTTGTCAAGCTTGCTTTCTTGATGAAAGAAGTAACTGAGGAACCTGGCTTTCATGTATCTAATATATTACTTTAACTTTCCAGGTTATAATAAGTTTCTATAAAAACAATGTCTCTACATATTCAGACACACTTCCCTTCATCATCCTGGTAAGAAAGGATTCCAATATAAGCTTCTTAACTAAATCCTAGCAAGATAAAATGTATATTTCTATCATCCACCTACTGGTGCTTCATTTTCAAGAAGATTAAGGTGAATTAAGTATTAGTGATGAGGAGTTTACATAGTATCGATACGTGAAGATCTCCACAAAAGTTATCGTTTTATTTCCTTTCTTTCAGTTCATCTATAGTAGCCATCCTTAGAGGTCAACAGTGATCTGATTTTTAAGGTCGATCAAATGAAATCATATGACTTCTCTTGGTAGCTTATTACATTGGCAAAGTTAACTTTGCTTTCCGTAATATGGGTTATTAAGTGAAGATTGAACTCTCTGTCTCTTAATTATAATGTCCCTAAGTGTATATATAGGTACTTAGACAAGTAGTGATTCATCTTAAGTCATTATGTTGAGGATAATGTGTAACAAACTTGACATATTTCAGAAAATATAGAAGAATCTTTTTCCTTTTGGCTTTTAATTTAAATCATGCTTTCGATTTTAGAGAATTTGATTTTATTAGTATTACTTAGGATTCTTTTTATCAGAAAAATACTAAATATTACAATTCAATACAACTTTGGTTTGAACTAAGAACCTCTAATAATTTTGGAGAAAAGTAGATGGAAGAGATCTAAAAAAAAGGCATTTAAAATTTATTAGATACCATTTTCTCTCCTGGGAGGTAAGAATTTGGATATCTGACTCTCTGTTTCTTCTCCAAAAATAATGAAAAATCTTCTTTATCCATTCATCTGTTGATGGACATCTAGGTTCACATGCATGGAACTAGAGGGTATCATGCTTAGCGAAATAAGGAGAAAGACAACTATCATATGATCTCCCTGATATGAGGAAGTGGAGATGCAACATGGTGGGTTAAGTGGGTAGGAGAAGAATCAATGAAACAAGATGGGATTGGGAGGGAGACAAACCATAAGCGACTCTTCTCACAAAACAAACTGAGGGTTGCTGGGGGGAGGGGGTTTGGGAGAGGGGGGTGGGGTTATGGACACTGGGGAGGGTATGAGTTATGGTGAGTGCTGTGAAGTGTGTAAACCTGGCGATTCACAGACCTGTACCGCTGGGGATAAAAATACATTACATGTTTATAAAAAATAAATAAATAAATAAATAAATAAAATTTAAAAAAAATGAAAAATCATTGGTTGTAACAAATATGATTGATTTTTATTTCGACTTTTTTAACGTAAGTTTGAATTTGACTCCTAAGGAAGGTGATCAAAATGACTCCTATCATTCAGTGAACTGAATGGATCAAAACAGAGTGTTTCCCAGAAGCATATAGAAACATTCTACTCCACATTCTTGAATTATTATGTAACATATGCTGGAGAATAGGCACTCAGTTATAAGTTGAATGAATGATAATGGTACCAAGCTAGAGTGGGTGTTGGGAAATATTGGATTAGATAGATATATGAGATTTATATCTATCTAATTTTATTTTCACTGTATCACTTTAAATGATTTCCTTTTTTAATATCTAATTTCCTTTCAGCCATTTCAACTAGAAATAGAATATAGAATAGAATATATCCTATAAAATTATAGATTTATACATTTTGGGGTTTTGTGATGGCTTGTCTCATTTAACCTAATGTCTTCAAGGCACATCTATATTGTAGCATATGTCAGAATTTCCTTCATTTTATGACTGAATAATATTTCTCTGTGTGTGTGTGTATAATCTATATATACACACATATTATATGTATTTACACATATTGTTTATCCTTTCAAATTTTATCCATAAGTTTTTGAAGTTTATTGACATTGCATTAAAACCTGTCATATCCAATGTGTTACTCCTCAATCAGAATGCATAACTCAGTGAATGTATAATATAAAATTACAGTGAATATGGTTTGATACCTCAGCATTTCCTTGAGACCCTGCACATGCTTACTTATGTACCACAGAAGGTTTGGGTCTCTGATTTTCTATTTTTTTCTTTCTTTTTTTTTTTTTTTAAGATTTTATTTATTTATTTATTTGTTTGTTTGACAGATCAGAAGTAGGCAGAAAGGCAGGCAGAGAGGGGGGGGGGGAAGCAGCCTCCCTGCTGAGCAGAGAGCCCGATGCTGGGCTCGATCCCAGGACCCTGAGATCATGACCTGAGCCAGAGGTAGAGGCTTTAACCCACTGAGCCACCCAGGTGCCCCATCTTAGGGTCTCTGATTTTCACTGTACCTTTAATATACCTGAATTGAAGAAGTATTTAAGAGATTCATATTTAGCCCACTTAGTTTTGTAAATTATCATTCAACAGTTTTCTCCCCACTCTGGTATAATAGAATGGCAGCCATTTTGTTGGCTCCAGTCCAGGTGATCTCCCCCTAGTTTGTCCAGTGCAGGCATTTATAGGTTACTTAACATGATCAATAAGTTCAATATGTGCTTATATTTCTAGTGTTTGTGACCACAGTGTGTTTTAAGCAGGTTCATCTTTCCTATTTTATAGAAAAGGGATCTGATTGAAACTCTGATTGAGTATTTAAGTGACTTGCTGAGGGTCAAGTGCTTTTATCAGAGTCAAGAAGAGAACTAAGCCCTCTTGGTTCTCTATCCATAGCCCTTTCTCCAATATAGTGTTCTTTGTGGTTTCTCATGTATTATTTTTATTACAAGTTTGTTTGCTTAGTCTTGGTTAGATATAATCACACTTCCTTAATTGTGTCTTGAAATTGTCACGTAGCTAAAGCTGTGTTTAATGCCTTATCTCCCTAGAAAAATATCCAGGTATTCCTGTCTGAGATTTATGATACATACAGAAATAGAATTACTTGTCGTAAATTTGCTGATATTACAGAAAAGATAATATATAATTTAAAATATTTTTAAATGATTAATACAGAGATACCTTGAGGATATGCTTTAATATTCCATATCAGGTGGAATGCAGTTTTCATCTTAGACTCCAGCTAAGTTGACTGGAACTTCTTCCAGTGGGTCAGGATCTGCTCTTCATCAGTGGGTCAGGGTCTGGTAGATGGAGAAGGTGAGAAGCATGAGTCACTGCTTCTGAAAAACCATCCCTACGATTAGATGGAGTTTAGCTAACAGGTGTTCTTTGCTGCTTCCTCCCTCTTTACTCTCTCTTCATTTTGGTATTAATAAAATCAGATTAAAGACTTTCTGTGACAGGATTGATTTGGGGGAAGCACTAAAGCATCATGTGCTATCTTTGTTGGTGATGGTGATTGTTTTATGTGTGGATATTACATATACGGGACTCAGTTCTCATTTTAACAATTGCTAATAGAGCCACATTCTCTTACCCGAGTCATGCCTTAGTGACAGCATGGGGACAGATTCATCATCTACTGAGATAGACATACATAACCAAGAGCTCAATCCTACAAATGTTTGTTCAGATGACTAGAATCGGTGAGTTTTGTGGGCAGTAGCTGATAGGTAGTACCCAGTGAACATAAGCAGGTACCATACAGGATTACAGGGATAGGTTTAAAGCCTAGGAGGCACAATAATTCTGTATCAGCCATGATGGCAATTGACAGCTTCCATTAATTCATAATCAGTTCTGAGTGTGGTGCCTTTGGATCTACCGGTGTTAATGCCCAAATGAAATCAGAGGCTTACAGATAAGCCTTACTTTGCTTCAGTGTTGAGAGATTTTGGTCAATATGAATGGCAGTTCCTTGAATCTTCAGCGTTGTTGTTCAAGTAAACCTCAACTTTGTCCCAAAGTCCCAATAATGTGGTATAATTGCTCATGTTCTAAATGCATGCAGATTTTCCTTTTTGCAGGATTCATTCTTTAAATCCCATATAAACACAATTCAATACAGAAATATAAAATGAGAGAAAGTTAACTAAAAAAAAGTGAAAACCTTCTCTAGAGATAAACTGAGAAACATGTTTAAAAAAGTGAAAAACGTTCTTGCTTATGATGATGTAGTTTAAGGATATGATCATGAAGATCAGCATTTTCAAAAGAATTTCGATAAAAGTAATTTGTATTACAAGGGAAATGGACTGAAAACATTCTTCTATAGTGCTTTTATGGGATTTTTAAAAGCTGACTATGCATTTAATGCTGCACATATTGAAACTTGGGCTCTTATAATTTACTGAAAAGAAAAAACAAACAAAAAAAAACCTTAAACAAAAAGGATGTCTTTAGTTTCTGTTCTGATCTTTTTGAGTGCTTTGCTAAGTAATTATTTCAGACTTATACTTGCAAAAATTTGTTAGAAAATTAGAACCTTTTTTTTTTTTTACTGTTTTCTTTTGTGCACATTTCGCTTCGCCTAGTTTTTTCTACTAAAGATGTTCATAGCTCTGTCAGTTAAGTTTGAGACATGCCATTCCCTCTTCCTTCCTTTCTTTCCTAAATATCATTTGTTTTAAAACTGGGTCAGTCTGCTTTGATTTCATTTCCTTGCTTTCTGAAGATTATTGATTCCAAAATGAAGAAGCTCCCTGACATTCAGTATTATATATGATTCATAAAATAGCTTTTAGAGTCCTCACAACTGGCCATGTGGTATGTAATGTTCTCCAGGTCCTAATTTTCTACTTTTTTTTTTTTTCTTGCACAGTGCGGGGAAAACCTAATTCTGCTCAAAAGGCTTCCTTTTCTGGGAGCAAAATGGGCAGAATCCCATAAGACACAAATTTCTTCTCAGCTCTCTTCTTCCATCTGGTTAGGGAGGCTCAGAGAATTAAAGGAGGATGACTCCCCTGCAGTGAGTGCATTAACAGAGAGTGTGAGGTGACCATAACCTTGGCCGTATTGTTAAGGCTAATTTCTTTCCATGATTAGAGATTGTTTGTCAGGGAAAAGGTGGCAGCATTGAGCAGAGAAGTCATAAAAAGGAAGTCTCGAATTCTAGTCCTCAACTTCTCTTAGATTCAGTTCTTACTTAGAAAAAAGAGGGACAACCCCTACCTTTTATTTTTTTTTTTCTAATAAATACACATTTATTAGAATGGCTAAAATCCAGAAGACTGCCAACACCAAATGCCAGCCCCTGCCTTTTAAGGAAACTTTATGAGAAGATATTGTAGATAAAGTGCAAATCACAGATTAGTTTTTCCATAATTTGCAACTCAGGTGATGATTACTAAAGATAGACTACATGTAGCACTGGAATTGACTTAGTGCTTTATTTTATCCTAGTTTTTCCACATAGATTATTTAAACCTAAGCAAAGAACACTTCTGCCTTCTGTTGCAGATTCTAGGTTGGATTTTTTTTTTTTTTTTAATTTTCCTTAATAGGGTAGGCCCTCAGTTACCTTTCAAAGATAATTGAAGGATTATTGAAAAGGAATCATCTGCTGGTTCTTGTACAAAAATAAAAAAGACAAACCCCTGTTTTGCTCCCCTCCAAGTACTAACCAGGCCTGACCCTGCTTAGCTTCCATGATTAGACATGATCGGGCACATTCAGGGTGGTACCTTGTTTCTCAATTTGTATCTATCTTCTTTCTCAATTTCACGTTATTAAGACTCATTACATTTTGAGACAATAACATTTTTTAAAGGATAATTTATAACCCCAAAAGGGAATCAGAATCTTTGCTTTCATATACATATTTTATAAGTAAAAATGAAAGAGAATTACAGGATAAAAACCCCTTTCCTCCTGTATAAAAAATAAAATAGTTCGAATACATAGAAGGAGCAGGAGCAAAAATGTTAAGTTTGAGATGAGCTTTCACTGATCCCGTTGCGAAAGAGCTACAGGTGTACTTTAACTGACCTTTACTAATAGATCACAGGTCAATATTTTATTGCCTACAGCCTTATTCATTTACTAGAGCACGATTTTATTCATTTACTTGATTTAGAGAAAATGGTCATGTGATTTTCATAGGCCAAATTGCAACTAACTCTTTAAGGTTTTGATGAGGTCCAACAGTGAATTTTGAAGATTGTAATTTAGAGAATACTGTCATCAAATGTTGGTTTTAAGGGAACAGGAATGGTAGCAGAATTATCTTATAGTGAAAGTAAAATTGAAGTCCGTAAACTTCTAATTCATATCACTTTATAAACAGGGCTTAATTTTCAGTAAATATGTATCTCATCTTTTTTTTCTCCTTACAGGGGAGTATATTGTTCTATGTTAACATACAATAAAATATAAGTATTTAGTATTACTACCTCTTGTTTAGACTCAGTTGTTTTTAGGGCCACATGTAATGTGCTTGTGTATTTCAGTGTTTCTGTATGAAGTTAAGCCTTAGCTATATTTGTGTGTTAATCAGGTAAAACAGCATGGTGCTATATGGATTCAGCCTACTTTTATTCTGAAGAAATAATTGTAACTTCTGACATTTTTTTTTAAATCTTGGATCATCATCTGACCATTGACATAAGTGGCACTTTTCTTAAGTGTCCTGTTTGACAGAATATTTAATCTCTCACCATAATGGTAGCTAAATTTAGTTTGAAAAGTAGCTAGCTCGATTAGTTTTTAGTAAAGACGTCATTAAAAGTGATACTACATGTTACTACTACTTTCACTCCTGTGATTATTACACCTAATGATACTGCAGTTAACAATAGTTAAAGGGCTTTGTATTTGCCATGCAGTGTTAATAGTACTTTGGGGTCTTATCTGAGTCTTTGCTGTCACCTGAAGGAGTCACTGGACTGATTTGTTAATATCATCTTTATACCCTGTGCTCCATGGTAGTAGAACCGTGGTTTGTCCATCTCCTTCCCTGCCTGCCGGCTCTACTAGATGCCTTAGGTTTTCACTGATTCACCAGTCTCTTCGGCCTCTGAGCTTTCATACTTTGCTTCGACCACCTGATAAGCCCTTCCACTTTCCCAGGACCTCTATCTCATGAGGGACAAATATTCAAGCATATGTAGTCCAGAAATCTCCCTAGCTTCTCCTGAAAGTCTGAGCGGGAAGCCTACTGTTTGCTCCTTCCAGTGTTTTCCTTCTGCCATCAAAACAGGACATCTGTTGATTTGGCTGTCTGATTGGCTCCTTATTCCTGAGGTCAGGAGTCTCCATTATAATCAGTAGTAGTGACGGTAGTAGTGGCAGCAGTCCTGGTAATAAGAGTGGTAGTGGTAGTGGTAGTGGCAGTTTTATCAGTAGTAGCATTTTTATTTCCAACTTTTTAGTATAGCACCTGGAACTCAGTGCAGACCTAACGTTTGAATAGATGCATGAATGGAAGAACGGGTCAAGTATTATCTTTGAAAATTATCATTTTCATTTTATTGGGGAGAAAGCTGAGGTTTAGAGAGGTAAAACTTTTTCTTTGCAGATTTATCACCTGAACTTGGAATCTAGATTCCAATGAACTCTGAAATGCATTTTTTTATTTAGTTGAGCTTTTTATTGAGAGAATTGTAGATTCAGTGTTGTATTTGGGTTTTTCAGAGAAGCAGAACCAGGAAGAGATAGATGGGTGGATGGATGGGTAGATAGGGATATAGCTAGAAGAGATTTATGATGAGATACTAGCTCACCTGGTGATGAGGCTGAGACATGTCAAGGCTTGCATGTCCATGCAAGCTGGAGACTCAGGAGATCTTGGTATTGTTTAAAGGCCCGAGAGCTGGAAAGCCAATGATGTAGATTCTAGTCCAGGATGAAAGCCTAAGAGCTAAGAATATAAAGGGTAGGAGAAGATCAGTGTCCAGCTAAACAAGCAGAGAGGAAATTTAACCCTTCTTTGCCTTTTCGTTCTGCTCTGGCCCTGGAAGGACGGGATGGTGCCCACCATAGGGAAGAGGGCCATCTGCTTTCCTGAGTCTGCCAATTCGAATGCCAGGCTCCTCTAGAATCCCCCTCACAGACACACCCAGATATAATGCCTAACTAGCTATCTGGGGATCCCTTTGGACCCAGTGAAGCTGACACATAAAATTAACCATTGTAAGAAATGAGAGAAATTCCTTGTAAATTTTGTCCAGTTTTTCTCAATGGTAAGATTTTCCAAAACTCTGGTATTATGATAACTGGATATTGACATTGGTGCACCTAGCTGATTCAAATTTCTGTTTTACTTTTACTTATTTGTGTGTATTTTGGGTGTAATGAGTTTTATACAATTTTGTCACCTGTGTAGTTTCCTATGTCAGCCAGCATAGTGGAAATACTGAATGGTTCCAGTACCACAAGGATACCACAAGGATTTGCATATTATACTTTCACAACCACACAGATTTTCTTTCCCCTCCTCCCTGGTTCCTAACTCCTTGCAATCACTAATCTGCCTTCATTTCTAAAATTCTGTTATTTCAAAAGTGCTATAGATATGGAATTATATAGCATGTAATCTAAGATTCTTCACTTTAAAATACTGGTAATCAATAAAAAGTAGTTATAATAATATTATTAATTATTTACTCTCCTCTGTGCATGTTATATATTTATCACTGATTAAATGGCTGTGTCATATCTGGGTACTTCCTCTCCATGTCATAAAGACAGGGACTGTCATTCCCCACCTCCCCACCCCTCATTCTGCTTCTTCCCAGGTGACCTGTACAGCACACATCATGTAGTTGATATTCAATAAATATTTGTCTAAAAGAAAGAATATAGGAGCGCCTGGGTGGCTCAGTGGGTTAAACCGCTGCCTTCGGCTCAGGTCATGATCTCGGGGTCCTGGGATCGAGTCCCGCATCGGGCTCTCCGCTCAGCAGGGAGCCTGCTTCCCTCTCTCTCTCTCTGCCTGCCTTTCCATCTACTTGTGATTTTTCTCTGTCAATTAAAAAAAAAAAAATCTTTAAAAGAAAGAATATAAATTTGTAGTTAAAATGGCAGAGTTTTATACTCTGGGTTTATATAGTAAAAAACAGAACCTTTTCATCTTTGATAATCATCGTTCATGTAATTAAAATATTTTTATATTGAGTTAAAATAGTTGGTCACTGTGCTGGTGTGATTTTACAGATACTAAAGAAACCGACGCACTGGGCTCCTGTGTCCACTTCTACTTCAATCAATGGTTAAAGTTCTTCCATTATCACATTATTGTAGGATTCAGAAGGCTAAAATTTAATCTTTTTAAAAACCTAAATTCTAATAACACAGTATTATATTAGTTTGTAGTGATTTGTAGTGATTCAACATTTGTATGCATTGCAAAATGATTACTATGGAAAGTCTAGTTGCCATTCATCATTGTACAGTATTAATACAGTATTACTGCCTGTTCTCCATGCTTCACATTGTATCCCTATGACATTTCTTTTACAACTAGAAGTTTGTACTTCTTGATCTCCTTCATGCATTTTGCCCTTCCTCAACCCCCTTCCCTCCGGCAATCACTGATCTGTCTTCTGTGTCTAAGAGTCTGAGTTTTGTCTTGTTTTTATTGGATTGTTTTGATTTTAGATTCTACATGTAAATGTGGTATTTGTCTTTCTCTGTATGACTTATTTCATTCTTTTTTATGACTGGGTAGTAATCCATTGTGTATCTATATGTGTGCCTGTAAACATCACAACTTCTTATATTGGTTGTATGATTTGCAAATATATTCTTCCATTCAGTTGGTTGCTTTTTCATTTTGTTGACGTTTTTCGTTGCTGTTTAGAAGCTTTTTAGTTTGATGCAGTCCTATTGTTTACTTTTGCTTGTTTTCCTTGCCTTTATAGTCAGATTAAAAAAAAATAATAAGTCACTAAAACCAAGCTTATAGCCTATGTTTTCTTCTATAAGTTTTATAGTTTAAGGTCTTCCTTTAAGTCTTTAACCTATTCTGAGTTAATTTTTGTATATGGTATAAAATAATGGTCTATTTTCATTCTTTTACATGTATCTGTCTAGCTTTCCCAGCACCATTTATTGAAGGGATTGTCTTTTTTCTGTTGTGTATTCTTGCCTCCTTTTTCAGATATTAGTTGACCTTATGTAATGAGCAGTATGGGCATTTTAACAAGATTAATTATTCTGAGTTATGAGCACAGAATCTCTTTCCATTTATTTATGTCTTCTTCAATTTCTTTCATCTATGTCTTACAGCATTCAATGTACACACTTTTCACTTCCTTCGTTAAATTTATTCCTCGGTATTTTATTATTTTTGATGCATTTGTAAGTGGAATTGTTTTCTTGACTTCTCTTTTTGATAGTTTGTTCATGGTGTATAGAAATGCAAAGGATTTCTATATATTAGTTTTGTATCTTACAAATTCACTAAATTCATTTATTAGTCCTAACAGTTTTTTGGAGGCGTCTTTAGTGTTTTCTATATGTAGTACCATGTCATCTACAAATAGTGAGTTTTATGTCTTTCTTTCCTATTTGTATGCTTTTTATTTCTTTTTCTTGCCTAGTTGCCATGCCTAGAACTTCCAATACTGTGTTGAATAAAATTGAGTAGGATGAGAATCCTTGTATTTTCCTGATCTTAGAAGAAAAGCTTTCATTTTTTCATGCTTGAGTATGGTATTAGCTGTAAGTTTGTCATATATGACCTTTCTTTTTTTTTTTTTAATTTATTTATTTGACAGACAGAGATCACAAGTAGGCAGAGAAGCAGAGAGAGAGTGGAGGAAGCAGGCTCCCCGAGGAGCAGAGATTGGGTACATTGATGTTGAATTTTATCAAATTCCTTTTCTATATCTATTAAACAATCATGCTATTTTAATATTTTGTTATTGTGGTGTATCACATTGGTTGATTTTCAAGAATGTTGAACCATCCTTGTATCCCTGGAATGAGTTCCACTTGATTATGGTGTGTGATTCATTGTATTGTTGAATTCAGTTTAATAGTATTCTATTGACATTTTCTGCATCTATGTTCCTCAGAGATATTAGCCTGAAATTATCTTTTCTTTGTTATTGTATTCTTGTTTGGTCTTGGTAATAGGGCAATGCTAACCTTATAAAATGAATTAGGAAGCATTCCCTCCTCTTCAATTTTTGGAAGACCTTGAGAAAGATAGATATTAAATCTTCGAGTGTTTGGCAGATTCACCAGTGAAGTTATCTCATCCTGAACTTTTGTTTGTTGGGAAGTGTTTTTTTTTGTTTTGTTTTGTTTTGTTTTTTATTGATTCAATCTCCTTACTAGTGATCTGTCTATTCAAATTTTCTGTTTCCTCTTGATTTTGTCTTAGAACACTGTACATTTCTAAGAATTTATCCATTTCTTCTGAGTTGTCAAATTTATTGGCATGTAACTGTTTATAATAGTCTCTTGTGTTCCTTTATTTCTGTGGTATAATTTGTAGCTTCTCTCTTATTTCTGATTTTATTTATTTGAAGCTTCTCTTTTTTCTTGGTGAGTCTAGCCAAAGATTCGTCTATTTTGTTTATGTCTTCAAAGAATCAATGCTTAGTTTCATTCATTTTTTTTTCTATTCTCTTTTTAGTCTATGTTTTCTTTATTTTCACTCTGATCTTTAGTATTTCCTTCCTTCTAATAAATCGGGGCTTCATTTTTTTTTCTTCTTCTAGTTCCTTTAGATGTAAAATTAAACTGTTTAAGATTTCTCTTATTTCCTGAGGTAGACCTATATTGCTATGAATTTACCTTTTAGGATCACTTTTTGCTGCATCCCATAGGTTTTGGTGTCTTGTATTTACACTTCATTAATTTTTAGGTAGTTTATATTTTTTCTTTGATTTCTTCTATGATCTAGTAGATGTTCACTAACATTTTTAATTTCCATGTGCTTGTAGTTTTTTTTTTCAGTTTTCTTTTAGTAACTTATTTCTAGTTTCATGCCATCATGTTTGGAAAAGATGCTTGATATGTTTTCAGGCTTGAATTTGTTGAGACTTGTTTTGTGGCCTAACATGTGGCCTAACCTGGAGAATGTTCCATGTACACTTGAGAAGAATGTATATTCTGCTTCTGTATCTATGGATCTAATGGGTAATTTAAGGCTGGAGTTTCTGATTTTCTATCTGGATGCTCTATCCATTGATGCCGTTGGGATCTTAAAATCCCTTTTTACTCTATTGCTGTCAATTTTTTCCCTTGGGTCTGTTAATATTTGCTTGGTGTTTCTATGCTGGGGATATAAATATAAATATATATATATATGCATATATTTATAAATGCTATAACTTCTTTCTGAATTGAACCCTTTATCATTTTGTAGTGACCCTCTTTGTCTTACCTACTTCTATAGTCATTTTATTTTTTAATTTTTAAATAATCTCTACACCCAGTGTGGACCTCAAACTCACAACCCTGAGATCAAGAGTCACATAATGCTCTGAGTGACCCAGCCAGGTTCCCCTCTACAGTTCTTTTGAAAGTCTACTTTGACATATTAGAGGTACCCCAGCTTCTTTTTGTTTCCATTTGCATGTAATATTTTTTCCACCTCTTTACTTTCAGTCTGTGTGTATTCCTACTTCTGAAGTGAGTTTCTTAAATTTAGACAATATATGGATATGAGATGTGCCTTTTTTTTTCTTAATCCATTCACCCATTCTATCTTTTGGGAGTCTATTTATATTTAAAATAATTATTGATAGGTAGATAGGTACTTGCTGTCATTTTGTTAATTGTTTTATGGCTGTTTTTGTAGTTTCTCTCTGTTCCTCTCTTCTCTTTATCTCCTACTTTATGGTTTGATAATTTTCTTTATGGTTATATTTTGATTCTTTTTGTTTTTATTTTACCTTGTGTATTTACTATAAGTTTTTGTTTTGTGGTTATTGTGAGGTTCACATACATCATCCTACGTATAGAAGAGTTTATTTCAAGTGATAGCAACTTAAATTTCAACATATTCCAAAACTCTACCCTTTTATCTTCCTTCCACATTTTATGTTTTGATGTCACATTTCATATGTTTTTATTTTATGTATTTCTTAATTAATCATTGCATTAACTTTACTACTTTTGTGTTTTAACCTTCATAATAGCTTTATAAGTGAGTAATGTACTACTTTGGCTACATATTTACCTTTTCCAGTAAGATTTTTACTTTCATATGTTTTCTTGTTATTAATTATGGCAACTCCTTTTCAGCTTAAAGAAGTCCCTTCAATATCTCTTGTAAGATTGGTTTAGCAGTCATAGACTCCTTTACCTTTTCTTGTCTAGAAAACTCTTTGCCTTTCCTATGATTCTGACGTTGCTGGGTAGAGTATTCATGGTTGGAGGTTTTGTTGTTTGTTTGTTTGTTTGTTTTTTCCTTTCAGCCTTGGGAATATGCCACACCTTTCTCATCTGGCCTGCAGAATTTATGTTAAGAAATCTGTTGGTGACCTTACGGGGTTCCTTTTGTATATAACAATTCCTTTTTCTACTTGTTGCCTTTAAGGTTCTCTTTTTATCTTTAACTTTTTGACATTTTAATTATAGTGTGTGTTGGTATGGATCTCTTTGGTTGTTGTTATTTGAACCTCTCTGGGCTTCTTGGACCTAGATACCTGTTTTTGTAGGGTAGTTTTCAGTCATTATTTCTTCAAATAAATTTTCTGCCCCTTTCTCTCACTTCTCCTTCCGGGACCCACATAGTGTGAATGTTATTCTGCCTATTGGTCTTGTCCTATTGGTCCCTTAAGTTATCTTCATTTAAGTATTTGTTTCCAGCTCTCTCAGGGTCACTTCCATTGCTTTGTCTTACAGACTACTGATTTTTTCTCCTTTGTCATCTAGTCTGCTGGGGAACTCCTTTATGTATTTTTATTAAAGATTTTATTTATTTATTAGAAACAGAGAATGAGCAGGGGAGAGGGGAGAAGGAGAGGGAAAAAACAGACTTTTCACTGAGCAAGGAGCCCCATGCAGGGCTCTATCCCAGGACTCTGGGATTATGACCTTAGCCAAATGCCAACACTTAACCAACTGAGCCACCCAGGCAGCCCCTCTAGTATACTTTTTAGTTCAGTTATTATTTTCTTCAGTCCTATTTTTCTTATATTTTCTATGTCTTTGTTGAAATTCTCTCTGTGCTCATCCATCGTTCTCTCAAGTTTGGTGAGCATCTTTATGACCATTACTTTGAATTCTTTATCAAAAAAATTAGCAATATCTGTATCATTAAGATTTTTTTTTTGAGGTTTATCTTGTTCTTTCATTTGGAACATATTCCTTTGTATCCTTATTTTGCTTGACGCTCTGTGTTTGCTTCTATGTGTAGACAAAAAATTTATGTCTCAATCTTAAAGGAGTGGACCTTCTATAGATGATGAAACTTTATTGAACTTTGTGGTAGTTGTAAGTTGACTCTTGAATCTTTGTGATTGTCTGAAGTGCCTAATTTATTCCTGATATGTCCCCATTGTTGAGAGTCTTCCAAGACCCGTCAGTCTTCCAAGGTGAGGAATCTCTTTTACCATGAACTTGCTACTAATAAGGAAATGCCTAGTGGTAGAATTGTATGTGCACAGCAGACCACTGTTCAAAATGCATACTGCATCTTCAATGGTCAGGAAGGGTTTATCCCATTTTCCTATGCTACTTCATTTGTTTGTATTGAAAGCCTGAGGATGCATAAGGTGGCTTTTGAGGTGCTACAATGATCAGGGCTATCAAAGAACAATGCAGGATGCTTCAGTGTAGCAGCATGTCACCACCTCAGAAACTGTAATTAGCCATTTTGAAAGATTTACATAACAAGATGTGTAATGGGGGTTGTGGTAGTGCTTAAATATGAGTCCTAAATAAAATGGACAGTTAATTCAACTAGAATGGTGAATAGAGCAGTTTAATTTGGTTAAAAATATCACACTCTATGCCTCAAGAAGTTCCCAGTTCAAGTGTGTGTGTGTTTGTGTGTAATTTTCTTCTTATTCTTAGTCTTTACTAAGTTTTTACTAAATTTTATTCAATGTGCTTATGTTATAATGATTTTTTAATTTAAAAGATTTTATTCTTAATGTTTTTCAAATACAAAGATCAATCCATCCTTTTAATAATGATATTTAACCTTTTATGGACATATCTAACATTGTAGTGTCTTCCTGGCAAGACAAGTATTTATTGTATGACAGTTTAGGTTGCCACTGACATTTAGATTATGCATTGCTATATTTTCCCTCTTAAATTCTTTCCTGATAATTGCAAGGATTAGAAAGGAAATTTCAGGTTTGAAAAGAAAGCATACTTTTTGTATTCCTTTGAGGGTTTGTGTGGCTGCTGTCTATTATTCACTTCCTCCGGTCCCCTCTACACTTCTGTACCCTTCTCTGTCCCAGAAACTATTTGGCCAATAAGGACTCCTTTCAAGAGACAGAAGGAAAGGGGGTCTGAGTATTATATATTCCTTGACTTATTCTTTGAGACCGTGTCCTGCCCTATTGCCACCGTTTCCCTTCAAACAACTCATCCACACATCTCTTCTGGGTTTCGATAGCTTCTTCTCCCATTGAGGAGACAACTAGTAGCAAGCACTCCACCCCTGCTAGCCCTGGTCCCTGAACTTTCCCTTATTGTTCCCCTATTCCTTGTCCACATCTTTGTAATTAGTCCCTTTGCAAATAAAGTGTTACCTTAATTTGAGTGTACCAGCTGTCTCCTGTGGGGACCATGGGGAGATACAGCATTTTGGGTAGCACAGACAGGATGTGGAATCCACTGAGACAGGAAATTGTGAGATTATTTCCTAAGGTACTAAGAATGCATCTGTTCGGATTCTGGACTGAAAAATCAGACAAGAGTCTTCCGTTTGTCTTTTCCCTTTGTCTTTGGCTTTTGCATCATTTCTGACAAATCTGATCTGCGTGTAATCAATAATTGTGTGATCACATAAGGACTCAATATAACTAGGAGTAGTATATCAGAAATCAGTCATGTCCTGAAATTTATCCTTACTATCTGAGTATCATTTTTCAAATACATTTAAATAATTAAATTTATATTGAAATAAATATCTCCTCATTTGTTTTATATATTGACGTTCTTTAAAGTGATGTGGAACTGTAATTATATTATAACAAGAATATGACACTATATTAAATAATTAATACTTTATTTTGTATATGAAGCTAATAGCTTTCAAACAGATAAATAAGATCCATATTAGCAGTCAATACAGATATTATGTGTATTACCCAGATCACTTTAGAAAAAACTTTATCTTTTTTTTCAAGCTAAGCAGATGTCAATAAAAATTTAAATAATGCAAAGCCAATATAATAGATATTAAGTTATGCCAAATTTTTAAATTCATGTTTTATTGTTTAATGTACTAATATCCCAATATCAAATAAAATAATCTTCAAGAACTATATTTAAACTATAATTCCATTTATTAACTATGAATTTTCAAGAAAGAGTTATGTTGTAATTCTTCGCTTTTTGAAATTGAATTAAAAACAGATGTCCATGTTGTTACTTCATACTTTCATATTAGAGGAAAACTCCAAATCACGTATAACTACCCTTGTGATCAGTCATGTTGCATTCAGACAACTATTAAGATAATCTGATATTGCAGGGGTTCATTTTGTGATGAAATTTTTCCTTCAGGATCAGCTTTGGGGAATTTTTTTAAATTGAGATATAATTTACATGTAAGTTTATGTAAGTTTAAGGTGTCTATGTGCTGGTTTGATACATTTATGTGTTGCAATATGATGACCACCATAGCATTAGTTAATACCTTTATCATGTCACACAATATCATTTCTTTTTTGTGGTGAGAACAATTTAGATCTGGTCTCTTAGCAGCTTTGAAGTTTATAATATAGTATTGTTGGGCACCAGGGTGGCTCAGTCAGTTTAGTGTCTGCCTTCAGCTCAGGTCATGATCCCAGGGTCCTGGAATTGAGCCCTGCCTCAGGGTCTAGGATGCCTGATTCTCTCCCTTCCTACCCGCTCGTGCTCTCTCTCTTTCTCAAATAAATAAAACTCTTTAAAAAAATAATATAGTATTGTTGACTATAATCGCTATGCTGTGCACTAGATCTGCAGAATGTATATGTGATTTTAACAATCAGAGTTCAGTGTAACTGTTTGTTGAACACAGGCATTCACAGCCAGAGACCTTATAAGTAGTGTTTTTTAAGCGTTAGGGATCATAGATTTACAATTGGGGTAGCTAGCCATCTTATTGTAATCTTTTGTGAGTTTTTTTGTTTGTTTTGTTTTGCTTTTTAGCAAAAACTGGCTGTTCAAAGCCTTCCACTCAATACAAGGAGTTTAGAACTAGAGGAATTATGCCTTGGAAGAAAATGGAATCTTTATTTGAAAATACAATAAAAAAATCACCCCAATAGAGAAGTATTTGGAACAATTACTGTTAATAAAGGAACCTACCTTTAAAAATAATTTTGTTTTCTGAAAAACTACCCCCAGTAGCAGTTTGCTATTCTCAAAGTTATGGTGCAATTTAGAATATAACAGCTTATTTTGGCCAGAAAACTTCTATGAGGTTTTTTTTCCCTCCCTTATGTATCTATCCCATCTGCTGGCTATTAGTGGCAATCAAACCCACAATAAAGAATCACATTAAAAACCACTATTTTTTTTTTTTTTCTGTTAGTTTTCTGAAATTCTCACACTGTTGGTAATGATGCAGACTGAATATTTCTCTGAACGTCTATTTGTAATTGAAGCTGGATACCTACATCAGAATGAATTGTCTGAAACTGAGATCTGAGCATGGATGCCCATGACGTCTAAAACAACTGTTCTCTGCTTGCTTTCTTTTTCTCTGTGTTAATGTTATTCAGTTATTATGCCCCTCCCCTCTCCCCCAGCATTCCCCACTGTGATCTGTCACTGCTGTTTACATAGCATATTTAAGCTGACTGTCCATGTGTTCCTGAAAGTCAACTGACTTTATATTTCAATGGTGAAACACGCTGCTAATTATTTTTCTTTTGAGTTTATAAGTGTATCACCTGTGTGCATTGCAACTCCAGTTTTATTTTTAAATATTTTATTTATTTGAGAGAGAGAGAGAGGGAGAGAGAGCATCAGCAGGGAGAGTAGAAGAGGGAGAAGCAGGCTCCTCGCTCAGTAGGGAGCCCGATGTGGGACTTGATCCCAGGACCTTGGGATCATGACCTGAGCCAAAGGCAGTTGCTTAACCAACTGAGCCACCCAGGTACCCCCCAATTCCTAGTTTAAAAAACTTGCTATCCTCTTTACTTATTTCATCCAAGAGACCATATTCTAAATCAGGAGATAAATATTCAGAAGGCTACAGGCATCAATGTAGTAACTGATGGGGTCCGTGATCAAAGGAGCAAGACAGATAGAAAGCGAAGTTCAAGCAAAGCTTTATTTCGCTCCAGCACCGAGAATCAAACTTATCAGCCGGGGCTGTCTCTAACTGAGAGAGCGACTCCCACCTGACCTCACAGACTAGCTTTTATAGAGCAAAGGCCATGTGGTTGAGCCTGGCCAATGAGATTGTAACACACAGAGAAAGTTGCATAGTCATGCTAGGTCACACACGGGTGGCCAGTTGAATTACAATTTACCCTAGAGTAGCTGTTTGAACTAGCCTATCACTTTGGTCAGAATTGGCGCCCAAGTTTGACGCCCAAAAGGCGGGATATACATTCTTTGGTGATTAGGGAGTTTTTATATGTCCTTTACTGATTGGATGTCTCCACCTGGCCTGACTCGTCTTTGCATTTGGGCTCTGTTATCAGGGACTCAGGGACTGGTCTACCATATTTTACTGGTTACCCAGACTTGTTTCTAAGTAAGTTTCTCTGGGAGGCCAGGGTCAATTTAAGTTTACTGCATAAACAACAAAATGGCTGTTTTACCAAGATGGAGTCGCTCTGGCTAAGTAGGCCCTTACAGTAACAATAACAACGTGAGCAACAACAGTGAGTGGGTTGGAATGTGGGGATTGTAGGAGAGGGTGTGAACTGTTACTACCCTCTTGCCCCTTTCTACTCCAGGTCTGGTCTGGACCTGCATCATTAGCAGCCCCTGGAAGGTTGTTGGAAATGCACTCTCAGGTCTTGCTCCAGACATTTTCAGTCACAATCTGCCAACCACAATTTCCCAAGTGATGTGTATACACATTAAAGGTCCAGAAGCATTGCTTTTCCTTCCCTTCTTAAACTTTCTTTGTGTCTTTTTATCTGCTGTTGTCAGATCTGCTATCATTTTTTGAGGTATGTGGATTTTTAATGTGAAAGTTCTTAATTTTCAAAAATTATATAATTTGCTTTTTGTTGTTAACTGTCATTTTTTCCCCGCTCTACTTTCTGGGACCAAGAAAACGAACTGAAAATATCATTAGGTTTGAGAGACTACCAGTTTGCAAACTGTTCCAAAACAGGCAATGTCAGAAGTGAATATGGGCAGCCTTATGATATTTTCAGGAAACATTAGTACCTAAATAAAAAAACAAAACTATTAATAGCAAAAAAAAAAAAAAAAAAAAAAAAAAAAAAAATCAAGTGTTGCCATCACTAGATATGCCAAGTTTTATTTAGTTTTTAATAAATGGCCTACGTTTATGTTATCTGTATTGCTGCCTGCTTTCCCTCTTCTGCCCTGTGTATTGCAGTCTTATAGCAGCTAGAGTGACCCTATTAGAAATGAAGTCAAAACTATCAGTTTCTTCAGTGGCCTCTGTCTTACTCAGGAATAAAAGTCAGCACCTTGCAAGCTTTTTGAAAGACTCTTGATCCAGTTTCTCTTGTTTAAAATTATGTCCAGTCACCCTGGCAAGCTTGCTATTCCCTCGGCCACCTAGAAGACTCTGCCCCGTCTACCCAGATATGTGCGTGCCTTCCTCCTCAGCTACATGAGCGCTGCCTCAAATGCAGTTTTCACAATGAGGCCTTCTTTGATGAAAACTGGAAACGGAAAACCCCTCACCTTCCCTTCAGCCCCTGACCTTCTTTGGTTCCTTCCTTTAGAGCATTCACCACCATCAGACTTCTGCAAATTGGTTTTTTATTTGTTCATTCCCTGTCTCTCACCACTCGAATGTTCATCCTGAGACAGGAACTTTCGGACTTGTGTTCATGGGGTATCCATAGTGTGAGTACAAGACTTGGCACATGTGTGGTAGGCTTTTAATAATAGACCCACGTGCTATGAATGGATTACACCCTTGCTTAAAATTTATGTGATACTACTCCCTTGTCTATAGGTTTTAGTTTGTTTAGTAATAGTACACAGTTGAAGATTTTATTAAGAAAGTGTGTAGTGCAGGTATAACACGCTTAGAATGTTTTTTATTCTATAGGTTATATGTATCTGTGGGTTATTTATTCCTCTGTTATGCTGAAAGTTTTATGACTATATTACTTTACTTTTAAATGTGCCCATAACATAATATCTTCTTTAATAAAATTCCTTCAAATTGTGAGTTTTAAATTCACAATAACATCTCTATTCTAAGTTGCATATTTGAGCTCTATTATTTGTTTTGAACAAAATGCAACTTCAAATAAAATAGGAACTCTCATCATATAGTATAATGAAACAAGTCCAGTTATCCTTAAGAAAAGTGTTTTTTTTCCCCTAAATCAGAATAGCAATGAAACAATCTTATATAATTCTTCCTTGAAATATTTTCCATTTTACTGAGAATAACAGTGTGATTCCAAGTGCTATTCAGGTATCATCCTAAGACAGATTTGAAACTGTATGTTACTTTTCTCAAGTGCACTAACTAGTCTCATAATTATCTGACACTGAACAGGTTACCCTAGATAGAATATCTTAAAAGGCACAATGTGATGTATTACTATAATTAAATTGCAACGTTCAAGAAATGATGCTTTAAAAATAAAGATTTTTCTTTTTTTTTCTTTTTTTTTTTTTTTACTTTTTATAAAATCCTTCAAATATGTACCTAGGAACACCTTGAAAGCTAATATTCATTTATGTATTCTCCATCAATTAAGGAATTGGTCTTCAAAACCTTTGTTTTTTTTTAATTTTTTATTTTTTAATAAACATGTATTTTTATCCCCAGGGGTACAGGTCTGTGAATCACCAGGTTTACACACTTCACAGCACTCACCCAAGCACATACCCTCCCCAATGTCCATAATCCCACCCCCTTCTCCCAAACCCCCTCCCCCCAGCAACCCTCAGTTTTATTTTGTGAGATTAAGAGTCACTTATGGTTTGTCTCCCTCCCAATCCCATCTTGTTTCATTGATTCTTCTCCTACCCACTTAAGCCCCCATGTTGCATCACCACTTCCTCATATCAGGGAGATCATATGATAGTTGTCTTTCTCTGCTTGACTTATTTCGCTAAGCATGATACGCTCTAGTTCCATCCATGTTGTCGCAATGGCAAGATTTCATTTCTTTTGATGGCTGCATGCATACATGAAGCCCTCACAAACTAGGTGTTTAATAAATATTTGATAAGTAACAAATGAATTCACTGAAAAATGAATTTGTGGTCAACATATGTATTTGTCTATAGAATAGTTAAGTTCTTGCACGGAGTTCTCAGTGATAGGTGGGGAACTTGCCTGTTATGGGAAGGGTCATGAGGCTCTTTATATAAAACGGGTGGTTGGTACAGCGTCTCTTGACTGAAGAGTTCATTGAAATGTACTCTCTGAAACATTGTCAAATGTTTCCACTGTGATAGATAAAACCTTAAAGGGAAAAATATTTTGAGTTTGCATCCAATCTACTTTAATGACAGAAGATTTTTAGTAGCCTTCTTACAGTTTCTTTTGAATTGAATTTCAATTTATGTATTAAAAATAATTTTAAATATTTATTTTACCCTTATCTACTGCAAAATAGATGGTGATGCTAGAGGAATTTTCTGCACTAACAATTTAATAAATTTTAGCTTTTAATTTTGGTAGAAATATCCATTAGCATGTATAGTTATTTTTATTGTCTAAGTAATGGCACACATAGTAGCTTTGATGCTTTTTTTTTTTAGACGTTTTATCTAGTCCTACTGGTTCTCCAAGAGAACAATGTCTAGACTAAAATCCACAAGGAATCATTAATCTTTGAATGGGTATAAGGCAGGCCGTCCCATTACTGCACAAATCCAAAGATGCATAAATCCACTAACCTGACTTTTTAGAGAGTTCAATATCCCTTGCCTTACAAGGAGAAGAATGCATTGCAAAAAGGAAATCTGAATGTATCAACATATATGCATGGTGAACAGATGCCCACTCTGTCCAAAAACACTGTGTGTGGGAGAGGATGAGAGGTGATAGAGAAAGGGACTGGTCTTGAAATGACGGTCTGGGAGTGGCCTCTGGGAGCTACAGCATTTCAATTCCAAGTGTATCATGGGCATGGCGTTTTTAAACAGTCCTTCTATTGTATATTTTGTACCACTTGGCACCTCTCCATTAAAAAAGAGTTGCACATGCTCTTAAAATAAGTTTGATTTTTTTCATTACTTCCAACTGTACAAAATGTTAGTGTCTTGTAAGTTTTGCCCGTTTTTCCCTTTATAGTTTCCTCTGGGCCACTACTATGTTTTCTCTTCACCCTTTCCTCCTTACTGCTTACTGCTTTGATGCTAGTAAGAAGATAAATGTGTAACATTTCTAGAGATGCTAGGTTAAATGAACATCAAATTAATTGATTGAATATTTCTATTTTAATGTGGAAAAGAAAATGTGAGACAAAGGAGTGATACAAATTGGGAAATCTGGATAGGAACTTGAATCCCTTGATTCTCATCTAAGCCATGTTTATACATGTAATACATAGTTACATATTGCAGACATGCTCTAGAGATATTAAACTGATATATAATCCAATTAGTATATAATAGAAAATAATACTTTATATCTCTTTAAAAATATGTTGTTTTTATCTTCATTTATATAGTAAAATTCTATTTAATATTATAGAAAATAGTAAAATACAAATAACAGCGTCAGTTACAAGTATTCAGAATTTGTGTAGCAATGAGTGGAATATCAGTTACTTGACATTACCTACAGTTTTTGTAACCTTTTAATAACTTTTCATAATGTGTCAAGTCCAAAGATACCAGAAAATACAGGAATTGGAGGAGGATCCGGAAGATAATTGGTCATACCCAGGAAAATTAATCAATAGGAGTAATAAATTGGGTCAAGGTTTAAATGATGCGGTGCTCAAAGCAGGCATGGTGTATGAACAACAGGGAGGCTGAGATTCTGGTCTGCCTCCAGAACTATCATTTTGCCTCCGTCACTCTCTCCTTCCCTAGAATAGCACAGTCTCCTTTTGGGAACTGCCTCTCGACTTTCTCTAGTTAGGGGTCTAACTGACAGAGGCTATTGGACACTGCTGCCAGCCTAGGGATGGACATGTGCTGTAAACTCATCCCATCATTGTTAAGGGTGTTTCTAAGTGGAAATGGCAGGAAAGAACCTATTCCCCTTTGGATCATGTGGTAATGGGATGTGTACTTGAAAGGCTCTGTAGATGACCCTTCAAGGGAAACCAAGCAAAAATCATAACAAAATTCTTGTTAGCATATAGGTCTTTGCTCCACTAATCCTCTCCTTTCCTGTGATGTGGTGACGTGAACCAGGAATTCTTGCTTAGGCTGAAACTAGGGTCATTCTTTAGTTCTCACCTTGATTTCTGATTAAGGCATCTTCTGTGGCAAGAACAGTTCTTACGAGTGCTGTTTGAGGGCAGATTTTATGTTAGTGTGGGCTGTACTGAAACTACAGTTTTAGGTACAGAAGAAAGAGGAAATAAACATAATATAAGAGAATAGAACATAAAGATGAAAGGATGATAGCAGGCATCAAATTCAGTGTCTGTTATTATGGAAAATGAAGCAAAAAATCCCAATATTTTATTTTCAATGAGATGTCCCAGCTCATTTATTTAATGAATCATCATATTGAGCCTCAGATCTGGAATCCCACAACATTTCATAGAAAGCTACTCCTTTCAGAACTCTCCCATTTCAAGCAACAGCCTTAGCCCAAATAAAAAGGAGACATTCATGATCACAATATGTCCTCTACCTAGGTCTCAACCCATTGAGGTCTGTTATACTTATTTTTGAACAGGACTCTAGCTTCTAACCTTGATCCAGATAGAGATAGTTTAATATTTTGGTTCAATGTGTGTCTCTTTTCTTCCAGCCTAGCATTCAAATTCTCTTCTCAGTACTCTTTCTGCTTTGGCTTTGGTTTGGGAAGCATTTACGGATCTTTAAATCACAAATTTTCCCTATGGCTTTGACCACAGGGCCAGTTGTAGGACTGTGAGAGTGTTGGGGGAAAAGGAGACCCAAATATTTTGCAATATTCTTGACTATACGAATAATTTGAGTCCCCAGATCTGCATATCCAGACAATTCTGGTGAGCTAATTTTATAATGTCAGAAAAGAAATCCCACACTGACCAGAAAAGAGTGATGTTTTTATCAGGTCTCTCTCTTGAAACCTACCTTCCCACTAGGTCCCTAGGAGATTACTTAGACACAAGTTCAGAAACCTTCAGGGCAATTAGTTTGACTTCTTAAACAGGTTGGAAGAGAGTATCATGAAACACAGACATGTTGGAAAGGAATTAACTCCTGTGGGTCCTGGTCTCAGCTCAGAGGACCCCATCCAAAAGCCCCTTCCAGCCATGCTCAGTCTTACACACTGAATGGAAACTTAGAAAATTTTCAAGAAGGCACCAGGAAGCCTGGTGTCTCTGTGAGGTCTCTGTGATTAGGACCTCATCAGGGGCCCAGCTTTTCTAATCTAAAGAAGGTATATTTGGCTTACTTGTCTCTCTTTTTGGCTCCAGTCATGGTTGTACAAAGGATGGCTTTCCCTTAGCCCAGAACTCATTATATTCCCATCCCCAAACTTCTGACCTTCTAATATTTCACGGCTATGAATAGCATTGCCAGTGATTCCATTGCCCAAAAGGATGACTAGGAATCATCTCCTCTCCATTTATCCTCCCATACCCAGCCCATCACAAATCATGCACACTGGACGTCTTAAATAAAATTATCTTTGATGTCATCCACTAGTGTCCATCTTCACAACCTCCTTCATGGACCAAGCCATCAGTGGTATAATCACTTCATTATCCATTCTAGTCCCTCTTCTAGGGAGAGCATCCTGTTTTAAACTGGAGGCATGATTATACCACATTTTTGCTGCCAAAAAATTGATTTAGTCACCTCTCAGTCTTAGAATGAAGTATACCAGACTATGGTAGGGACAATTCCTTTACTGTGACCTGCTTTTGTATTGCCTCCTCTCTCCCATATCTCTCCCTAAGCAGCATCTTTCCCTGTGACTGATGTTGGCCTGTAGGCTCCAAAGTGCTATCTGTATTTTGGTCCTTTGTACTTCCATCATTTCACTTCCTCTTGCCTTCCTTCATGGCTTCATACATTTCATCTAAAATGTAATTTCCCCAGGGAGATCTTTTTCTAAAGGAAATGCCTCTGAGTGGGTCAGATGCATTTTCTCTAAACTCTCCTTGCATTTTTCACTTATTTATTTCTCGTCAAATTTGCAAATTTACATTTATCCTGTTTCCAGAGATGTTTATGTTCCCCCCTGTGTCAGCTCCATGAAAAGAGATCCAGTTCCTCGTTTTGCTACAAATTATATGGTTACCCTCTTAGTATTGTGACTGGCCCTGTAGGTTGAATATTGAAAAAAAAAAAAAACCTGAAAATTGAAATTTATTGATAGATAATGAAATTGAAGTGTTCATTGTTGAACTTATATGCACAAATATACATTTGATGTTAACTTATAGAGAAATGGAATTGTTTTAAAAACATACAAACAACAATGAAAACAAATAATTAGATTGTTCAAAAAGCAAATGTATTCAGAAAGAAAAAGGAAATATATGCCCTGAAAAAGCCTACAGGAATGGTAACATAAAGATAATTACAATGTTTGGACTTTTTTTTTTTTCCTTATCTGAAATGTAAGGAGTTTGCTCAGTCATTAAGGATGTTCTTCTAGAAAAAAATATTAGAATATCAAGTATATTTCAAAAAGATTTGCTTGAATGAAAAAATTCAGTGTGGTTTTATAAATGGCACTTATTTCAGGGTTTTAAATTGCGTTTTCTGAATGAGTGAATATAAGCTTTGTTTTGAACTTTAAAAATGTGTACTACAAGGTAGTGTTCTGCAGGGATATTAGTTATGGCATAATTTGAGTGCTTATGTATAGATGTAAGTGAATATGTTTAAAGACAATTCTCAAAGGGTAGGTTAACTAAAAGATTTGAGAAAATTCAAATTAAACACTTCTAATTGGCAAAATTTCCATAGGGATATTAATCATAATCAGTGAATAATAAAGAATATTGGTGCATATTAGAGACATAATGATTGACTTCTAAGAGTTTTAAGTTTCTCTGAGCATTGATATTCACTATTAAAAAGGAATCAGTTCATTAGCTTTCTCTAGACAGATTTATTAATTAACAACGGATTAGGTAAATATGATCACTTTCCTGAAGTAGAACTTTAGGCTTGATGTCTTGAGAAATATAAATTCAGGGGTGCTTGGGTGGCTTGGCCAGTTACTGCTCAGGTTATGATCCCAGGTTCCTGGAATGATCCCCCCATTGGCTCCCTGCTCAGCAGGGAGTCTGCATCTCCCTCTGCCTCTGCTTCTCTCCCTGCTCTTGCTCTCTCTCTCTCTCTCAAATAAATACAGTCTTATTATATATATATGTGTGTGTGTGTGTGTGTGTGTGTACATATATATATATATATATATATGTATATACATATATATATATATATATCAATTCAGACTAGGTCTATGTTTTAAAAAGTGAAGTGTATACCAGTTCTAAAATGAAAGTGTTAACTTCATTGTCAAAAAATATAAGTCAGGGACACCTGGGTGGTTCAGTGGGTTGAAGCCTCTGCCTTCAGCTTGGGTCACAATCCCAGAGTCCTGGGATCAAGCCCTGTATCGGGATCTCTGCTCCACGAGGAACTTGCTTCCTCCTCCTCTCTCTCTCTCTCTCGATGTCTGCCTGCCTGTCTGCCTGCCTCTCTGCCTAATTGTGATCTCTGTCAAATAAATAAATAAAATCTTTAAAAAAACATATGTCAACAAATAGATTCTTTCAAAGCATGTATGCTCCAGTTTAATCTTTTCATTTGGAGATAAAATTTTTGGTATAGATCACATGAGTGCCTTATTAGTCACAGAAGAAAAATTAAGGCACATATCTACACATAAGGCTTTTTTTAATTTATTTTTTATTTATTTTCAGCATAACAGTATTCATTATTTTTGCACCACACCCAGTGCTCCATGCAATCCGTGCCCTCTATAATACCCACCACCTGGTACCCCCCACCCCCTGCCCCTTCAAAACCCTCAGATTGTTTTTCAGAGTCCATAGTCTCTCATGGTTCACCTCCCCTTCCAATTTCCCCCAACTCCCTTCTCCTAACTCCCCATGTCCTCCATGCTATTTGTTATGCTCCACAAATAAGTGAAACCATATGATAATTGACTCTCTCTGCTTGACTTATTTCACTCAGCATAATCTCTTCCAGTCCTGTCCATGTTGATACAAAACTTGGGTATTCATCCTTTCTGATGGAGGCATAATACTCCATAGTGTATATGGACCACATCTTCCTAATCCATTCATCCGTTGAAGGGCATCTTGGTTCTTTCCAGTTTGGTGACCATGGCCATTGCTGCTATAAACATTGGGGTACAGATGGCCCTTCTTTTCACTACGTCTGTATCTTTGGGGTAAATACCCAGGAGTGCAATGGCAGGGTCATAGGGAAGTTCTATTTTTAATTTCTTGAGGAATCTCCTCACCGTTCTCCAAAGTGGCAGCACCAACTTGCATTCCCACCAACATTGGAAGAGGGTTCCCCTTTCTCCACATCCTCTCCAATACATGTTGTTTCCTGTCTTGCTAATTTTGGCCATTCTAACTGGTGTAAGGTGATATCTCAATGTGGTTTTAATTTGAATCTTCCTGATGGCTAGTGATGATGAACACTACACATAAGACTTTTGATACAATTGAAGCAGTAGTGTGACTCATTATTACGGCAAGCACATAAAATATTCCATACATTTTTCAAAGTCATCTATCTGTTGAAAGACATAGCTACCTTCACATTTAGCAAAAGATAAGAGAGAAAACATGAAATATATAGACCATAAATGCATGTCCAAAAACTAAATATGGAAGCAAAATAAAGTGAAACTTAAAAAGTAAGATCTTAAAGGGAGAAAGACTGATAAAATACTTCTCAAATATGCCTATTTCTACAAAGAATGAAGGTATCGTGTACTTGTGAATATATAAAGACAATAGGCATGAATATTATAAAGAAAAATGTCAGTGAATAAGAAAATATTAAAAACTTGTGTGTCATTTATTAAAGAAAATCATGTCATTTTTTATCCTTTGTTTCAAATTTCTAAGTATCAGCTTTCCCATAGTATCTTTCAGAGAGCCATGATTTATCTTTTTTTTTTTAAATATATCTAATCTAGCACAGTATCTGATATAGAGTAGAACTCTTTAAGAATTGGCTGTTGACTAGTACATCTTCCCATCAGAAATTGACAGATGTACTTTTTAAAATAAATGGAAGTAAGAGACAAGAGCAAAGAAACTAATGAGGCAGGTATATATAAAAGTCAACAGGAGCAGAACATCTGTTCATGGGAAACTGAGAAGTCCTTAATTATCCGACGGGAATAACCATGAGATTCATTTACCCTTGGATTTTGTCATTGTCTTACCTTAAATTTTACCATTACCTCTTACTGTTAATTTTATTTACTACGTTAGATAACATTGTCACAAATTCTGATCAATAAGAGTATTTGGCAGGTTGTTTCAAAGTTTGTTATCTCAGACAGAATAGATAAGATGTTGACTTTAAGTGTATTAATTTATTTTACATTCCTGTTGTTTAGTATGAATTTCTTTTTGCATTTTCTTTCTTTCTTTCTTTCTTTCTTTCTTTCTTTCTTTCTTTCTTTCTTTCTTTCTTTCTTTCTTTCTAAGATTTTATTTATTTATTTATTTATTTGTCAGAGAGTGAGAGAGAACACAAGTAGGCAGAGTGGCAGGCAGAGGCACAGAAAGAAGCAGGCCCCCCACTGAAGAAAGAGCCTGACGTGGGACTCCATCTCAGGACCCCGGGATCATGACCCGAACTGAAGGCAGTGGCTTACCTGACTGAGCCACCTAGGCATCCTTCTTTTTGCATTTTCACTCTGCAGTGACTATAATGAATATGATTTCACTATGCATACGACTATAATGATCTCTCAGCATGCATTTACATGGAAGTGCAGGGCCATAAAATGACAGTGCAAGATGCATCTATGCAAACAATCAATAGGAAAATGATGATTGTTCTGTTACATTTAAGTTTTTTTTTTTTTTTTTATCAGAACATTAAGACATTTCTTACTGTGGTCATGAATACATAGAGACATGAAAAAAAAAACAGTAAAACTAATATTTATTTAATACACTGTAGTTTAAAGCATTAGGCATATTAAGAATTAAAGGAACTTCTTTCTTTGTAAAATCCTTCTCCAGAGTTGTGTGAACAGTGCTTGGCTTCTCATCGTATAATTCATGGTTACTATCTTTTTCGGATGCCTTGGTGACTTCTCATATTTCCTTCTAAGTTTAGATGAGCTTTCCAGTACTTTATTCTTTGCTCTTTCAATGTCGTGAAATATTTCTGAGAGTTCCTTTAATGTGATGTTTTTGTTGGCATCACTTCCTTTGGAATATCTTCCTCCTTTTTGTCAAAATCAGTTTTTTCATCTTTGCCAAGTTTTGCCTTAACTAAGTTTCTCTGGCTTCCTGTCTAGAGCCTCTGCAGTGGCAGCAGTAGCTACATTCCCAAGCAAGTTATTTCTTCTATAACTCCATTTGCCTTTGATGTAAATTTTACTTCACTTCAGCACTGTCACTCTGAGTTTCTTCCTCAGTTTTCGTTGGCCAGTTCCCTCATTCATGATCCATTTCTGTTAAATGTCATAGGAGTTCATCACTGAGAAACAGAGAGACAATACAACCATCGGCTTTGCTTTTGGCTCATGAATTGGATAGGCTGATGTGATCGATCACCAACAGACTATGAAAGAGGTGACATTATTCATCATTAGTCATGATGAGCATCTATTATTTGCATAGTAATCTACATGCTGAGGAGCTAGCAGCCAGGTGTGGACCTAATGCAGTTACAATCAATATGCCATTGTATAATATACTATGTGTAGACGCTGATATTATTTAATTGAATTGTGGTAACCAAAATTCATACACCTTGGAACTGTGGAAAGCCAGGACTACCTGCATGTTTATTATTTAGTATAAATATTGAATAGTTTTTGTGTGTGTGTGGACGTATATGTAAAATTATCTTTTTTTCCCATTTTATTCTTTATTTATTTTCTCTAAAATAAAAATATGTGAGTTTATGGAAATAAAAATAGAGCCTAGTAAGACTAAACACAGGCCCCGCTTCTTCCATTGGCCTGGAAGCTTAAGGTCTTTTTCTCTACTTCTCAGGATTACTTTTTTTTTTTTTAAGTTTTTATTTAAATTCTAATTAGTTAACATATAGGGCAACATTAGTTTCAAGCATACAATACAGCAATTCAACACTTCTATACAACACCCAGTGCTCATCACAAGTGCCCTCCAATCCCTATCACCTATTTAGCCCATCCCCTACCCACTTCCCTCTGGTTACTGTCAGTTTGTTCTCTATAACATGGAGGTTCCTCAAAAAGTTAAAAATAAAACTACCCTGTGATCTAGCAATTGCACTATTCTGTATTTACCCTAAGAATACAAAAATACTAATGCAAAGGAATCCATGCACTTCCATGTTTATAACGGTATTATCTACAATAGCCAAATTATGGAAACAGCCCTAGTGTCCATTGACTGATGAATGAATAAAGATGTGCTACACATGCACAATTGAATATTACTCAGCCATAAAAAGAGCAAAATCTAGGGGCGCCTGGGTGGCTCAGTGGGTTAAGCCTCTGCCTTCGGCTCAGGTCATGATCTCAGGGTCCTGGGATCGAGCCCCGCATCGGGCTCTCTGCTCAGCAGGGAGCCTGCTTCGCTCTCTCTCTCCCTCTCTGCCTGCCTCTCCATCTACTTGTGATTTCTCTCTGTAAAATAAATAAATAAAATCTTTAAAAAAAAAAAAAAAGCAAAATCTTACCATTTGCAACAACATGGATGGACTTAGAGAGTATTGTGCTAAAAGAAGTAAGTCAGCCAGAGAAAGACAAATACCATATGATTTCACTCATATGTGGAACTGAGGAAACAGAACAAATGAGTAAAGGAAAAAAAGAGAGAGGCAAACTAAAAGACAAACTCTTAAAATTATCCACTAACAGAGATGTCTTTTAAAACTTCTCATATCTTATTTTAAATATAAACTTTTCTATATTTTAAAGTGCACATAGGTTTCCGCGATGGTCCTATTTATGTTGCATTAACTTGGACACATAGTGGATACCTGTTAAGTGAACAGTAAAAACTTATCTGGCTGTTTCAAGCATGCCAAAGCCAGTGTCTGCAAGGAAGAGTCTGCAGAAACTCTTTTATACCAAAATACTAATTGTTTTACCTTAAAGCACTCTGAGATTGATTCATTCTAACCCAACACAAAAAAAAAAGCAGTATGTAACTCAACTTAAATGTTTGAGCTGATAACAAAAATATAACCATGAATTGGATGAATATTGTCACATTGGGTTTTGTGATACATTCTTTCACAGATAGGAATCCCAGCACAACTTTCAGCTCTCATGTGATGGGTTTGGACAAAGAGCTAGAAATAGAAGGCTCTACCCTCAAAGAGAAAGTGAGTACATGTTCTCACTGACAGGCCCCTCAAAAGGCTGGGTGCTGGACACCTGAAAGCACATATTCTACAGCAACGCATCCTGTTGTGGTAGCCATTAACCACCATGGCACTTGAGCACTTGAAATGTGGCTAGTCCAAATTGAAATGTTCTAAGTGCAAAACATATGCTGATGAAAAATTAATGTAAACATCTCAATAATTTTTGTATCAGTTATATGTTGAAATAGTATTTGGTTGTATTCGTTTAAATAAAATATGTTATTAATATTTCGCCTATTCCTTTTATTTTTCTCAATGGGGCTGCAGAAAATTTGAAATCACATTATGTGACTTACATTGTAGTATTGGGGTGAGCATGACCCCAGAACCATAATGAACTAGGTTCAAATCCCAGCTTCCCAATCTCTTCGTCATGTGAGAATGGACCTGGCATAAAACTCTTTTGTTCTGTTTCTTTATCTGTCAAATGTGGAAAATAACAGTTACTAGAATATAATAAGTTTTATTTAAGTAAGTTAATAATAAATATTAAGCACTTAGATATTTGCCTCATATTTACTTAAGTGCTATGTGGTAGTTACTATTGTTGAGCATTGACCACCGGAGGAAATACATTGAATGTATCATTTCTTTTAAACTCTTTTGTATGTTTGTGTTCTTACAATTAGCATCCTTTACTCTTTTCAGATATGTTGCTGTATAAATGGATCAGATTACATTTTCTTTACATCAGCCATTTTGAGACATCTTTTCCAAAGAATACACACAGGACTGTTGACAGAGTTGAAACACAGCCCAGTTTCATCACCATCTTGTTTATATTTCATCACAAACATATTCACACACTATTCCACTTTTTGGTTCACTTCTGTGTATAATAATTGTATCTTTTGTGTGTGTGTATATGTCTGTGTTTTAATTATTCTTACTTTCCTTACCAAAGGATGACTTTTTTCTCACACTCTGGCAAAATGATTTTTTATGGGAGAGCTCTTCCTTGCTAAGAAATGATTATACTATTTAGTTTCAAAAATAAATTTTTTTTCTCACTATGCCTCTGCACTCGTTTTTTTCTAATTTCTAATTTTTATTTTTCTCCATTTTTATTTAAATTCCAGTTAATTAACATACTGTGAGGGTACTGGGTGGCTCAGTCATTAAGCATCTCCCTTCTGCTTAGATCATGATCCCAGAGTCCTGGGACCCAGCTCCACATTAGGCTCCCTGCTTAACAGGAAGCCTGCTTCTTCCTCTCCCACTCCCCCTGCTTGTGCTCCTGCTCTCACTGTCTCTCTCTCTGTCAAATAAATTAAGTCTTTTAACATACTGTTTAATACTGGTTTTAGGTGTACACTTTAATGTTTCAACACTTATTTATAACACCTGGTGCTCATCATAAGTTCAAAAGTAACTTTTAATTTACATGTAATATAAAATTAAATTTTCATATGTAAATATTAAGTACAATTTTGAATATAAGAAGGTTTAATACTAGTGTGTAGTTCTGTGGTTCCTTTTATAGTCCCAAGTAACCACAGGTGTTGTATAAACCACATAGAGTTATAGGTTATAGGCTCATTGACATGAATTTAACTTTCAGATATATTTTCAGAAAAATACTTTTAATATGGAAATGATTTCTAAATGTAGGTGACTTAACTAGATTTCTGTGGTAAATCAAGGATAAATTGCATTCATATCTGTTTTATGTTAAAAATTTTCTGTTGAGATATTTTGAGAAAATAATTCTTTTAGATATCTGTAGTATAATTTTTCATTTCTTCACCATAAGTAATGTGCTGTATATCAATTTGCTTTCTGTGTTTTATTTAGTGAGCAGTACTTGTACAACCAGAATAACCATAATCCAAAATAACTCTTCCTTAAACATAGGCTTCCAATGACATGACTCTGGTATTTCTATATCCTTTTCTTTTTCTCAGTGTCTAGTCTAGTGCTTATGCATAAGCCTAGATATTGAGAAAAAGAAAAGGGTATAGAAACACCAGAGTCATGTTGTCTAGGGCTTATACATAATTCCTAGACATTGAGAAAAAGAAAAGGGTATAGAAACACTAGAGTCATATCATTGTAGATATCGTAGATATCCATAAGTAACCATATTCATCATTCATGATGGTCAATGAGAACACAAGGCTTTAGTGTAATTTTTAATCTCAGTTATGAATTTTTTCAGTTTGAAATATTTCTATCCCGATGTTATTGTTTTCTCTTAAAAATATACCCTCTTATCCTAACTCATTTTATGTCCCATTCTTTGGTTAGTTAATTTATCTATTAATATCAGATGATAAACTTCATCTAGAGCTTTCCTAAAGTCTATACTTAATGAATTGAATTTGAATGTATTGAGGCAGTAATAACCTCAAAGTATTGTAATGGGTTTGTTAAGCATGAATTCTCCTGCCTGAATTCATGTTGGCTATAATTAATCAAATTATGCTTTACCAGGTGTGCATTTTCTATGCTCCCTAAATACGTTTCCATGAGTATAATTCTACAGCAGATGTTAACCTTTGTCACTCTTAATTCATCTTCTGTTGTTCATTTTATATTACATTCTCTGATTTAAGTATCCACTTAATGAAATAATAATACTCATTAAGTAATAGAAGAGATTATTTATTCCAGTTGAACTTCTTAGTTATTTTAACTGGAATTTCCCAAGGATTAAATCTTAACTATGTCCTTAAACTCTAAATTCTTACAGTCAACAAATATATATGAAATGATTACTGTAAAATAAATTTCAAGTTTTAGAAGGTTATCATTCCTACATTTTTCAACTTTATTTTCACTTACAATCATGTGGACAAAGGGAATGAGAATCTCTGTAGTAGCATTTACTCAGATGAAGAAGAATCATCATCAATCCCCAGGAGAAGGTAGCTTATCCCTGAGTTGTACATTGGGGTCTGGAGGTAATGAGAAAAGAGTACAATTACAGCTAGTCTTAAAATGTGCCTAATCCAAAAAGCAAAGAAAACAATTTAAGGTATCCATCATCTGCTACACAAATAGCACTATGACATATACCATCAATCTTTAATATTGTCCTAAATTATTATTTGGCTTTGCAGTGTGGAAACAGTTAAAAGAAAAAAAAAAAAAAAAAAAAAACCACCACCACCAACAACAACAACAAAACAGTATTCTCTTCTATTGGTAATTTTAAATAGAACACAAAATGTTTTATCTCTTTAAAATTGTTGTCTTTTTGAAGGTGCAAGTGAGGAGTAAAAAGAAGTGTGGCCTTAATAAAATACAAGTAACAAGTACTGCACTTGGGTGGCTTAAACAACAAAAGTATTCTTCTCACGGTTGTGGAGGCTAGAGTCTGGGGTCAAGGTATTGGCAGAGTTGGCTCCTTTGAGGATTTTCTCCTGGGCTTGTAGATGGCCTTCTTTTCCATGTGTCTTCACATCATCTTCCCTCCTTATCTGTTTGTGCCTAATTTCCTCTTCTTATTAGGATACAAGTTTCATTGGATTAGGGCCTATTCTAGTACATCTTTGTAACTTCATTACCCCTGCAAAGATCTTCTCTCCAAATATGGTCACATTTTTGTGGTATAGGAGGCTAGGATGTCAACGTACAATTTTTTAAGAGGGCCCAGTTTATCCCAAAACACCCTGGAAAATTTCAAATTTAAATTTTTAAAAAAGCACATAAAATATTTTTGACCTTGTTTTTTAAATCAGAATTTGTATTTTCATTTTTATTTCATTTGTAGAAAGATTTAATTAACAAGATATATAATTAAATGTTATGCTTCAAATAAAAAGTAAAGAGAAATTTCTGGTGAACAATATAGCTTATAATGTCAAAATATTCCTTTGTTCTGAAATCTGCAGTTTTTCTTGATTTTTCCTATATTTGCAGGAGGCAGTAAGTACTTTAGTAATTGAATGCACAGTGTAGGGCATTAAAAGATTTTTTTAAGGACTTTATTCATTTTGGAGGGAGAGAGAAGAGAGAGAGAGGGAGAGCAAGAGTGCAGGAGAGCACAAGCTGGGGAGGGGCAGAGGAAGGAGAAGCAGACTCCCTGCTGAGCAGGGAGCCTGACTGAGTGCTTGATCCCAGGACTCCAGGATTATGACCTGAGCAGAAGGCAGACATTTGATCAACTGAGCCACTCAGGCACCCCAACATGAATGAATAAAAATGGAATATGGTTCTCTAGATTGGAATCATAAATGGTGTTACTTTTTTTTAAGTACAACATATTTTTTTTTGTTTACTTTTCTCACAAAAAATATACACCATACAAATATTTAAGTACTAATCATTATAACTATATAAAGTTATACTCATCTTTTTACATTTATTAGAATTATAACATTTTAAAGTGTAATTTAAATGACAAAGAACAAGTAAATATTAAATGAACTACTTTAAATTTTATTCTTACTACAATATATGCCTTTAAGGTTTAATTTTATAAAATTGAAAGTACACATATATCATATCGTTCTAAACTATTTTTAATTTTTAGTACTTTATGAATACAATTTCATTTTAATTTTTTGATTTTTGTAGTTTTTGACTTTTATAGTATTGAAGTCAATTTTTGGAAAACCTATTATTTATAAAGATGTGCATTGATGATATAAATGCAAATTTAAATATCCATAGTGCTATAATTTCAATGCTATAGCTATATTTCTATTAGAAGTATTAGCTTTTTTCTTTATATATCTTCATAATAGACCTATTTTATAATGTGATTAATTTCTTTATGTATCTTCATAGAATTATTCTTACTCATATCTGACATTCTATTAAATATATTCAAGTGGATTCAGAACAAAACAGGGATGATCCTTTTTTAGTATGTTACTATAGATTAGATATTAAACTTATTATCAGATTTATTGCTAACAGTTGCTCTATTAGGGAAGTAGTATTATCCCCATTTTACAGACGAGGAAGCTGAGGCTCAATGGATTGAGCTGAGGAATTGGTTCCATTTTATTCCAAAGCTGAAGTATTTTCTGTGATGTGCACTGAGCTGTGAGAGAATGTGCTTCATAACTCTCTCTGAATGTTCATTAGCTGTATCTGACTGCAATGTAAAGACTGACAAAAAAGAATTGCATTTGAAGTTGATACCAATATGGAAAACAGTTTTTGTTATTATTTTTTAATTTAAATTCAATTAATTAACATGTAATATATTATTCATCTCAGAGATAGAGTTCAGTGACTCCTCAGTCTTATGTAACACCGTTTGCTCATTATGTTATGTGCCTTCCTCGATGTCCATCACCCAGTTACCCCATCTCCTCACCCATCTCCCCTCCAGCAACCCTCAGTTTGTTTCCTAGGATTAGGAGTCTCTTATTGGTGTCTCTGTCTCCTTTGTCTTATTTTCTTTTTCCCTCTCTTCCCTTATGATCCTATGTTTTGTTTCTTAAATTCCACATATGAGTGAGATCATATGATAATTGTCTTTCTCTGATTGACCTGTTTTGCTTAGCATAATATCCTCTAGTTCCATCCATGTTGTTGCAAATGGCAAGATTTCATTCATTTTGGTGGCTGTGTAATATTCCATTGTGTATATCATTGTGTATATATCACATCTTCTTTACCTATTCATATGTTGATGGACATCTGGGCTCTTTCCACACTTTGGCTATTATGGACATTGTTGCTATAAACACTGGGGTGCAGGTGCCCCTTCAGATCACTACATTTGTATCTTTGGGGTAAATACCTAATAGTGCAACTACTGTGTCGAAGGGTAGCTTGATTTTCAACTTTTTAAGGAACCTCCATACTGTTTTGGTATGGCTGCTCCAGCTTGCATTCCCACCAACAGTGTAGGAGGGTCCCCCTTTCTCCACGTCCTCGCCAGCATCTGTCATTTTCTGACTTGTTAATTTTAGCCATTCTGACTGGTGTGAGCTAGTTTCTCATCATAGTTTTGATTTGTATTTCCCTGATGATGAGTGATGTTGAGCATTTTTTCAGGTGTCTGTTGGCCATCTGGATGTCGTCTTTGGAGAAGTGTCTGTTCCTGTCTTCTGCACATTTCTTAATTGGGTTACTTGTTTGGAAAGCAGTTTTTAAAATCTACTATTGCTCAGAGGCCTAAAATGGCCTCATCTGGAGTGCTAATTTTAAGAAATTTCCAGAGGCTGATGAAAGGAAAATTTCCTGTCTGAAATCTCCAGGTGTAGGAAGAGCTAGGGGATAAAGTTTGGTGAGAGTACTTACAGAACGGTAGGAATCCAGTGGGGAACCCATGCCCAGGTGGAGTGACCGTCCATGAATTCATCTGTTCACCACTATGTCAATAGGTATGTATGGATGAGCTTTCAGACAAGGGGTTAGACATTTTCCAAAGGGTCAAGGAGGCAGAAAGAGTGAAATGAAGTGAGAAAGTGATACCTAAGGATCAGTAATCAGAATTCTAGACCATAGAAAGATGGATGGTAGTGAAGTATATATACTTTGCCTTTATTTATCATCAATTTTGGGGTAACCCAGCTTAGCCAAGCTACATGAAATGTATAAAGTAAGAGTACAGAAATGGGCTCTAAGGAAAGCGACAGTTGATAGCTTAAATAATTTTCAAGTGCCAAAAGGAATATTGGTGGTATTCCTCTATTTCTGTCCTTGAACCTGAAGTTAGTAGTAAATATCTCAGTGCACCTAACGCCCCTGTCGTATCATTTTTACTTCTATGCTGCTGACCATAACTTGGTCACGACGCTTCTGCTTATCTTGCCTTTTTTTTTTTTTTTTTTAAATGCTATGCACCCTCTTATTGCCTATATTCCAACTTGATTCCTTGCTTTGGCTGTAACTTGCCATGATTTTGTTTTTTGTTGTTGTTATTGTTGTTTGTTTTTTCGCTTCCTTTGTCTTCTGCGGGCCAGCACAGACTAAGGAATTAATCAGTGTTTTGTTGATTGTTATTTATTTTTATTGACAGCCTTTCTCCCTCTGGCCCTTGTCCCTCTCTGCTTCCCTCCCTTCCTTCCCTCTCTCCTTCATATTTTTCCATTTCTCAAACTTGAGTCTAGTTCCTCCGAATATGGGCTTGTGATATCGTTGGCATCTCGTTCTGCTTAGACTGCCTTCTCTGTCTCCTTTTTTGTTTCTCTGGCCTGTGACTGCTCGTAAATCTCCTTTCTCACCTCTGCAGGGCCTAGACACACAGGTACATATCCATTTTCTTGGGAGCACACCTCTTTCAGGCATCCTTTCGCCACTTCATTTGTCTTAATGTAACAGATGTGCTTCCCCAGGATTCGGTTTGCTCAGTCTAATAAATTTGATCTGTGACATGGACTTACTGACTAAGCCCTAAATGTCCCCAACAATATCCTCCAATGAAATCTACGTAACATGGTGACATTTAAGGACACACCAAGTGTATAATGTATGATATTCTGAGGAGGTAGTTATCTAATAGCAGTCTGATGTGAGTCTATAATATTTACTCTTTAATAAATATTTCACAAACATTACCTCAATTTAGCCTTTTACATGAATAAATAATAAATAGTATGTGTCAGTTTTCCTTAAAAAATAATATATAGGAGTATGCATACCACTAAGCATTACAGATAATAGACAATAAATATATGTTTTTGGACATGGGAAAATATGTATGAAAAATACAAATGCATAATCATAGTTAATTATAAAATGGAAATGATGTTTCATTATTCTTGTGTTTCTCCTTCTATGATTGTGATTACTTAGATACTGCTTTTTTATTTTTGGAAGCCTGAGCCATGCATACTACCCTACTTATAATGAAACATGCATGTTCTCAATGAGTCAAGGCTGACTCAATATAATCAAGTGATTTTTCTGACTCTAGAGTCAGACTTCCTGTGTGTGAATGCCATTTTCAATGTTTCCTGGCTGTTTGACTCTGTGCAGGTCACTAGACCTCTCCATGCCTCAGTTTCCAAATCTGAAAAGTGATGATAACATATATAATTTATACTGTTGAGGATTAAACAGGATAACATGAAGCACCTAGTAAGCACTAAATAATTGTTAATTTTGATGTTTCTTTTATTTAATAGGTACTCATAGCTTTAAAGCTTTCTTTTATTTCAAATATTTAATCCTGATGTCATAGGGTAAAACATGGCACAATTGTCAGACAAGTAAGAGAAAAGTTATTTATGACTCACAAGCTAATACTGATAAGTAATATGTTTAAATGTAACCACTTTTCCAAAAAGTTAGAATAGTGTTCTCTGACTTCTGAGGCAACCAACGGAACAAAAGCAGCAGAAAGGAAGGATGAATATAGATTGTTGTACAAACAACTAAATGATGCAAAGTTTAAAAAAAAAAGTAATTTAAAATCATTAGTTTTGTTATTCCATTTTTATTTTTTGAGTTTACACACGGATGCTACCTGAAGCCACAGGTTTGACAATGATTAGTGGTGTTTACCAAACATCTCCAGCTTTCACCTTTTTGGGGTATGTTCCAGGATTGTATTTGCCTGCTTCTGAAATTAGGCCTCGCATGTAACAAATTTTGGCCAGTAAAGTGCAAGAAGAGGAAGTGGTCCCCTTTCTTTGCTCTATTCTGATGATCCTGGAAGCTCCAATCAAGGCAAAGCTTCCATCATCCTGAAACTGTCACCATGATCAGAGAGCCCCCTGCTGACCTTCACCGGAAATGAAGCAAGTGTTAAAATAGGACACTTCATAGTTGTAGGTAACTACACCATAGCAGGCCTAAGCTGTCCTGACTGTCACAACATTTATTTGGATTTAAAATCTAAGTGTATAGTATAATATGCTATGATATAGGATATAATATGACATGATAGAACACTTTTATTAGAAACACTATTTACTTAAAATTCTCAATATGAAAGGTGGTAAGAACTTGACAATTTAATTTTTTAATTCCTCAAAATAAAGTACTTCTCAGGTGGCTGTGTATGTATGGTGTGGTTCTAATGTATTACAAAAAACTTTGAGCAGAGCAGCTCAAGGGAAGTGAATCGGACATTTAGTAAGATTCTTTGGCACTTAACATATCCTTAATTCATGGATATGCACCAAAGCAGTTATAATAAAAATTAATTTCAAGTGCAAAATATGTGTAAATCACTGTGGTAAATTTTTGAAGGAAAAACATAAATGAAAATGGGGAAATGAGGCATCCACTTTTGATGGTTTTTCTAACTTAATGATGCTGAGTTATAAAAATTCCAGTAGAAACTATCATTTGTGTATTGTGAAAGAGTTTGAAAAGGTCTTTCAGTGAATCAACCTGTCTTTGGTTTGGGGTTTTATTTAAAATGAGAGTAAGAATGAAAGAAGGAAAGACAGAAAGAAAGAGGAGAGAAAGGCACCATTCTCTGCCTGTTGCTATTTTCCTGATAGGTGTTAAGACAAATAAAAAAAGAAAATCCTTATGTATAATTATGTAGTATATCTGAGTGTGTTATCATACATTCTTTTGTGATTTTTGCCATTTTTTATAAAATCTGTCATAAATAGTTTTAAGTCTCATCATCTAATGCATGCATTCTTGTCTTGTCTTTTTATCAAAGGATTCATTCTTGTGAATCAACAAGGCATAGACCCAGACCAAAGAGAGCTTTCATCGTTTTTAAGAAAGTGACGCTAGCTTACAGTCTCCTAGGAAACTCAAAAATTCAGCAGCTGTAGAAAGCCCAAGTTTTACAAAACAGCTATTATTGGGGGTAAAATCTTCCAAAGAAGCATACCCTGCAATCTCACCTTATTTTTAAATTTAGTCTAAGAAATACTTATGCAGTGTTAACGGTTAGCCATTTGTTACAAGAAGAAAAAAATGAACAAAACCCAGATTTGGACAGTTTCCATATTCCTTGATCTGTGTGGAACTGCAATTAAACTCAGGAAACTTAACAAAAGGCTGATTATTTGAAGGGAATGGTCGTCAAACAAACACAGAAAAAAAAAATATACAAATCCAGTAGGCACCGACAGAATCATTAATGAAGCAGTGTAATAGCAATTAATTAGGACAAATGTATATCCACCCCAGAGAAATATGTATTTCAAAGTATAAAATATAAAAATTAACAATACATGAAATAGCCAATTTCTTTCCATGAAATTAAGAGCTTGAGCTAAATGAGCTTCAAAATTGCTATGGAGAGAAAAAAAATTCTGCGATACTGTTTTTTTTTTACTTTGTGAGTGTCTAGCATGCTCTGCTTGTTATTACATTCCCTTTTGGATGCTAAGAGAGCAGCAGGATAGAATATTGCTTTTAGAAATAGGTACCTGTTTTACATTTCCATGCTGCTATGGAAGATGGTTGTACATTTTGCCTTCATGGGGATATTAAATTTTTGTAATTAGGTGAACCCTGTGTAATATTAGGCATTTCATTCGTGTGTGTTAATGACTCCTTTATTATCATTGGATCTTGACGAGAAACAGTCCTACTTTTAAGAATGAAAAATTAAATTCTAGAACCATTTCCTTGACAACAACAAAAAATAACGTCTGAGAAAATAAACATGCTTGTGGAATTTTCAGCGTGTTGATTCATGCTTGCCCCTGTGGGGTAGAACAACAAAGAGGAATGTCTGACATCCAGCAGATCTAAACAGAAAAAAAAAAAGATTTTTAATATTATTTCTGGGACTTTGGAAAAGTTTAGTAACTTCTCTGAAATTCAGTTTCTTTATATGAAAAATACAGACATTGTAATTACCTTAGATGGGTTTAGGAATTTTTTCTTTTTTTTGAGATACTATCCTAAGGTGTTTTTTTGTTTTTTTGTTTTTTGTTTTTTGTTTTACTTCTTTATATTTATGACATTTTTCTTTTTTTTAAATCTTTTTTAAAATTTTACTTTTTTTTTATTTCTTTCAGTGTTCCAAAACTATCTTAAGGTTTAAGCAAATGTTACCACCCTTTCCACTCTTTCTTCCCCATAGAGACTTAAGTAAATTCTTAAGCAGTTGCTATAATCTGATATATATGGATATATATCATTATCATATAATATATATATTCTGATATTTATTTTTATATGTATATTAGTGTGCTTTGTATATTTGTTTGCCAAATGCAAAATAAATAAGATGGAAAAATAAAAATGTGTGTCCTATGGACCTCAACACCAAGAACCACAAATTGGGAAATTTAATAGGTCATTTTGTATCAAAAGGTCAATTATGAAGCACCTAGAATTTTTCAATTAAAAGAATATATTCTCTGGGTTCTGCTGTGGCCCAGACATTGTTAACTTTTTTTTCTATTGTGGGTTTTGATTTTGTTATTGAATAGCTTTCCATACATGTTATTGAATAGCTTTCATATCATCTCTATATTTTTCTCATAGTTTCTTTTATATGAATGCTTTTATGGAGATATTTACTACTTGCCATGCATTTACTTTAGGAATGGCATTGAGAAAAGCAGACATATTTTGCTGTCATGGACCACATATTCCAGTGGAGAAGAGAACATGAGAAAGTTAATAAGCAATTGAACTACTAGGTATTTACCAAAGCATACAAAAATACTTATTCAAAGGAACACATGCATTCCAATGTTTATAGTAGCATTATCTGCAATAGCCAAATTATGGAAAGAGCCTAACTGTCCATGGACTGATGAATGAATAAAGTAGAAGTGGCACGAGTGTGTTTGTCTGTGTGTGTATGTGTTATATATACAGATAAACATATAATATATATATATATACACATATAATGTATATAATACATATATAATTTTGTGTGTGTGTGTGTATTACTCAGCCATTAAAAAATAATGAAATCTTGCCATTTGCAATGACATGGATGGAGCTAGAGAGTATTATGCTAAGCAAAGTAAGTCAGAGAAAGACAAATACCGTAAGATTTCACTCATACATAGAATTTAAGAAACTTAACAGATGAACATGGGGTGGGGGAAAAGAGAGAGAGAGGCAAACCAGAAAACAGACTCTTAGCTATAGAGAACGAACTGGAGGTTGTTGGAGGGGATGTGAGTGGGGGACGGGTTAAATAGATAATGAGGATTAAGGAGAACACTTGGCATGGAGCACCTGGTGTTGCGTGTAAGTGTTCAATCACTAGATTCTGCACCAGAAACTAATGTTATACTGTTTGTTAACTAACTGGAATTTAAATAAAAACTTTAAAGACACAAGAAAAATTAGAAAGTTTAAATTCTTTTTCAAGGTGGTTACATTTGAACTGAAGAACCGAATAATACATTAAAATCAACCATGCTGTCATCTTGAGAAGATTGTTTCAGGCCAAAAGAACAGCTAACGCAAAGTTCCTAAGGAGAGAATCACCTTGGAATGGAAAAAAATAGGAAGGAGGTCCTGTGACTGGAGTATAGATAGCACGGTATAGTAACAAGCCACCAGTGGCCCTTAATGGTCCCTGCTTGTGTCATCTGTAGCCACATTGTACTGAGTTTGGTTTATATACACAACAGAGTATGGCAAAACTGATGGTATGTTACTTCTGAGATCAAGTTATAAGAAACACTGTGACTTCTTTCTTGAATTATTTTTTTTTTCTTTCTCTTGGATTTCCTGTTCTGGGAGAAAAAATGTTGTGCATAGTCCAGGAGGGATGTTTCTGTAGAGAGGAACTAAAGACTCCTGCTACCAACCACGGGAATTAGCTTAGAGTGAATCCTCTAGCCCCAGACAAGTCTTCCGAGATTGCTCCCCTAACAGGCAGCTTGCCCGCAATTATATGAGAGGCAGACCTGCTTGGTTAAGCTCCTCTGAGCTTCTTGACCTTCAGAAATAGTATGGAGAATTAACTGCTTATTGCCTCAAGTACCCATGTTTGGGGATTGCTTTTATGCAGCCATAAATAATAAATACACAGAAGAAGGGTGCTTAGAAATGAAGTACATGATGTAAGATTTCACAGACCTTGGTAGAGTTTGAATTTTAAGTTACTTAAAAAAAAAAACTTCATTTATTAAGTAATTAGAAATTATGAAATATAAAGGTCAAGGGGTTTGACTCTGCTATAAATAAAACTAAGCTGATTCTTGAAGACACAGTAATTTGAAGGACCGTAAGAGTTCATCAGGATGTCACTTTAATACAAGTAATACAGATGTGTGTGAGATAATGATTAGAATTGAACAGAACAAACACAAGTAGAGGTATTTGGGTTACAAAGGTGATGGAACTGGCAAGAAATGCTGACAATGCGGATACCCTTAATATACATGATTACTTAAAATCCATGAGAAAAATAAAACGCAAGGAACTAATGAATTTATAAATGACAAAAATGTATTTGCGAAAGATGCTCAATCTCATTGAGCAAAAAAAAAAAAAATCAATAATAATGACACTTTTCATCCTGCAGATTTCAAAAGACTGATAACACTCTTCATTGGTAAGACTGAAAAACTTCAGTCTCATTTATTGTACATGTGAGTCTAAATTGATATAAACGCTGTAGTCTGCAAAGCACATATAATTTGTTGTAGGGAGTCTACTTCCAGGAATTTATTCTAATGAAATTTTGCAATATTAATGAATACTCACTGTTCATTGCAAGATTATTTATGTCGGTGGAAATTTGGAAGTAGTTTGTAGCCTCACCCTTTTATCTGTAGTGAATCATGCTTATGGCGTCATGCTAAGCAAAATAAGGGTTTCAAGATGGTGTGTTTATCATGAATTCATGTGTGTAAAACATTTGTGCCATTTTTCCATGGGGTGTGTGTGTGTGTTAAAAGGTAATAGAAGAATGTTCATTTGGAGATGATTTTTACTTTCTTTAGATTTTTCTCTATTAAGTTTCTTTTTGCTGACATGGTTTTTTTTCCCATTGTATATAGGCTTTATTTTTAAAGAAGTTATAAGCTCCTGGAAATATTGGGAAAAAGAAAGATTTCGTGTATACCCTGCAAAATATGCCTCACTACTTCTCCCATTAATCCCCCACCAGAGTAGTACATTTATTACAGTTAATGAACCTACATAGACACACCATTATAACCCAAAGTCCATAGATGCCCTTGTTGTTGTACATTCTATGGGTTTGGACAAATGTATAATGGAATATGTAGATAAAGATACAGATAGATATAGATGTAGATATAGATATAGATTGCAGAGTATTTTCACTAAAAATCCTTTCCGCTCTGCCTGCTCATCCTTCCCTCCCACATAACCTCTGGCAACCACTGATCTTTTTACTGTCTCCCTAATTTTATCTTTTCCAGAGTGCTATACAGTTGGAATAATACAGTGTGTAGCCTTTTTCAGATTGTCTTCTTTTACTTAATAATACATATTTAAGGTTCCTCTATGACTTATCAATGTTTTATAGTTCATTTCTTTTCAGTGCTGAATAATATTCCATTGTCTGTATGTGCTACAGTTTATTTGTCCATTCACTGAACGACATCTTGGTTGCTTCCAAATTTTGGCAGTTAAGAATAAAGCTGCTACAGACATTTGTGTGCAGGTTTTTGTGTAGACGTAAAAGTTCAACTGCTATGGATAAATAAATAATTAATTAATTGAAGGGTATATTTAGTTTAAAAAAAAATATAACTCCAAAATGTCTTACAAAGTCGCTGTATCATTTTGAATTGCCATCAGTAATGAATGAGCATTCCACTGACTCCACATCCTCGTCAACATTTGGTGTTGTCAGGGTTGTAGATTTTTACAATTCTAATTGGTGTATAATGGTATTTCATTGTTGTTTTAACTTGCATTTCTCTGATGAAATTTGATGTTGAGCCTCTTTCAATATGCTTATTTACCATCTACATATCTTCTTAGGTGAAGTATCTATTAATGTGTTTGGCCATTTTTTTGTTGTGTTGTTTATTTTCTTATTGCTGAGTTTTAAGAATTCTTTGTATACCTTGGGTAACAGTTCTTTATAAAATGTGTCTTTTATAAATGTTTTTTCCCAGCCTGTGGCTTTTATTCTCATTCTCTTTATAGTGTCGTTGGCAGAACAAAAGTTTTCATTTCACTGAAGTCCAGCTTATCAATTCTCTCTTTTATGGACTGTGCCTTTGGTTTGACATGTTATTTTTACAAATGCAAATAATCCAAAACTATGGAAAAAATAGAAGAAACTAACTGAAGGGAAAGTACTTAAAAATCTTAATCTATATCATATTTTCTACTGTAACAAGTAACTACAGAAATAATTCTATTGTAGTAGTCATTTTCCCCTTCAAGCATTTTCTTTGTAGTTATACTTTTGGGTTTTCCATCGTCTATTTTATTTACTTCTTCAAGTCATTAGAAAACTTTCTTTACATTTATTGGTTTTAATTAGAGCAGAAAAAGTATAATAATAATAAGAAAAAAAATAGCACAGGATTGATCATTGAGGAAAAAATAAAACAAGACATGCAGTTTTTTAAAAAAGGAAAAGGAAAATGAAAAAAAAAAAGGAAAAGGCTACATATTCGCTACAGATTTATTACAGATACCAAATTTCCTGGTTTTTAAATAAATCATGGGCCAGTCACAGATTTTTCATAGAGATTGCTAATGTGATGACTTTTTATGTCAGTTTTTGCAAAACAATTTAATTGGATAAAAACTACTTCCCCCAAATTATTCTTAGATTAAATTGTAGTTTATTCAAGATCTGTAGATCTGTACTTCAAGAATCTTACCCACCAAAATACTGCTTTATAATTTTGGCTCTTGGGTGATCAAGAATCAAATCTAAAATCAATATGAAAGTTCTGCTTTCCACATTTATTTGATAGTAATTTATCTTATTTAGGGATTATTGGAGGTCTTAAAATATCTGGCAATTTAATCTGGCAATAACAGCCATAATAATAATAATGTGTTACTTTTGTAATTACTAGTCTTATTTGTGCTTTACATACAGTATTTCATTTTATATCTACCATAACTTGGGGTAACTTTAATGACCTCCATGTGAGAAATCAGACAACTGAGGCTCAGAGGGGTTAAATGGTTTATCCACCATTATAAATCTATTAAGTAGTAGAACAAGAAAAGGATTCCAGAGCTCAGAATGAAATAATGTCTCCAAAACCATAAATCAGATGTTTTTTCTATTCAAAGATTGTATATTTATTCACACAGTTTTCAAAATGTCCCATTTGGTTTCACTATTAAACAGGGGCAGGAAATTCGTTCTGAAAATTGTTTTTCCACCCCAGTCTCTCCACCTACATTTTTCTCTCTGTATAGTGAATACTTCAGTTGCCCTATTTTCTGTGTAATTTTTGTTTTGAATATACTTGCTTTATTAATTCAATTAAAAATAGCTTTATATATGTCTTAATATACTCTATTTACTACATATAGCATTTAAGACAGGACTGTAGTCCTAAAGAGCTTACATGGGGATATAAAGCACGTTAGAGAAATCATTGAACAGGAAGAGCAACTTGTAGTTCGGTGCATTCATTATTGACAACTTGGGTCTTATCTCTACCCAGTGGATATGATATGAACCGACTTTACTTCAACCTTGATGTCATTGCTAAGACTTAAAATATATTTATCAGGGGCGCCTGGGTGGCTCAGTGGGTTAAGCCGCTGCCTTCAGCTCAGGTCATGATCTCAGAGTCCTGGGATCGAGTCCCACATTGGGCTCTCTGCTCAGCAGGGTGCCTGCTTCCTCCTCTCTCTCTGCCTGCCTCTCTGCCTACTTGTGATCTCTCTCTGTCAAATAAATAAATAAAATCTTTAAAAAAATATATATATATATATATATTTATCAGAGTATGAATTACATATCTGTCTTCTTTAATCTTCTTTAATCTGGTCACTTCAAAACATTCATAAGATACTACTTGGATATAATCTGGTATTGTTCTGCAGTTCATTAATATATTCATGAGTATATGAAAATGCCCAGTATACATTATTGCATATACTGAGTGGAAGTATATTTGTTCTATGTATAACACCTGCAACATATGAATGACCATGAAGTTTAATTATTTAAATCCTATGTTTTTTATTTATTTTTTGTATATTATGTCTCAAAAATGGCCTTATGTTTGAAAAGCTAAATTGTTTCACTCAAACATAATCAAGTATTTTTAAAAAGCAATTTGGCTCATAAATACTTGATTCTCTCTCTCTCTCTCTCTCTCTTTTTTTTTTTTTTTTAATATTTTATTTACTTCTTTGACACAGAGAGAGAACTCAAGCAGGGGTAGCAACAGAGGGAAAGGGAGAAGCAGGATCTCTGCTGAGCGGGAGCCTGTTGCAGGAATGGAGCCCAGAAGCCTGGGATCATGACCTTAGTTGAAAGCAGATGCTTAAGCGATTGACCACCCAGGGGATCTATACTTGATTCTTTTTCTAAAAACATTAAAATGTACTGGATGCTAGGCTTTAAGTCTCACTCAGGAATTCTACAATATGAGGCAGTATTTTAGACAGCTGAATTTCTTTCACAGTTTAATTTCTGTTGTAAAAATTGAAAAACAGTGATGTAGAATACATCTGGCCATCAGTGGTCCTTTTAATTTTGAGGATATACTGAAGCTGTCACACTGCTGCCCAAATCATTGTCAGAAATGAGTGTGCTAATTGAAAAGCTCTGGCTATGAAATGAAGTATTGTGATTTTATCAAGCAGGGATAACAAATCTATATAATCTGTGGGTTTTGAGGCAAATTGATTATCAAATTTTAAGAGTGCACCACAATTAGAAAATCCTACAGTAGATTTTTTTTTCAATTTCTGATTTATTGTGAAGACTGCATAGAATTTCAAATATGAATATTTCTACCTAGATCTAAAATTCCATACTCACATAGCTCATGAATGTTCTCCTTGCTTTCTGTTGGATTTGGAGGACTATCTCACATACAAAATACTGAAGTTCAGAAATTTATAATCAAACTCAGAAATCATATGCTTTTATTTTCTGAATCAGAGTGTGTGTGTGTGTATGTATATATAATTTATATAATTTATTTGGAGACTCCACGTTTCCTTACTCTAAAACTATCATTGAACATTGAACAAGGACAAGAAAAACAATTTATGACTGAATATTGGCTCTACTGTTTATAAATGGAAAAAATTTAGTACCTTAGTCTAGAAGCTTCAGATCTTATTCCAGTACATACAGATAATAACTACAGAATTGGTGAGATTATCAAAAAACTAAAGGAAAGTGTGTCTGGATATTGTGGTTGTTTAATAACAACAATTGAATATAGAGACATGTCAAAGTACTTATCATGAAAAATAGTTATTGTAAATATTATTTCAGAAAACATTCTTTGTGTACTATCTTTTTTTTATGTTTTCATTCAAATTCCATTTAGTTAATGTACAGTGTAATATTAATTTCAGGAATACGATATTGTTATTCAACACATCATACAACACCCCATGCTCATCACAAGTGCACTACTTAATCCCCATCCCCTACTTAATCCATCTCCCCACCTACTTCACTCTCTTGTCCATTATTTTAAAAAGCAATTAAATTAATTCTTCATAGAATATAGTTCCAAGCAAAGGATTATTCTCCGAAGAAAAGAATAGGCTTACTTTCAAGTGAAATAGGATATTATAATATCCATCATGTTTTCCTTTCTAATCAATCTTTCTACATTTTGAAGAAACTCAAACCTAAATGAATAATAAATTACAGTAACTGTGTTTTCCCAAGTTCTGATTATTCTATTTTACTTTTCATGCAATACTGCTCTTCTAAAATATCCAGTTTCAGTAAAGAGATCAAGACTAGAATTGTGCATTTGGAATTGAAAGCGCAGAGTTGTTATTTAAAGCTGCAGGACTGGATATGATCCATTAGAGAGGGAAAGTGGAGGGCGGAGGAGATTCCAGGCTGAGCTCTGGGACATTACAGCATCTGGAGGTCTTCAGGATGAGATTAGTCTCACAAGAGACATCGACTGACACGGAAGAGAAAGAATAGCTCCAAAAGCCAAGTGGAAAAAGTAAGTCAAAGAAGGGGAAATTGAATCCTGTTACAGATGAAGGCAGATTACATACAGAGTAGGGATAATCTGCTCACTGGAACAAGAAGAAAGTCAAAGTAGGTGGTTCCAGAAATCAGGTGATTGGTAAACCAGTGCATAGATGGGGAAGTTCTCCTCTGATTCTATTTCATTTTCAACATCCGAGTCCCATTCATCTGATAAATGTGAAGATGTGGAAGGGAATGTTTAAAGTGAGGAAAATGGAGAAGGCATGGAGCACTCCACCAGAAAACTCAGAACTCATTGACTAAGGAGGGTCTCTGTCTTCTCATTGGCCTGTGCATTTTTCAGAGCAAAGCTTGAGTCTCATGACCAGTAGGTAAAAAGCGCAATGGATGAATTTGGCATAGTAGATTAATGTTTATTGAGTGAATTACTCAACCCTTATTTTAATGAATCACATAATCCAGGCATACCTCTATGTTATTACCTTTTGCTTTATTGCCCTTTTCAGATACTATGTATTGACAAATTGAAGGTTTGTGGCAACCCTGCGTTGAACAAGGAATGGTGCCATTTTTTTTGTTGTGCCATTGTTGTGCCTGTTGGTGCCATTTTTTTCCAGCAGCATTTACTCACTCTATGTCTCTGTGTCACTTTGATTTTTCTCATAGTGTTTCAAAACTTTATTATTATATTAGATTCATCTAAGCTTTCAGTGAATTATAATCACTGATCACAGATCAATATAACAAATATTATTATTATATTTGTTATATTGATCTGTGGTCAATATAATAATATAATTATTATTATTATATTTGTTATATTGATTGGTTATCGGTATAATTATTATTATATTTGTTATATTGATCTGTGATCAGTGATTATAATTCACTGAAAGCTTAGATGATGGTTAGCATGTTTTAGCAATAAAACCTTTTTATTTTTTCAAATTTTTTTTGAAGATTTTATTTACTTATTTGACATAGAGATCACAATTAGGCGGAGAAGCAGGCAGAGAGAGAGAGGGGGAAGCAGGTTCCCCACCAAGCAGAGACCCCAGGATCATGACCTGAGCAGAAGGCAAAGGCTTTAACCCACTGAGCCACCCACGTGCCCAAAGTTTTTTCTTTTTTTTTTTTTTAAGTAAGGTATGCACATTTTTTGAGATGTAATGCTATTGCATACTTAGTACAGATAACAGTATAGTGTAAACACAACTTTTATATGTCTTGGAAAGCCCAAAAATTCACTTGGTTCACTTTATTACAATTTTTGCTTTATTGCAATTATCTATAGTTATATATCTACCAACTATAGTTATCTCTAAGGTAGTGTGCCTATAGTTGTAATAATGGATGTTTTATTAATATGCTGAACAGTTACACAATTATGATTTGGTACAGACATCCCATTGTCATTTTATTTACCATAATTTTATCATACACAAAATTCAAATTTTTGCCTTCTCTGTTAAAACAAAATATTGTATTCTTAACAATAGAATTATTAATTCTTTCTTTTTTAAGACATAATACTCTATAATGATTCCTTATGTTTTATTTCAACTCTGCCACTGTTTTCTCCCTCACTTTCTCTCTCACGATATATATATTTTTTCCTTTTTTCCCCCTAAAGCATATTTTGGGTTTGGGTTTTTATCCCCCTTACATTCTCCTCTGAATTCTGAATTTTGTGTTTAGATTTTTTTTTTTTTTTTTTTTTTTTTTGGCCTGTGGAGAATAGAGAGGCAGCTTGAAAAAAGTAACTATTTTTCTAAAAGCATGACCCATCCTTCCATTCTTCTTACTTACCTGTTTCTATTATAACTTCTATCAACAGTGTTGCTTTCCTTTTTGAAATAAAGTCGAACCATCACAGGCAGCCTGAATGTACTTTAAATATACCTCAAAGGAAATTGAAATGTCTCCATTCCTTCTCATACCTTCAAGGCCTGCAGTCACTGCTCTCTGGCACTTACTTTGTGACACCCTGATTGCCAGATGGTATCAGTCCTGATAACTCCATTTAAGAAGTGTAGGGAGAGAAAACTTTATCAGTCTGTCACCATCAGCCCTTATCACCCACAAGCAAGTGGTCAAAGCTAGAAGAATAGTACAGCTCAGAAAGAATGCCCCAAAGCAGATTATTATAGGAGATTGGGCAGGAAGATTGAACAAGTTGCACAGGATTCCTCTTTTCCCTCTTGAATCAATAACACGTATTGGTAGAAGCATATCTTGAGGCCTCCTTAAACTACTTAGGGTTAAAATTGGCTCCCTAGGATTAGAAAGAAGCCTATGTGTTCTGTGGCTTTTCCACATGTGGACTTGAAATGCAGTGCCTCAGTTGCTGTCCTGCACAGAGCCATTTTTTTCACCAAACTTCTTTGCTATGAGTTAGCATAAGGTGTTGGGTCTTTCAGAAGTTAAGACCTTCACCAGTAGTTCTCAAAGGGAGGATATCCTGCAAATCCATGGACTAAAACTTTCAGGGGATTGTGAATTAAACAAGCTGTTTTTGTAATGATGCTAAGGCAGTAGTTGGAGTTTTTCGGGGTGCGGATGTTTGCTCTCGCGGTAGAAAAGCAGTGGTGGGCAAAAATTCTTAGCAAGAATCAGACTGTGCCACAAAATTATTCTAGTGGTCCTTTTCTTCACTATCACACAACCACAGGGAGAAGAAAGCCAATTTCATTTAAGAATGTACTTCAGTAAGCAGTGAAATGTAATGTTTTACATCTCAACACTTGACTACGCATCTTTTCAATATTTAGTGTGACAAAATTGCAACTACATATAGAGCACTTCTGCTGCAAACAAAGATATAATTATCTCGAGGAAAAAGCAAATGTGGGTTATTTGAGTGTGAGCTGAACTAGCTATTTTTTTTTTAACATGGGACATTATTCTTACTTGAAAAAAACATGACTGACAAAATGTGGTTACTCAGATTTGGGTTAGCAGACATTCCTTTTTTTTCCCCTAAAATGTGCAAAGCAAGCCTGTCATTTCAAGGAAACCACAAACAGTATTTGTTGTCATTCGTATAATTTGTGCTTTTAATCAGCTAATCTTAAATAATGAGATGTATACTGCACTATGAATATTTGATATTTTTTTCCCTCCAGTTATTTATCTAAGGTTTTAAGACTTAAATTAATGCCTCTTTCATCCTGGTTGACCTTCTAGTAATCCAGTATTAATGCTGGTTTCAAGGAGATATAGGCATATTGTTAGGCAGTCGATTTTAATTTGAATGACCTCAACTTCATACTAATTGCTGTATTTTAGAGTTAAGGCAGTCTGAAAGTTTCATACCGTTCTGAGTTATAATCACCCATGTGAGTTATAATCACTCATGTGAATCAGCTAATTTTGTCATGTCTATTTTAGCCCCTGTTTCACTCCTTTGTTTAATCTGTGCTTCCATAATATATTCTTACTATTTAGTATGTGAATACTCACGAACCAAAAGAAAAACACCTCCGAATTTATATTCCGTAACATTTATTCGAGAAATGATAAACTTTTTGAGTACGCCTTTTGGATTATACCTGACTGCCCAAGGTCCTCATTCCCTACCCAATTTTTGAGAGAAGAGTGTGGCAAGCTTTCTCAAGAATATTCAGTCATATACACACTTGAAAGTAACATAAAACATCTGATATATCATTTTTTGTTTGATACTGGTTTTTAAACGAGCCTTTGTTCTATACAGTACTTCATTCTTTAAATAGAATGTGTGTTGTTATGAACAATATTTCATCCTATATGGTACTTTTAGAAGCATCATTTATACGTTGCAAGTGGTTTTGCATGAATGTTTTTCTAAAATTGTTTGGGAATACATGTGTGATCATAGACTAATGAAGCTCCTGGGATATAACCCTTAGTTTACAAGGGTCGGTGTTAATGCACGGCCATGGGGACAGGTTAGTAATAAGGGTGGATGTGTCATTGGTGCCAAAAGCTGTTTCTTAAAACTAAAGAGCATGGCAAACAATATAGCTTAGGCTATTTTAATGATGCCAAGAGTACTGAAAAAGTGGTTTATCAAAAACTGTCACAATGAACCACTGAGCAGGCTTCTTAGGGCAAGGGTGGGAGACTGAATGACAGACCAAACAGCTCTGCTTTTTTTTTTTTTTCCTTCTTTTAATAACCTGGTTACTCCTTTTGTCTGTTGCTTTCATTTGAAGACACAGTTTTCCTACATGAAATAGTGTGAAAAAGATGCAAGGAAGCCATAATTAATGACTGCTCCTGCAAGTTGTTGTTAAATTTACTTGAAAAATTGTCCCCTAATATTAACCAGCATGAAAAAGAAAACTAGCCTAAGAAAATGTCTTAGACCTTTTTCTAGTCTGTCCTTCTAGCATTCCCCTTTACCGTCTGCCCCAGCTCCTAATGCTCGGTCGCCACTTAGCAGCCTTGTTGTTTGATTAACATACAGTGCAGACTCAAGGAAGGTGCACATTTTATAGGAATTAAGTTAAATAGAAACATAAAAGTGTCAAATTTGTTTTTAGTGTCCCATGTCACTTAATTCTGCACTGCCTCTCTTCTCAACAGGTAAAATACTAGATTCATTCTGGTCCTAATGGCCAGATCAGTTGTTAAAACAAACTGCTGTTCTCACAGGTAATTAAGTCCCATTGCCAGCTTCTGTGGATAGGTTCATGGAATGTTTCTATATTCAATGTTCATTTTCCTGGGGACAGCGTCTTTCAAGAAAATCTTACATAACTTGACTTTTCCCAGATTGCGATCGTGTAATTCTATATTCTGAATTAAGCGCCTTCGTTTTTTTAGGTACTCATGATTCTACAACCTTCCTTCCTAACAACTATACATTTTTTTTTTTTTTTTTCTGGATAAAGTTTACTTTTGAATTCAGAGCCACGGAAAGTGTGTGTGTGTGTGTGTGTGTGTGTGTGTGTGTGTGTGTGTGTAGTTTGCCGTGTTTTCTATGGAGAGGAGTAAAATCTATTTGAATTGGCTCAAAGATGTTGAAATGTTATCTTGTGAGATAACGGGAAATTCACGGGTAGATCTGGAGTTCAGGATTCCGGCTCCACTTCTCGTAGATTCTCTTCTTTCCCTTTTCATGGGTTGGGTCTTTCCTTGGTTAGACTGCTTCCATTTTGGATACATAAGTTCCAGGCATCATATCCAGATACAGTAATGTCCAAAGGAAGAGACTATATTTCCTCTTCTTGCATTTCTTACCTGAGGACCAATTAATTAGTTTTCAGATCCTCCCAGCAGACATCTCTTTTACCAGAAGTGAGTTATGTGCCTTGTATGAACAGATTATCATGATTGCTTGGATGGATAATCTGGGGAAACCTCCACTCTGACTAGTATAGTACCGTCGGGGGAAATAGTTGTTTTCTTGAACATTGTTAGAGTGTATGGGACATGACATACAATAAAGAAAATGTACCCTTCAGTACTTTGTAAGTTTATTGATATACATAATATATCATGCCTGGAGTGAGCTGGTAAAGTTGTTTCGGCATACTGACCTTCATTCAGTTCATTCAGTATCTTTCAGTGTTAAGTCCTTTCCTATGTTGACACTCTGGGACACTCCTTTTATTTGTCTATTAAAACTTAGATTTTAAAAGAACTGTAGTATTGTTTCATAGCCCTAAGTTGCATATTAAGCAGTAATTGCTCTTTCGGCTAATATATTTTTGTTATTGCTGGAATCATTCATAGTTTATAAAGCAGCAGAAAATGTACAAAATCTAATCAGATGCATCTTAAAATAACTTTTATTTTATTATTATCCTATTTAATAAGCCAATATAGAAAATAATGCAAGTCTCTTTACTTGTGTCCTCAGATCACTTCCTTGAGGGATCTTGAAGAATCTTCCTAGATTTTCCAAATTGCTTCAAGTCCCTCTGTATTTTTTTTTTTTTCTATCGCTTAAACATCAGTTGGGTAGTCATTGATTTGATGGCTTTCACCTTATTGAACTTGGCCCATTTAGCATAGTGAGTGCTGCAAGAAATAGTTGTTCACTGACTCAAAAAATATATGAATGAATGAATGAATGAGTCACAGAAATAATTAAAATTGCAAAGCAGTGTCTTTGAAGAAAAGCAGAAAACCACCAGGACTACTCTCTGTACAGAGAGCAGAGTCTTCCATCATTTCATTCAACTTGTGAAGATTTATTGATTATGGAGCTGGTCCTTAGTTTTTAAAGGATATATCACAGTTTGTGGTCCACATTTATATGTATGTTTCCATGGTGGTATTCCTCATTAGATTTCAGGTTCTGTGAAAAAAGAGCTGTGTCTGATTTGATTGACAATTTAAACAAAAACATAGCTCAGTATTAGGCACATACTAAAAAACTTAATCCAATTCGGTTTAATGATTGAAGTAACGGGGAGATTAATTTATATGATATTCATGACTTGTACTGACGGAATTAGAAATGACTGCACATTTATTTAGGAATAAGTTTTCAAATCTTAATTTTTAAAAATATTTTATTTATTTATCTGAGAGAGAGAAAGAGAGAGAGCCTGAGCAGGGGAGAGGCAGAGGGAGAAGCACACTCCCCACTGAGCAGGAAGCTGGATGCGGAACTCGGCCTCAGGACCCTGGGATCATGACCCGAGCTGAAGGCAGATGCTGAATCAGCTGAGCCACCCAAGCATCCCTAACTTTTCAAATCTTAATGGAACAATCAGTGAACACTAAATTGGAGAAAAATCCTCAATTTTCTCTTGTCAAAATACCTATCTGTTAGAGTGCCTACTGAGACTCAAAAAAAAAAAAAAAAAAAAAGAGTAAATTCTTGTTATGACACTATTTGGTGTATGTTTGTTTGTTCTTCAGAGTGACACTCCATCACCCTTTTATCCTGCTCCATACCCTTGCTTGGTTAAGTGGATCATGTCATCAGCAGGAAAGGAGTTCAAGTTGTCCCTACCCATGCCTAACCATCTGTTCTAAGGAATTATTTATCATAAACAACCACCACAGCATAAAAAGAAGGGTGTGATTCAAACTGAAAATGAGTTGAAGAACAGGTGTCTCAATAGTGTAGGAATGGGAGAGGTCTTTCTGTCTTCCTGCAAGATGGGTGACCGGAACGGGGCCCTGAAGGCTTAACCAGTTCAGACAAGCTAACAGGAAGGAACATTGGAGAGAACTGGAGAGAAGTTAGTAAGGAGTAATTTTCCAGTTCAGTGTAAAATCTGAACTGATCAGTAGCCATACTAATTAAGATAACACTGAAAGAAAGGCTTTTGCTTTATTTTTATTTCTTCTCTTCCATATATATATATATATATATATATATATATATATTTTTTTTTTTTTTTTTTGCTCATCCCCTTCTTCCTCTCTCATTTTTCTTCTCCCATCTCATTCGTATCTTTCCCTTTCCAACATTTCCAGTGGCGAGTAATCCCTTCATGATCCCTGCTCCCAAAACACACACTCTTGTGTCTGTTACAGTTGTTTGAAATAGCCTGCTTGCACTCTCCCCACACTCACTAATTTCTGATATAAAAGATCAGCACTTCATTCCCAGTGTTTCTATATGACAATGTTTTTAGGAACCCAATTATGTTTAATTATGTCTCTGTTGTACAAGTTCTTAATATTATGTTCGCTCTTAGAGTTTTGGATTAGTGAGTACTATTTTCTGGGTACCTTGTTTTGTTTGGGTTCCTGTTTGTGTTTGTTTTCATTTTATTTTGTTTTGAGCATTTTGTAGTCTTTTTGAAAGTTCAACTGTAATTTTTTATTTGGAAGATCATGATACTACATTTGAACTTCATTCAGAGCAAGGTAATTGGGCATTTTCCTTCAGTTCTAATTCTCTTTTTATATGTTCTTTTTAGCATAATGATTACTTCACAGTAACATTATAGTCTTCTTCTTACTTTAATTAATGTCACATCTCAATTCTAAGTGCTTGTTTTCAGCCCCAGGGTACTAATTTCATATCTTGTTTCTTAAATTAGCTGACTGTAAGCTCAGATTTCTGGTGGTTATGATAGTCATATAGCTATTCCCTGTTCCCAACAATAAGAAGAAATTACTGTTTTAATGAAGAATTTTCTGCTATTCTGTTAGGTATTTGATTTTAAAAGAACTGTACTATTGTTTCATAGCCCTAAGTTGCATATTAAAAAATAATTTGCTTTTCAGCTAATATATTTCTGTTATTGCTGGAATCATTCATAGTTTGTAAAGTGCCAGAAAATGTGCAAAATCTAATCAGATGCATCTTAAAATAACTTTTATTTTATTATTATCCTATTTAATAAGCTAATATAGAAAATAATGCAAGTTTTTTAGAAGCCTTAAGAAGATTTGTTTATGAACTCTATTTTTTCTTTGATAACAGTGTCTAGGAACAAAAGAAGAAGAGATCCTCTAGAGACATCTTATTTATACTATATCTAAACTGTTAGGAAAAAAATAATTCCAAATGCAGGTTACAAATACTGAAATTTGTATTTTTATATTTATTCCACAGAAAATTCTGAATCTTAAAACATAAATAGATAAGATTTGTATTAAAGTAAACTCTGTTGTTTGTGTTTAAATATAACCTTTTTACTTTGATTTAAATTTTTGCAAAATCCCATTGTGACTTTAACCTGCCTTGGTCCCTAAGCACTGATTTTTCTCCATTACCTCAGTGTTTGATTTGTTGCCCAGTGAGTAGTGATGATTATATTGAAGCCCCATCATTGTTATAGTTGCTTTAATAAATATATTGTCTTTATCTTTAGTTAGAAAGTTTCACATGTTGCATTTGTTCCTTATGTGCTGTAGAGAATGAAAGATACTTTTTTAGTCTTCATTATTTTATTAGGGGAAATAATGCATTTCCTGAACATAGAGATTTTGTTTACATTAATAGCTTTACTAATGATTTCTGAGGATAATGACATGTAAATTGAGTTTTCCAGAATTGTATTTAAAAATGAAAAGTTGGAAAAGAAAGTGATGTCCCTTGACTGTTGGAAATCATACATGATGAAAAATACAAGTGATATGATGAAGAAGAAAGTAACATTAATTTGGGGAGAGAAAAGGAATTTCTGTGGTGTCACTGTGTGTATGTCTGCGTGTATATCTCCCTAGGACGTGGTTTAAAGATGATATTGGAAGTGTGAAGTGAAAATAGGAAATGTATTTATAGCCAGTGGAAACTGTTGATGCAGAACTCCTGCAATAAAAGGGAGCTTGGATTCAACAGGATGGGGGAAAGAGTAGCTTGGTCCAGCATGGAAAGGCATATAATGACCTTTTTAAGGGCAATGAAATTTTTAAAAGAAATTTATTTTTTATTTTTTTTTTAAACTTAGATGAATTTTTTTAAGTTTTTTTTTTTTTTTTTTAATTTAGTTGACAGAAAAGAGAGAGAGTGAGCACACAAGCAGGGGGAGCAGCAGGCGGAGTGAGAGGGAGAAAACAGGCTCCCTACTGAGCAAGGAACCTGATGCAGGGCTTGATCCCAGGACCCTGATATCATGACTTGCACTGAAGGCAGACACTTAACTGACGGAGCCACCAAGGTGCCCAAGAAATTGACTTTTTTAAAAAAGAAATTGATTTTTACTTGTATATTGTGAAGGACATTATTGAACATATATTTTTACTTTATATGCCTGTTGGGTTTCTCTATTTTTCACTGACCTTTGATATGATTACTATCTATAATGTTGCTTTCTAATGTTCCAGAAGTTTCTTTTCCTTTTATAAAAGTCTGAAGGATTGTGCTCTGCCAACATTGATTTCGATGATTTAGATTTTTACAAAGAACATCACAGATACTTCCTCCTTTTCTCTCCTTTTCTCTGACCTTCCGCCTTTTTGTCTTCAAGCTGTTTATTAAAAATTATTCTTTAGGGTGTTTGAGTGGCTCAGTGAGTTAAGCCTCTGCCTTCAGCTCAAGTCATGATCTCAGGGTCCTGGGATCGAGTCCCACATTGGGCTCTCTGCTCAGCAGGGAGCTTGCTTCCTCCTTTCTCTCTTTGCCTGCCTCTCTGCCTGCTTGTGATCTCTGTCAAATAAATAAATAAAATCTTTTAAAAAATTATTCTTTAGGTTGTATTTAAGATAGTTATAATCTTCCAAGCACATGAATTGATGCCCAGAAGAGAATAGATGAAATTACTTGACTTATTTAATATTTGCTGTTTGATATAAACTCCATACAATGAAAGGAATTCTTTGGTGTCATAATTTTATATTTAGTTGCATATCACAGCTAAAAATCTAAATAACTTTGACAAGGCTCTAATTATGAGAGTTTATTTATTCTGTTGTATTTATTAAGCAATTAAGATATGTCCAAATATGATTAAGGATACAAAAGTTATTATGATCCTTCTTTTAAGTCCAGAGCTCTTACAGATAAGAGAATCCATACTAGACAGTTTAAACAGAAGAGGACTTATCATGGATTATAGCTTGCTCACTGAAGTGTTTTGAGAGCTGATGGAAAAGGCTATATATAGGCTGAGCCTTCAGGAATGCCTGCCAGAATCTTGATGTTCAAGTGACCCACCAGTGGATCTGATGTCTCCATCATGACGTGGTCTATGATAAATCGAGAAGCTTAATACCTGATCTATCTGCATATCATATTGCTTCAGAAAAGGTGATGAGATAGGTTGAAGGGAAAAAGACAACTCATTGAGCTGAATCTAAAAGAGTTATTATACCTGATTCCAGAAATAGCTACAAAATATGAGTATCAGCTTGAAAGACAACACATTGTGATAAGCACTTGAACCACTTGGGTTTTATAAGGAATTAAAACCAATTACTATTATTAGTGGATGTCTGATAATACTTAAGTTATGAAATATGATATCAGAAGTAGCAAACATTGGTAGACTAGGAAAAGAATCAACCTTTTAGTTAGAGGAATTATGTCCTATGATTGTCCTTGCATAATTTAATAATAATCCAGTATTTTAATGATAAAGACACATTTTAATAAATTTCTTAATATAATCTGATAAGGTGATTATATGAGATGCCACATGATTCAATATAGAAAAAAGATCCTATTTTCTGTATATAGTCAAAGCTACTCCATAGACTATATAAAGCCTAATTTTCACAAGACATGCAGTCTTTTTTTTTTTTTTTTAAGATTTTATTTATTTATTTGACAGAGAGAAATCACAAGTAGATGGAGAGGCAGGCAGAGAGAGAGAGAGAGGAAAGCAGGCTCCCTGCTGAGCAGAGAGCCCGATGCGGGCCTCGATCCCAGGACCCTGAGATCATGACCTGAGCCAAAGGCAGCGGCTTAACCCACTGAGCCACCCAGTCACCCAAGACATGCAGTCTTAATGTTAGTAACAGGCAGAGGAAAAATAAGTGTCTCACAGTCTCCTTATATTAGTTGTGAATTTCCACAATAATGTTACACAAAAAGCTATCCCAATAATTACTGGATAAAACATCAGCTATTTATTATTTCTCACAGTTCCGTGGATTGGTTGAGTGATCTTTGTGATCTGAGTCTATGTTGGCTAACTTAGGCTGGGCTTGCTCAGGTGTCTCCAGTCAGGTGGTAGGTTGACTAGAAAACTAGCTGGGTTTAGCTGTGCTAGTCAGTTTTCCTTCACTTGCTCTCAGATTTTCTAGGAACACAATCCTGTGTTCTCAAATCAGAGACAGGAATCCAAGAGTTTTGGAAGCATGTCAGACCTGTTGAACCATAGGATTAGAGCTGACACACTGTGACTTCAGGTTCATTTTGATAGCCTAGGAAAGTTATTAAAGACTATCCCAGAAGTAGGAGAGAAATAAACCACTACTTTCTAGATATTGCAAAGCTGCATTGCAGACAATTTACCATACTCTCCTATACACATTTTAGAAACAAATCAAGCAAGCTCATTATCCTCAATGAGTTTTCCTCAACTGCTTCTCCCTTATTAAAATAGCAACTCAGTTTCAAATAAACACAACTCTAAGCAGGATATGTATTGTCCTTGCCAGTAAAATTACCCGAACCCTAGTAAATTTTAAAATTTATTGAGCACACATTATTTCAGAATTCTGTTATGCCCAATACAGAATTGAAACAGAATCAAAACAACCCAATTTCTAGTATAGTCTGTAAGAATCATGGAAGTTTTCACATCATCTTAAATAAAAAGCTAAACAAAATTCAAGCAAAAACAGAAACAAAAACATTTCTTAGATCTGTGAAAGAAATGAGGCCCCCCAAATTGAAGATAGGTGTTTACTGACAGGTGGACACAGAATTACAATTTACCTGAACAGAGTTGAAATGTCCTCAGAAACCAGCGTCAAAGTAGGGAAGCCTGAATTATAATTCAAGAATTGCTGGGGGACACCTGGGTGGCCCAGTTGGTTAAGGTCTGCCTTTCAGCTGAGGTCATGAACCTACACTCCTGGGACAGATCCTCTTGTAAGACTCCTTGCTCACCGGAAGTCTGCTTCTCCCTTTCCATCTGCACCTCCCCCTGCATGTGCTAGCTCTCGCTCTCTCTCTTAAATACATAAATAAAATCTTAAAAAAAACAAATGTTGGAAGCTCAGTGTGGAAGTTTCAGAGATAAATAATGCAGAGAAATCCACTCATCAGGAAACCCCCATATTTCTGTGAATTTTATTTCCTGGGTTTCTACCAATTCTCTTTCACATGGTCTCACAGTGAAAGTCAGGGAAAAATGCCCATGCGCTTCTACCACAGGGAGGGCAAAAGGAACCATTTTGAGTAGGCCAGAACATTCTGCAGTTCTTAACAATGTATGTTCTCAGGAAAAGTATTAAAATAGAGCTTCACATGCTGGGGTTTTATTGGAGTCTAGCTGACTTGGGTGAAAGGACATACCCAACTTCTGCTCTGTTTACCCTTCCTTGTGGGAGACAGAAAATTCCCAACTGTAGCCCATCTAGCATCCTGCCCCACCTAAGAGTGAAGACAGCCTAAGAAGCACATGTGAAGTCATAATCTAGAGTCACAAGATCACTAAAGACTGAGATCTAATTATAGGATGACCTAGTTCTACCCTCCCCCCACACCTTACCATCACCTTACTAATGGATTCTTTACATCATTCCTTGTAGCTAGTACATTATTGCTAGCAATCACGCAAAAAATTACAAGACATACTAAAAGTCAGAAACACAATTTGAAAAGATAGAGCAAGCATCAGAAACAGACTCCTATATGGAAGGGATGTTGAATGATCAGATTAGATATTTAAAAGAACTTGATTAATATGCTAAGGACTCCAGTAGATAAAGTAGACAGAATGCAAGAACAGGACAGTGTAAACACTGTCTAAGAAAGAAATAAAAGGAAATGATAGAGATAAGAAACTCTGTAAGAGACATGAAGAAATCCAATTGATGAGCTTATCAGTAGACTGGACATTGCTTAAAAGAAAAAGAATATCTGAGATAAATGAAAACCTCGAAAACTGAAAAGCAATAGGAAAAATGACTGGAAAAAAGAGAAGAATGTTCCAAACTGTGGGACAAGTACAGAAGGTATAGCATAAATGTATTCGAGATGTCAGAAGGAGAATAAAGAGAGAATGGTAGAAATACCTGAAACACTGAGTGAGAATTTCCCCAAATTAATCTCAGGCACCAAATCACAGAACCAGAAGCTCAGAGACACCTAGCAGGAAAAATGCCAGAAAAATGACACCTAGCCACATTCAAACTACAAAGAAACCAAAGATAAGGAAAAAAATATGAAATAAAAAAATACCTTACCTATACAAAAACGAAGGTGAGAATTGTATCTGATGTAAAAACGAAGGTGAGAATTGTATCTGATGTCTCAGAAACCATGCAAACAAGGCAATGGAACAAAATAAAGATGTTTATAGTAACTTTATTCATAATTGCCATTACTTGATAGCAACCAAAATACCAATACAATGATGTCACTGTTCAGAGCCCTCAGGGAAGGATTCATCAAATTGAGTATGCAATGGAAGCTGTCAAGCAAGGTTCAGCCACAGTTGGTCTGAAATCAAAAACCCATGCAGTGTTGGTTTCACTGAAGAGAGCTCAGTCAGAGCTTGCAGCTCACCAGAAAATAATTCTCCATGTTGACAACCATATTGGTATCTCAACAAAATAAAGTGTATCTCAATCGTGGTACTTACTGTTGATGCCAGACTGTTAGGTAATTTTATGCGCCAGGAGTGTTTGGATTCCAGATTTGTATTTGACAGACCTCTTCCTGTAACTCATCTTGTATCTCTAATTGGAAGCGAGACCCAGATACCAACCCAGCAATGGGGCTGGAGACCCTATGGTGTTGGACTGCTTATTGCTGTTTATGATGATATGGAACCTCACATTTTCCAAACCTTTCCTTTTGCCAACTATTTCGACTGTAGAGCCATGTCCATTGGAGCCCATTCTTAATCAGCTCATACTTAACTTGGGGAGACATATGTCTGGATTTATGGAGTGCAATTTAAATGAACTGGTTAAACATGGTCTACCTGCCTTACGAGAGACACTTCCAGCAGAACAGAACCTAACTACGAAGAATGTTTCCATTGGAATTGTTGGCAAAGACTTGGAGTTTACAATTTATGATGATGATGATGTATCTGCATTCCTGGGAGGTCTTGAAGAAAGACCATGGAGAAAGGCACAGCCTGGTCAACCTGCTGATGTACCTGCAGAAAAGGCTTGATGAACCGAGGGAACATTAAGTTACAAACAAGTTTATGTGTGGATTATCAAATCTGTAAGAATGCAGGAACACTGATTAATGCCTGGGTGGCTCAGTGGGTTAAGCCCCTGCCTTTGGCTCAGGTCATGGTCTCAGGGTCCTGGGATTGAGCCCCACATTGGGCTCTGCTCAGCAGGGAGCCTGCTTCCCCCTCTCTCTCTGCCTGCTTGTGATCTGTCAAATAAATAAATAAAATCTTAAAAAACATTAAAAAAGGAACACATACTGATGACAGTAATCTATACTATGAACCAAAAGATGCAGGGTGGTCTTATGGTATGTTTTAGTAATCAGTCCAGATGTGTTTTTCCTAAGCAACTTGTCTAAAACCATATAATGGCATGCATTATCTTTGAGAGGGTCTATATAATCATTTTCTAGTTAGTTATCTATACTAATGTTTTTATATGAAGAACATAGTGTCTTTGTGGGTTTTTTTTTTTTTTAAGATTTTGTTTATTTATTGGACAGACAGAGATCACAAGTAGGTAGAGAGGCAGGCAGAGAGAGAGGTGGAGGCAGGCTCCCTGCTGAGCAGAGAGCCCGATGTGGGACTTGATCCCAGGACCCTGGGATCATGACCTGAGCCGAAGGCAGAGGCTTAACCCACTGAGCCACCCAGGCGCCCCTGTCTTTGTGGTTTTAAAGACAACTGTGAAATAAAATTGTTTCACCTGAAAAAAGTGCAGTGTATAATTTTCAAATATATGACATTCGGAAAAGGCAAAATTTTAGACACACTAAAAATCAGTAGGTTCTAGGTGTTAAGAAAGATATTAAGATTAATAGGTAGGGCAGAGAGAATTTTTAGGGGAGTATTCTGTATGATACTGTTATGGTGGATACATAATATTATACATTTACATATACATTATACAATTGTCCAAACTCATAGGATGTAGAACACCAACCCTGCCCTGAACTCAACTCTGAATAACTTTGGACTTTGGATGGTAATGATGTGTCAATATGACCCTGCAATTGCATTACTGGGTATTTACCCCAAAGATACAGGTGTAGTGAAAAGAAGGGCCATCTGTACCCCAATGTTTATAGCAGCAATGGCCACGGTTGCCAAACTGTGGAAAGAACCAAGATGCCCTTCAGCAGACGAATGGATAAGGAAGATGTGGTCCATATACACTATGGAGTATTATGCCTCCTTCAGAAAGGACGAATACCCAAGTTTTGTATCAACATGGACAGGACTGGAAGAGATTATGCTGAGTGAAATAAGTCAAGCAGAGAGAGTCAATTATCATATGGTTTCACTTATTTGTGGAGCATAACAAATAGCATGGAGGACAAGGGGAGATGGAGAGAAGGGAGTTGAGGGAAATTGGAAGGGGAGATGAACCATGAGAGACTATGGACTCTGAAAAACAACCTGAGGGTTTTGAAGGGGCAGGGGTTGGGAAGTTTGGGGAGCCAGGTGGTGGGTATTAAGGAGGGCACGGATTGCATGGAGCACTGTGTGTGATGCAAAAACAATGAATACTGTTGCACTGAAAATAAATAAATAAATAAAAAGAATAAGTAACACTTAAATATATATATATATATATATATATATATATATATATATATATTTTTTTTTTTTTTTTTTTTCATCAACGCTCATTAGTTATAACAGATGTATCACTCTGGCGGTGGATGTCCATAATGGGGGATGTTACACTTATGTAGCAAGAGGGAGCATTTGGGAAATCACTGTACCCTTTGCTCAATATTGCTATGAACTTAAAAACTACCTCAAAATATCTATTTAAAAAATAAACAGTAAATGTTGTCTACATTTGTCTACCTTTAAGACCTGTTTGATTTTTTTTTCTTCTTTTTTCACTCCACCATCTAGGATTATAACACACTAGTTATTAAATTTAACCTCAAGTGCTGTTGCATGATGTGGTGAATGTCTTGGGATATTTTTATCTTGTTGCCCTATTTTTTTTGGCAAATATCTATGATGGGTGTTGCAAATAATATGTTTTCCTCTATATGATGAAATAAGTAAATTAGAAGAGCTAAAATATATTGGATTTTTTATTAATCACCTTAATTAGTCTTTACAAAAACCTTATAATTTAGATGGCATTGTTATCCCATTTTACAGATGATGAATCAGAGGCACAGAAAGAGATCACATTTAAGTTCATTCCTGGGGCATCTGGGTGGCTCAGTTAGTTAAGCATCTGCCTTTGGCTCAGGTCCTGATCTCAGGGCCCTGGGATCCAGCCCTGCGTAGTGGTCCCTGCTCAGTAGGGAGTCTGCTTCTCCCTCTTCCTCTGCTCCTTTATCTACTCGTGCTTTCTCTGTCTCTCTATCCCTCTCTTAAATAAGTAAAATCTTTTAAAAAAATTAAATTCATTTCTGATTATTTTCAAACTGCATTCGAGTTGATTATCTTTGGCAAATGTAGGGGCAAAGATTACCCATAAAGTGGCACACCAGGTTGTTGCTCAAACTTATGCCGAAACACAATGTCCTTCAATCATTTACAGTGAAATTATAGTGGATTCTTGTAAAATACTTAGAACTTAGAAGTTAACACTGTCTTCATATCTACACACAGTGTACATATATACTGTAACACTGTAACACTGTTACAGTGTTAACAGAAGTTAACACTATCTACATATTTACACACATCATTAGACAACTTGGATTTTGTCTGGCTTACGTAAAGACAGCAATATCAAACAGCATTTATTACTTTGTTACTCACCTGAGATACTTAGGCCTTTCAGGATTTAGTGTAAATTTCTAAAATAGTAACTAATCATCAATTTTAGAAGGTTATGTTTGCTACTTGAACTAGAATAATAGAGAAAAATATCATAGAGACATAGAATTAAGGAAGAACCTTATGCTCACAAAAACCTTGAAACTTACATAAACCCATTACATTGAATTTCTGAACCATGAACCATACCTAACAAGTGTTTTAAAACATATATTGTAGTTATTTTAAGGACAGTTTTTTCTTCCTCTAGGCTTTCTTTCATACGGTATGACACAATTCCTTCAGTTACCTGAGTTCCTATGCTATTCTGCAGCCATCCTATTAGAATTAAGAATAAAACTCGATCCTGCTTTTCTTATGAATGGTCCTAGTGAGTTATTAATGTCACCATTTTTACCTTGGGAAAAAGAATGTAAAGCTAAAGGGCAAGTCTTGTAGGAGTCTGTACCAATTCCCTCCAACAGTCACGGTTGCTAGACAGAGCTCATGAAAAGCAGTCTCGGGCACACAGGTTACTTTATAGCCAGAATGTCTTTAATGCTCAAAGCCAGATAAAAAGAGACAACATGGGGATACGTTGGGCATTCTCTCCACGAGAGAAGGCATGAGGTGTACACTTGAGAGAAGGCATGAGGTGTACACTTGGCTATCTCTTAAAGGTCTGATTTCTGATCTTGGGGTTATGGGGTCGAGCCCGGAGTTGTACTCTGAGCTTAGCAAAGAGTCTGCTTGGGATTCTCCCTCTTCCTCTGCCCCACCTCAATAAATAAATAAATAAATAAATAAATCTATAAAAAAAGATAATAAATATTCAAAAGACCTCACTTTGTAATTGTTTCACTACATATCTCTATTAACTATGCTCCTTAGGTTATTTACATCTATTGTATATCTATGACATAAATACTATATAATTTAGTATTGCTCTACAACTTCTTTAAATACCACATTTAGTAATGTCACATTTATGGCTGTTTAACCACCTTTGTATAAGACCTACTGTGCAGTTATTTCCCAGTGAATTCTTACTATTTCTCTACGCAGGATTTTCCTTCAACTATAGCCCACCGTGGTGTGGGATTTAGTTAATCTGACTGCTTTGTGGAAACCTACTTTGACATTTCTGCATGGAGATAATAATTTTTTTTTTTAAATCAGGCTATTTCAGCGAAAGTAGAAACCAAATATTCTTTTCTTTGTGAATGAACCCCTTAGACTCCAAATAAATCTGGTTTTCCAGAATTGTTGAACTGGCATGAAATCAGCACAGCACAATAGTCTTTAAATTGAACTTGAATAAACTTCATATTTCATTAATTTTCAGATTTGATAGAAAGGAATGATGGAAAAAGAGATAAGCAAACACTTCGTTTTTTTTCTTCTCCAGTGTATCAAAATTACCCAACAACAAATTTGTCTGCAAAGCTTTTCCTTTAGCACTTCCTCTGTTTGTGCCAGAGAATCTCTAAGCTTCTACTAATACTGTGATGTTAGCTAACATGCTTTCAAAAATTGGCCACATCCAATTATGTTTATTAATCAGAATGTTCTATTAGTCTCATTTATAAAGGGTATTTTTCTTAGCAAAACATAATGAAATAATTGCCTTTGACAGTGTGTAGTGAGGGAACTTTGACTGGGGTAAGTGCTATGAAAAGATGAGGTCAGATTTGAGATTCATTTGTCATGTTGTCATGGAACATTAAAAATATTTATGGAGAAAGATTTTCTTTGAGTTAATGTAACCTAATGAAAATAGTTTTTAAATTATTATGGTACCTTCTCAGATTGTACATCCAAATAGATTTGCTTATTCATTAGGGCTAAACATACATATGCACATATGCTTACACACACATATACATATACTTTAAACATAAGAGATGATTTTTTATTCTTTGTTCTATATGTTTATATTTCTATTACAGTTACATAATAACCAGAATATGAGGATATTATTAAATATCTTTAGTAAGCCCCATATGCATGTTTTATGTGGGGTATGCATGCATACATGTGTATTGTGGTTGTATTTGTATATTATTTGTGGACAACCATATATTTGATGTATTTGTTGAAGCCCACTTAATCGTAGGAAAGTGAAATTTCACTGGCATCTCTATGGAAAGAGAAGAATCTCTTAGTATGAAAGTATGAAAAATCTTACTATATATATCTCATATATATATAAGCTTTATAAAACTTAATGACCTCATAATAGAAATATTAGCAATTAAATAAAATATCAATTTTTTTACTAAGTAGTCATACTGAAAAAAAAATCTTAATGTTATTTTTATATTTCCGGGCTTATTTTTCTAACTGGTATATGCAGGCACTTTAAAAGTCATTGTCTTGTTTTGTAAATTCAAAGAAACTTTTCTTTTTAATTTTAAGAATGTATTTATTTTATTTATTTATTTATGAGAGAGAGAGAGAGAGAGGCAGAGAGAGAAGCGGATTCCCCAAGGAGCACGGAGCCTGATGTGGGACTCAATCCCCAGACCTTGGGATCATGACCTGAGTTGAAGGCAGATGCTTAACCATCTGAACCACCCAGATGTATCAGAAACATCTTAATCCTCAGCATAATGGTATTCTTCCTTTCCAGAAACAAACAAACAAAATGTGTATCAAAAAACTGCAGGGGCGCCTGGGTGGCTCAGTGGGTTAGAGCCTCTGCCTTCAGCTCAGGTCATGAGATCCTGGGATCGAGCATCGGGCTCTCTGCTGAGTGGGGAACCTGCTTCCTCCTCTCTCTCTGCCTGCCTCTCTGCCTATGGTGATCTCACTGTTAAAAAAATTAATTAAATCTTTAAAAAAAAAAAAAAACCTACAAGTAGGGGCACCTGGATGGCTTGGTCAGTTAAGTATCTGATTTCAGCTCAGGTCATGATCTCAGGGTCCTGGGATTGAGCCCCACATTGGGCTTGTCCCTTAGCAGGGAGTCTTCTTGTCCCTCTGCCTCTCTCTTTGCCCCTTCCCATCTACACTGGTACTTTCTCTTTCTCTCTTTCTATCTCAAATAAGTAAATAAAATCTTAAAAAAAAAAAAAACAGCTAAATTTTACTGCTTCAAATATTTCAGTGTAAGAACTTTCAAAAAATAATAATACATATACATCTTTACTCAGTATTTCATCTATATTTCTCCATTATTAAAAAAATAAGAATCAGTCTTTGATATATAAGTACACCAACCTTATAATGTTTACATGATTTTGTTTTGTCTATAACTAGTTTTGACCTAAGGAAATTTGACCCTTAAGTAAATTATTACACAAAAAATAAGTATTGAGTAAATTGAATACTTTAACATATATTTACAAATACATATCAGAAAAGAGACATCCTCAAGTAGAAGTAAAAGACCAAAGTGAAACATTTGCGAGGATGATCAAGTAATTGATTATATTTTTACATAAACACATTTAAATTAAATATATCTGCATTTCTATCTAAACTTGTATACTTTGTAATAAACTGTCCAAAATCTACTTAGAGAATGTGCAGTGATATTAACAACTGGCGACTTGGCTGGCATTCCGCTCACAGCTGGGATCGGTATTTCGTGATGGCAAGTGTGGTATGTTTGCCATCTCATGTTACTACCTATCATTTTTTTTCAGTCAGAAAAAGAACAGTATGCCAGGAGTGAAGTGGTGTCACCACACTACTACCTACTACATCTGGGATGTGAATTTTAAAGAAGATGAAATCAGACAGAAAATAAACTGTGAATGGTAGACTGTGAATACTACTGGCTTTTCTTATTGTGTTGGTCAAAGAAGAAATACAGAGTGAATCAGATTTGTGCAGAAATAATTATTTTTCTTACATTTCAGGGACAAGGCCATAAAAGTAAGGTAAAGTCTTTAGTTCAGAATTGAAATTGATGCATGCCTGGTATTCACAGGAGAATTATCTAAGTATTATACATGTTACCATGACTTCCAAGTTAACATCTGATAGGGAAAATTCATCACTATGCAAATTGAGAGATAGGGTGACTGATGCAGTGAACTCTTCATATAACATATACCGAAAAGATCAAGATCTCTCTTCCTTTTTTTAAAAGATTTTATTTATTTATTTACAGAGAAAGAGAGATCACAAGTAGGCAGAGATGCAGGCAGAGAGGGAGAGGGAAGCAGGCTCCCTGCCGAGCAGAGAGCTCAAGGCTGAGCTCGATCCCAGGACCCTGAGATCATGACCTGAGCCAAAGACAGAAGCATAACCCACTGAGTGTCTCAGGCATCCCACAAGTTCTTTTTAATTAACAGTTGAGACATGAAAAAAAAAAGGATGAAAGAAGATAAAAGTTGAGAATTCTATATTACCACATGCAAAATTTGAAATTTATAAAATCCTGTAGAAACAGAGCAAAAGTAGTGTATGGGAATATAGAGATGCCTTTTAACCTTTTGAGTTTGTTTGCTTGTTTTTTTAAAGATTTTATTTATTTATTTGACAGAGGTCACAAGCAGGCAGAGAGGCAGGCAGAGAGAGAGGAGGAATCAGGCTCCCTGCTGAGCAGAGAGCCCAATGGAGGGCTCGATCCCAGGACCCTGGGATCATGACCCTAGCTGAAGGCAGATGTTTAACCAACTGAGCCACCCAGGGACCCACTTTTTAAGCATTTGATTTGATTGTGGATGAAATACAAAATAAATATGAAATATTTGGATTTTTGTAAGACAAGAAGTAAAAATGAGTTGAAAGCATATATCAAGATAAAAAGTGGTTTGATATAGAAAGATAGTATTGAAACAGAAGATCAATAGCTAAATGAAATCTAGCCTTTGAGATGGTGAAGAACATAATTATTACTGTACAGAATTGAACCAAAATTGTACAATAAATAATACAGAAAATGAGAAGGAAATGTTAAGGGGACTAAGGACACTTCAATATTTTATGGATGTGCAAGACCAAAATAAAAATAACTAAAGAATAGAGGATAGAAATGATTTAAAATGAATGCAGCAAATGCTGCAAATATGTGTAACAAATAATAAATTATAAGATGTACCTAAATTGCGGGGCACCTGGGTGGCTCAGTGGGTTAAAGCCTCTGCCTTCAGCTCAGGTCATGATGATCCCAGGGTCCTGGGATCGAGCCCCAAATTGGGCTCTCTGCTCCGTGGGGAGCTGATTTCCCCTCTCTCTCTGCCTCCCTCTCTGCCTACTTGTGATCTCTGTTTGTCAAATAAGTAAATAAAATCTTTAACCAAAAAATAATAATAATAATAAGGTGTACCTACATTGCTTCTTGAATAGCAGTCATCAGTTTTGCAGATAGGTAGATTTTTTTTTAAATTTTTTTAATTCATTTATTTGAAAGAGAGACGGAGTGAGAGAGACAGAGTGAGAGAGGGGAGGTCACAGGGAGAAGCAGACTCCCCATGGAGCTGGGAGCCTGATGTGGGACTCAGTCCCAGGACTCTGGGATCATGACCCGAACTGAAGACAATCGCCTAACCAACTGAGCCACCCAGGCACCAGGTAGATAGATTTAAAAACATGAATTTGCATATGCTGTTTATTGCAGATCCGTTGATCACATGAAACTGTATGTCACAATTTTAACAATGTTTTAAAATTGTTAGATTGAAAATAATTTAGATCAGTTATATATAGTTTTCTTTATTAAACACCTTATTATTCTAATTAGAGCAAATCAGAAGGTTGAAATAACAATTTAACTTGTCTTTTTAATTTTTAAGCTGCCTATTAATTCTGTAGGCTGTAGAAAATTTAACATAAGAAATTATCAAAAAATGGTATATATATTTTATATTTTATATATATTATATATATATAATATAATATATACTGTATATATACTGCATATATACAATATACAGTTTTTAACAAAAATCAGCCATATAGCTTCTATAGTCCTGGTTTGGGAAATGCAAGGTGGATTTTGGACTTAGAAAATCCAATCACTGTACAAGAATAAATGAACCTTTACCTGAGATTTAAAGGAGTATTATCCATCTATCTATCTATCTATCTATCTATCTATATAATCTATCAGAGATTTATTTTATTTATTATTTTAAAGGAATATTATCTATCATCTATCTATTAGATATTTATATTATTTATTATTTTAGAGGTGGGAGGGGCAGAAGGAGAGGGGAAGAGAGCCCTGAGTATAAGGCCTGTCCCAGGGCTCCATCCCACAATTCCTAGGTCATGGCCTGAGCCGAAATCAAGAACCAGACACTTATAATTGACTGAGCTACCCATGCAGCCCAGAATATAGTTTCATTTAATTAAGAATATGAAACCAATGTCTTCAGAATAATGAATATGTTTTGTTAGAATGGACCTCTCTACACTTTATAAATTATTGTGTCAGATATGCACACTTATAAAGATATTAAATAATGAAGAAATAGAAAAATGAATATATAAAATAAAACATATTAAAATAGTTAATATGGTCTAAATATGTTTTAAACCAGAAAATTGTGCGTGAAATGTCTTTTGGGTTATTTCTTGCAATTTTGTGCTCTATGGAATAATGCTAGCATAATAATTTTCCAGAGTGAGCACTTTGTAACTCAGTTTTATACAGCTGGAAATTATGCAAAAGTTATCCTGTTCATTGTGGGGAATATATATTTTCAAAATGATTTTATTAAAGATACTTAATAAACTATTTAGTGGAATACCTCTTATTTTAGAGTGATTTTAGTCAATATTGACCAGCCATCTGAATTGTGGACTAAGGTATATCCCAAACTCTTACTGGGCTGTGTAATTGTCGCTCATAATTTTTTTTAAGATTGATATATATAAAAGCCTCAACCTCATTATATGAAAAAGAAGCATATATAATTATAACTAGTCCCGAATATTACTTGATAACCTATGGGAGATAGTCAGTAGAAATGAGTTAATATGTTTAAATATTAACTGCTACCAATAATAACCTAAATAGCCAAGGAGAAATTAAAATTAATGACAAATCTTGCCAAAATCTGGTAGATACCAGCGCCATACTTCCTATTTTAAATCCTACTCTCGTATGACAACAAATCCCTCAGAGTGAATAAAAAAAAAGTTTCTATAGCAGGGGTATCCAATAAAGTTCAAAGAATATTCTTATGTTAAAAAAAATATTAACTGAATTAATGTGGTAAAACATCATTGCCATAGAATACTACCCATAGCTGAAGAAATATTTTAATTTTACTTGCTTACTCTGTACTATAACTTTACTTTTACATAACTTACAAGCTATTGTGGTAGTCTTTAAAGACATTAACTTATTAAATCAATACTGTTGAAAACATGTTCTTTCAAGGCATTTTTTTCTTAGAGCCATTTTAAAGAGAGGAAAGTGTAGAGAATATCCCTTTTTCCCTGTCTGCACACATAGATAGCCAACCCCATGATCCACATCACCTACCACAGTGGTACATTTGTTACAACAGCCGAACCTACACTGCTACATCATTATCACCCAAAGCCTGTAATTTATCTTAGCGTTCATTCTTGGTGCTGTACATTCTGTGGTGCTGTACATTGTGTGGCTTTGGACAGACATATAATGACATGTATTCATCATTATGATATGATACAGAGACGCTTTCCTGCCCTCTGTCCTGTTTATTCCTCCTCTTAATCCCAACCCCTGGCAACTACTGATCGTTTTATTATGCCCATACTTTTGCCTTTTCCAAAATTTTACATAGTTGGAATCATACAATATATACTCTTTTTCAAACTGGTCTGTTTCAGTTAATAATATGGATTTTAAGATTTCTCTGTGACAGTTCATGACTTGACAGCTATTTTTTTTTTTTTTTTTAATGCTGAGTGATGTTCCATTTTCTGGATGTACCATAGATTATTCATCCATTTACCTACTTAAGGGCACCTTGGTTGCTTCCAAGTTTTGGCAGTTACGAATAAAGCTGCTGTAAACATCAGTGTGAAGTTTTTTTTGCTTGTTTGTTTTTGTTTTTTTTTGTTTTCTTGTGGACATAAGGATTAATTTTGGAGGGTCAATATCAAGGAGCACAATTGCTGGATCATTTGGTAATAGTATGTTTGGTTTCATAGGAAATCACCAAACTCCCTTCCAAAGTGGCTGTATCATTTTGTATTCCTGCCAACCATGTATAGGAGTTCCTGTCGGTTCATATCATTGCTAGTATTTGTTGTTGTCAGTGTTACAGATTTTGACTGTTGTGATATATATGAGTAGTATCTTTCTTTAATTTCTTTAATTTTTTAATTTGCCTTCCCCAGATGACATGTGATGAGGAATATCTTTTCAAATGCTTACTTTCCATTTGAATGTCTTCTTTCATGAGGTACCCATTAAGGTTTTCGCCCACTTTTTAGTCTCATTGTTTATTTACTTATTTTTGAGTTTTAGGAGCTCTTTCTATGTTTTGGATCACAATCATTTGTTAATCTTGTCTTTTGCAAGTATTTTCTCCCTCTCTGTGGCTTGTCTTCTCATTCTTCTGACAGTATCATTGACAGAACAATTGTTTTTAATTTAAATAAAACCCAGCCTGTCAGTCCCCTCCCCGCCCAACCATGGATCATGACTTTGATGTTCTATCCAAAAAGCATCACTATACTCAAGGTCATCTAGATTTTCTCCTATGTTAACTTAGGATTTTTATAGTTTTGCATTTTTACCTAGGTCCATGATCCATCTTGGATTAATTTTTGTACAGGATTTGAAGTCTACATCTAGATTCGTGTGCATTTATGTGTATGTCCAATTGAAAAGCTAATCCTTTGCACCATGGTTTTACCTTTGTTTCTGCGTCAAAGAACAGTTGACTATGTTTATGTTGATCTATTTCTAAGCATTCTGTACTGTTTCAGTGATCTATTTCTCTCTCTCTCTCTTTTCTTTCTTTCTTTTTTTTTTTTTTTTTTGCTGATACTAACTATATCAGCAAATATTGATTACTATAGCTTTATATTAAGACTCGAAGAGGGTAGTGTCAATTCTCTATCTTTGTCCTTCTTCGGAATTGTGTTGGCCATTCTGGGTCTTTTAACTTTCTGTATAAAAATCAGAATCAGTTTGTCAATATCCACAGAATAACTTGTTGGGGGTTTTGCACTGAATTTATAGATCGAGTTGGAAAGAAATGACACCTTGACAATATAAAGGCTTCCTATCCATGAACATGGACTATCTCTAAAAATTTAGTTTTGTCTTTTTTGTTTGTTTTAAGTCGTTAGAGTTTTATAGTTTTCTTCCTATAGGTTTTGCACCTATTTATTTAGATTTATGCCTAAGTATTGCATTTTGGGGTATGCTAATGAAAATGGTATTGTACTTTTTATTTCAGATTCAACTTGTTTATTGTTGGTGTGTAAGAAAGCAATTGACTTCTCTGCATATTAACCATCACTACTTTATTCTTTTTTGTTACATTACTTATGATAGTCAAAAAGTGTTAACAACTCAAATGTCCATCAGTGCATGAGTGAATAAATAAAATGTGGTATATCCATGGCATGGAATATTATTTGACAAAAGCAGAATAATAACTTTATAATTACAGCAATACACACACACACACACACACATATGTGTGTATATAATAATAATACACATATGTATGTGTGCATATATATATATATATATATATATATATATCCACATCGGTCTTTATGCTCTACTCTTCTAAAAAAATTATGTATGGTGGGGCACGTGGGTGGTTCATTTGTTGGTTGTCTGACTCTTGATTCCAGCTAGAGTCATGGTCTCGCGGTTGTGGAATTGAGACCCACATCTGGTTCTGCACTGGGTGTGGAACCTGCTTGGGATTCTCTCTCTCCTCCTCTGCACCTCCCCATCCCTGCTTGCACGTGAATATGTACACGCACATACACACACTCTCTCTCTAAAAACAAAATTAGAAAATTAAAAAAAAAATTAAAAATTGTGTATCGATGTATAATCTGTGTGGAATTATGCCATATTTTTCTCTAGAGATATGTTATTACGGCAATTCTATATATAGATGAATTACCTACATAATAGTGCTGTATGAAAACAAACATTAATTTATTATTCAGTTTATATTCATATATTCAGTTTATATTTCATTTAGAAGCTTTTAACTTAAAAAATAAATATAATAAAAATTACCACTTAAAATATGCTTGTAGCATTAAAGATGTTATCTCTTGTAGTAACTTTGCCTAATTTTTCTTTCTCTTTTTCTTTCCTTGATATTCATTTCATCTCTTATATTTCACTCATTTATTTCAATATATTTTGAACTCCCACTATGTGCAAGATCCTGTGCAGGATCTGAACATATAGAAGTGAAAAATATAAAATATATATCAGTGTAAATGGGTATGTAGGTATATTAGTTTCCTATCAATACTGTAACAACACGGGCATAAGTTAGTAGTTTAAAACAACACAAGTGTATCATTCTAAAGTTGCTGGAAGTTGGAATTTTGAAATTAATCATAAGGAACTAAAATCTAGGTATTGACATATTTTCCTTCTCAAGGCTGTAGCGAAGAATTATTTTCTTTATCTTTACTAGTTTCTAGAAGTTACTTGCAAGCATTTGCTCACAGCCGCTTCTGTCTTTAGAGCCACCTGTGTGGAGTCTTCAAATCCTTCTCTCTTGCTCTCAGTCAGTCACTCTTGGTCTTTCTCTGATTCTCTCTTTTGCTCTAACCTTTGGTTAGTCACATGGTCTCTGACTCCCTCATTATCCTCTTTCCCTCACAAAGCCCCTTGTGGTCACAATGAATCCACAAAAATAATCCCCAGTAATCTTCCCATCTCATTTCAAATCCTAACATAAACCCATCAGCAAAGTACCCCCCCACGTAAATTAACAAATTCATAGGTTCCAGGGGTGCCTGGGGGGCTCATTGGTTAAGCTTCTGCCTTAAGCTGAGGTCATGTTTCCAGGGTCCTGGGATAGAGCCCTGCACTGGGCTCCCTGCTCAGTGGGAGGCCTGCTTCTCCCTCTCCCACTCCCCCTGCTTGTATCCCTCTCTCGCTGTGTCTCTCTCTGTCAAATAAATAAATAAAATCTTAAAAAAAAAAAAATCGTGGGTTCCAGAGATTAAAAATGCACATCTTCAGGGGAGGGGGAATTTTTCTATCTATTGCAGGAGGTATTTCTATATATCTGTTACAACTTCCATTTATAATATATGGGTGCATATTGAATGAGAGAAAAAAAAAAAGTTCAATAATCTAATGTTAGATTTAACAGAGTCCCTGTACGTATTAAAACAGGTTATTATTGAAGTCCATAAACATTGCTAAAGGTTTTAATGGAAGGCTCTCTCTTTTTTTTTTCTAAGATTTTATTTATTTATTTGACAGAGAGAGAGGGGGGGAACACAAGCAATGGGAAATGGGAAAGGGAGAAGCAGGCTTCCTGCCTCCGAGCAGGGAGCCTGACTTAGGGTTCCATCCCAGGACTGGGATCATGACCTGAGCCAAAGACAGATGCTTAAAGACTGAGCCACCCAGGTGCCCCTTGAAGATTCTTTATAGAATAAACCCAGATTTGGTTTTGTATGATCAGCATAGATAAATGTCTATTTTTATGAAAACATATTGTTATAGAATATAAAACAGAGACAAGTACATAAAGCAGACATTTGTACCATAATTAATATTTTTTAAAGGATCACCCATGTAAACACTGTGCGCCGGAGAACCCTATAAGAAGAGAACTCTGTCAGCACTGTGGAAACATTTGTATGTTGGGGCAACTGGGTGGTTCAGTGGGTTAAGTGCCTACCTTCTGCTCAGGTCACGAAGCTGGAGTCCCAAACTGGAGCCCAGCATTGGGCTCCCCACTGAGCAGGGAGTCAGGTTCTCCCTCCACCCTTCCCCCCGCTCATGTTCTCCCTCTCTCTCTCCTCTCTCTCAAATAAATAAATAAATTTTTAAAATTGCATGTTATTCCCAGGGTGTAATCTTTAGAGATAGCTACTACCCTACCTTCAGTAATCATTTCCTTGATATTTTTAAGCCTTAGACGTATGTCCCTAAACAATATATTCTTACTTGATTTTATAATATAAGTCAAACTACATTCTATGTATTATGATATGTCTTGCCAGATTATATTTGTAAAATCTACGCATCATTTTGCATATAAATCGGGATTTTTTAAATGTGATTTTGTACAACATTGCACTGGTTTCATTTATAATCCAATAATCCTAGAGTGAAGCCTATTAAAAAGTATAGATTGACATAACAAGATATTATAATAAGTATGATGATAATAATAAAGAATTATGTTGGCTTTCCTATCTCATCACACTTCGATCACCAGTCTATACAACATGTTCTTTACATGAAGCAGCAGCCATATCTGGGACATGCACAATTTCTGTGGCAAAGGGAACAAGTAAGTGGGTTGAATTGGGTTTTGTCCTTTAAAGCTTATTCCAGAATTTCCACTTATCATAATCCAAATAGGTCACAGACCCATATGTGATTCCAAGGAAGCAGGGAAGTACACTTATTTTGTGTAGCTTGAGGGGAGAGACCTGGTTGGATCTCATGGACTACACTAATCGATTCTGTGACTGCAGCAGTAATTAGTCATAAATACTCAATTTGTTATTTCTGCTACAAAATCATACTCAAGTACATGGTCATCGTGTATAAAGTGCGTTATTAATTTGTAACAATTTTAGGAAAATGCAATTAGCAAGTTAAAGTTTTGTGAACCTGTATTAAAATGTGGGTAAAGCATGATGCTTGTATAGTAAAATTCAAAAGATAGAACATTCCACTACCAGTATTGTGCTAAAAATAGGACTGTAGATGCCAGAATATATAAAAATGATCTTACCTTAAAAAAATAATTTACAAAATTAGAACTTTGGGAAAACAGATACTTTTTTATAATGTGACATTTCACATCATAGCATACTTTTTAAAAATGTTGGTACTTTAAAGTGCCTATAGAACATTTTAAATCAGGTGAGTCTTTTGTGTCATTCAGTATGACTTAGGAAAATGTTGATAGCATAAAGATGAGCTCCTTTTAGTTGCTTCCAAGCCTTAGAGGATATCCTTTGATATCAGTTTGTCAGTTTGGGGGGATTTGTGTGTGTCTGTGTGTGTGTGTGTGCGCGTGCGTGTGAATGCATTGAGATTCTTTTCAGTTCTCCTTGTTATGACTTATTTTCTTATTTTCTTTTCCTTAATCGGTGTAGGGTATTGGCAGGAAAGTGGCACCACAATTTGGTATTGGTATACTTAGCTAGAGCTTTTATAGCAGTGTTTCCTTAAACTCCGCTCACTCCAGACATCAGCTTATTGTCATCTCGTCTAAAGTCTGTATTCCTCTAACAGAGAAACACATATGTCCCCCTTCCAAACTCTGATCAAGCAAGGCATTTCTAAAAGCAAGTCCTGCCACTTGCTGATGCCTTATCTTAGGAACGGCTTCATTTCACATTCCCTAAATGTTTGCCAGCACAGACTTCATTAATTGTTAGGCTAAGATGTCAAAGTGAAATTTCTCCCCTTGCTTTGCCTTGAGCTGACACAGGTATTAGAATTCTCCCCAATCCACTCTGCAAAACACCTTTACAGCACTTTTCAAACCTTGGTGTAATAGTGAAAAACAATTAAGAAAAAAACAAAACAAAACAAACAAACAAAAACCATGGACTTAGTGATAGATGTGTTTGACTGCAAGTCAAGCCTTTTTATACCTCATTTTCATTATCTGTAAATTGAAGATGATAGTGATAATCATAGTTCCCAAATCTTAAGGTTTAGCTTAAGGTCTAGTTCAGTGTCTTCATCATAGGAATGAATTAAAAGTAATTGCTTCTGTCACTTTACTAAATGTGTCCCACACCATTTTGTGAGCTACATGAGACTAAAGGTTGCATTTTTTTCATATTATACCTCCCAAATCTACAACAATATTGCAAACAGAATGCAATCTTTATATGCTATCATTAGACTATAACAGATAACTGCTTTTAGCTATGCCATATTCATAAAAAAAAGGGTTTTGTAATGTTGAAAATATTTCTAATAATTAAAGCCCAGTTTTATAGCCAAACGTTTTAATGCCAAAAATATGTTGCATTGTTTCAACATTGGCTTTTTATTTGACATTGTGGTCATTGACTTTAAGTGATAGTAAATATTTCTGTGTTTATAATGCAGTCATTATATACTCATGGAAAATATGTATATATTTTCCATAGTTATTCATAGTTGTTCATGCTAGGACATTTTCAGCATAGAGAATAGTTATATAAAGTAGTGAGTTAGATGGTGGCCTTCCCCAGAACTTGTGGAGTTACCTACCTTCTTTGGAAAAAAAAGGTCTTTGTAGATTTATTAGTTTGCTAGGTCTACCATAACAAAGTGCCACGGACTAGATGACTTCAAATACACATGTTCATCTTCCTATAGTTTTGGAGGCTCAAAGTCCAAGACTGAGGTGTCAGCAAATGTAGTCTCTCATGAGTCCATACTCCTTGGCTTATGGATGGCCTCTTGGCTTAGAGATGATCTTTCTTTGCTGTGTGTGCCTCCTTAGTGTCTCTCTGTGTTTACAAATTTCCTCTTCTGATAAGGACTTCAGTCAGATTATATTAGGGCCAAATATATGACCTTATTTTACTTTAATTACCATTTAAAAAAATTTTTTAATGCATGTGTCAAAGAGAGAGAGAGACAGCATGAGGGAGAACACAAGCAGGGGGAGGGACACGGGGAGAAGCAGACTCCCCGGCAAGCAAGGAGCCCGATGTGGGACTCAATCCCAGGACACTGGAATCAGGACCCGAGCTGAAGGCAGCCACTTAACCAACCTTGCCACCCAGGCATCCTTAATGACCATTTAAAAGACCATTTCTAAATAGGACTACATTCTGTGGTACTGGGGATTAGGCCTTCAACATATGAATATTGTGGCAACACACTTCAGCCCATAGTAGCAAATGTAATTGAACTAAGGATTTTGATACGAAGATTATCTGGGTGGGTCCTAAATTCAGAGACAGGTATCCTTCTAAGGAAAAGGTAGAGAGGGGGATTTGAGATCAAGGGAAAAGAAGGAGGCAATATGATAACAGAGGCAGAGATTGGAGTGATGTGCCCACAAATCTAGGGATGCATATATCCACCTTAAGCTGGAAGAGGCCAGGAACAAATTTCCTCCTAGAGCCTTAGATGGAGTGGAGTGTGGCCATATCACATTTCAGAATTCTAGCCTTCAGAATTGTGAGAGAATACATTTCTTTTTCTTTCTTTCTTTCTTTCTTTCTTTCTTTCTTTCTTTCTTTCTTTCTTTCTTTTATTTTTTTGCTTTAAGTCATCAAGGATATGATAATTTATTATGGCAACCTCAAAAAACTAATACAGATTTGCTTATGTCTCTTGTTCTTAGCACCTATCCCTGAAGATTTGTAATGGTCTTTCGTAAACACCCTTAATCCATTTAATATTTTCTGTAGAATATAAGAAGGGAATTAATATACAAGATACACAGTAATATACATATATATACATACATGATTGCAATAATCTATAGAAATCTTTATTTCATTTTGTGTCTTTTGCATATGATGTAGGATAAATATTCAAGAAATTTTAAATTCTTATTTTTAGCATCTCCAAGATGCTGGAGAAAATCAGGATTGTTTGAAAATATGTGTACAGAAAAGAAGTCTACAGTATAAATTTATAAGGATTTGCCAGTAATATATATGCATATGCATATATCTATGTATTAAAATATTTAAAATGCCAGTGCATAATGAATATTTGCTTGTGCATTGAAAAATACCACTGCCCTTGCTTGTTAAGCTCAATTCGCTAATACTGTTAATTATAAAATTTTTTTCTAGTACAAATAAATCTAAAATTATTTGCAGTTTATTGTTATAAAGATTTGCTTTATTGGAAATACACTGATAACTTTCATTTTCTTTTTAAAGATTTTATTTATTTATTTGACAGACAGAGATCACAAGCAGGCAGAGAAGCAGGCAGAGAGAGAGAAGGAAGCAGGCTCCCTGCTGAGCAGAGAGCCCAACACAGGGGGCTCGATCCCAGGACCCTGAGATTATGACCTGAGCCAAAGGCAGAGGCTTTAACCCACTGAGCCACACAGGCGTCCCGATAACTTTCATTTTAAGAAAGAATTCACCATGAACAGGTTTTTCACTGAGGAAGATGATGTCCCAAGAATTTTGGACATAGTAATAATGGATTCTCAGATTTACCCAGAGTTTCTTTTTAAAGAATATTTCTCTATGACTAGAATAAATTGTCTGACTACTATTTAGAAAATAGGAAAAATATTAAAATACCCCTTCTAAATCATTAGAATTGATAGAATGCTGTTGCTTTTTGTATCAGTTTCAGAAGTTGGAGATTAATAAACATAAGGAAAAATGAGTCTTGAAAAATAAATAGTACTAAAAATTTAAACACAATTTTGTGAGATACAAAGATAAATTATTCTATTGCAATACCTGGATATCAAGATAAAAGTTTCTATTTTAGTCCTGTTGGCTAGAGCATCTGAAAACTCCATAGGGGGCCTCTGGGCACAGCAACTACATTCAGTACGCCAGACTTTCAGTAAATGATTCTTAGCGAAAATAGAACTGTTAACAGAAACATGATCATCTGTATCCTACCATTAGTGCTATTTTCCTTTTGGGCCTCAATAAATTATCATCGCGATGTTAACAAGCAAGGTGTATTTTAATTTTGAAATTGCTGAATAAAAATCACAAGAGGTGCCCAGGTTTTTCTTCAGTGTGAGTCTCATCAGCTGCTTTCTCTTAGTGGCATCACTGGGGTCCGGAATCTTGGACTCTGATTACAGCCAATGCTTTACTTGGAGGGACTCAGCAAGAGCTGATATTATTCTTTCGTGTTCTTTTTTCTCACTTTGGTTCAAACCGCCTCCTGAAAAATCTTGAAAAATCACTTTATTCTTTCAATATTTTCAATAGGTTACAATTTCTGAATCCACAGATTATCAGGAATGCCCCCAATTCAATTTAAGGATTGTTAGATCAGTTAGTTAATAAAAGATCTCTGCATTTTGCTGGTGGCGGGAATGCAGAGGTCATTCTGGGATGGTTTATACTGAACAGCCGGGAATGGAGAGCACCTATTTTCTTAATTTAACCCTGATTTGAGATACGCCCTGCCTTGAAGGCCTTTTGTAAACTATCCACCGGGACAGTTTATCTCCAAGCCTGGAGGCAGCAGATTCTCTCCATGGAGGGAGAGATGGTTTCTTAAACAAGGCTATTTCCCCATCTTTGTACATTTTAGTAAATTTTACTTTTTTTTTTTAAGATTTTATTTATTTATCAGAGAGACAGGGAGAGAGCGAGCACAGGCAGACAGAATGGCAGACAGAGGCAGAGGGAGAAGCAGGCTCCCTGCTGAGCAAGGAGCCCGATGTGGGACTCGATCCCAGGACGCTGGGATCATGACCTGAGCCGAAGGCAGCTGCTTAACCAACTGAGCCACCCAGGCGTCCCTAAATTTTACTTTTTTGATCCTGATAAAATTGGAGGACATGACATTTCATCATTTCAAAATGTATAGGGTATTTGTGATATTTTGTAATAGGATTCATGCAAACTATTTTTCAGATATTGTTGCTAGAAAATCTGTAGAGTGGATACAAGAGTGCGTGTATAAAGGTGATGTGTTGTCCTTTGACGCACTTCTCTGCTTCCCGTAAATTGTTCTTCCATCAACAGGCACAGCCTGTCGGGTGTCTCCTCGCTAACAGCTGCTGGTGGTCTTTGCTTCCCTCCATTAATTCACCCGCAGTTAAAAATGATGCTATTTTAATTCCATCATTCTTTCCTCACTTATTAGCAGATATTTTTATAAGGAAAAACATCCCTCAGGGCTCTAGTGATTAACTGAACATAATAAAGGAGATAAGAGCCACTTGAGCCCTGACAGGACAAAAACAACCACATCAGTTACAAGCACACATTTCTTCACCATGGACAGTGCACGCCCCTATCACCACCTTCCGCTCCGTTTTCCCCACACTCGCTCCCAGCACAGTTAAGATGTACGGATGCCCCTAACGTATGAGATGCTTTGCTATGATACAGTTCTGCTTTCCTGACGATGATAAGTAGAAGTATTAATTATAGTATTAGTATTTGCTGAAAGCCCTCTAAGACTTCTCTGCAGTTAATGGGGGAAGATTTCAGAATTGTGAGCCATGAGGCTCCCCTGACTGTATTTCCACGATTGTGATGACATCATTTGAATCTAACAAGAGCATTGTACCATGGGTGAGGCTGGTATCATCATCTGTGCTTTACAGATGAGGACACCGGGGCTTCAAGGTCAGCCTGCTCATGGACAAGACAGCTGGGAGAACAAGAGGGCTGGGAAGCAGTAGGGCTCGTATGGACGTCCAGGTGTTCTACTCCGGTGCCAGTCTTCCTCAGGGCTTCCAGTCCTTTCCTTCTCCTCTTTCTTTTCTTTTTCTTTCACCCGAAAGGTCACTTCCATTCACTTGTAGAAGGAAAATAAATAAATAAATAAATAACATCCCTTTATCAACCCATGGTTACCCGTGGAATCAGAAAGGCAGAATAACTACTTGATTCCTTGTCAATGACTAGCTTTCAAAATAAAGAGTTGCTTGTTTAGAACAATTAATAGTTTTATTTATTTATTTTAATTTTTATTTATTTATTTGACAGACAGAGATCCCAAGTAGGCAGAGAGGCAGGCAGAGAGAGAGAGACAGGGAAGCAGGCTCCCCGGTGAGCGGAGAGCCCCATGCGGGGCTCGATCCCAGAACCCTGAGATCATGACCTGAGCCGAAGGCAGAGGCTTAACCCACTGAGCCACCCAGATGCCCCCAATTAGTAGTTTTATAAACATCATTATGAACTCTTGGATATAAATACATCTGATGGCTTTCTACCCAGTCAGGTTATTCTCTTTGTCGATATTCACATTTTCTCTACTTCTCCTCATGGGAACCTCTTCAGTTTAGCTAAATTCCTCAAACACAGAATACAGCCCGAGTAAGTCTGGTAGCTTTCAGGCTTTCTGGAATAATGGTGTTCTAGGTTTAAGTTACGTAGCTCCTTCCTCACACTAGAAGTCAGTCAGAGCTCCAGAATGAACTACTTACTTGTACTGGGCAACTGTATCTGGACACTGTAATCTGGGTCTTGGGGAGGCTTATGACTACATTATACCTTGTTTCTGCACACTTCAGAGAACAGAGCTATGAAAATCCATAGCTGATAGATGTCTGATCTATCTGACTTAGATACATAGATGAAATAAGTCAAGAGTCCGTACTCAGTTTTCCAATTCAAATTCAGCTATTAAGGGTTTTTGCATAATCAATTCATTTTACATCTTCAACTTTCTGCTGCTTTTCAGCAATATTAGAAATGATTGAATTAGAGTAACATTTGCTTTATTCCAAAATGTACATAAAAGAGCCTTAGCAATGCAAAAAACAAAAGAACAACCAATAATGAATGCTGTAAAAAGTTTAAGATTATGTTTTGATAGTTTTTTCTGTCCTTAGGTTCTGTCTTGCTATAAAATAATCCAATTGCTATGGTTAATGTCACTTGGAATCATTCATCCGTGTGTGTTTGTGTGTGCGTCTGTTCAGTAACTAGACACATATTTAAGTTCCCTTTTCATTTTTCCTTCTTTTTTTATATTTCTCTTTCATAGTAATTGTGTAAAATATTTTGAATGGGTTTTCACTCAAAAAGCAATGCAGAGAAAAGTGTGTATAATATGAAAGTATTACTTTTCTCCTTTTTTTCATTTTTGATACCTGGGGATCAAATCATAGTTATATACAAATGAGTACTCATGCCTTTGTTGACTATGATTTCAGAGACGTAGCACACTTTATTCAACTGGTTCTTCATTGGAAAATAAATTTGGATTATTGCTAGTTTTGTTGGGTCCCACCCCATCACGTGGAGTGCTGCCGTTCTTTGCTTAGTTTTCAAAAAATATTCTTTTCACAAATACTTTTGCTAGTGTATATTTTAGATACATTCCTAGAAGTTATATTGCTGGGTTAAAGGGCAAATAATTTAAGAATTTATCGCATTGTTTGTTCACAAGCTCCTTGGGTGCTTCCCAGGTATACTCGGAAGCAAGGGAATTTGCATACAAGGTTTGTCCTGGGTGGCTGCAAGATGAGTAGATCTCCACACCTGCCGGCCAAGTCTTAAAAGTTTACATAGAGTCCTTAACTGGGTTCGGTCAAGTGTACCTTTCAGATGGTCTCAACACCACATTACTGTCTCAAGGCCATGTCCTTCAGGCAGCCTGTGGGATCAGGCAAGGCAAGCAGAAGCACATTCCAAGGATGGGGAGGGGATATCAAACCTCTGATTCCCCAGATCTGGTTCTGGGTGGTCGCATCTTCTTCTGACCTCCTCCAACGCACATGATGCCAAATGATTCTTCATAGTGATTTTATCAATGTGTCATCCCAGCACTAATGTATGATGGTTAATATTTAGCTGCCCCCTGGTTAGTTGAATATGTTGTTACATTTTTTTTTTTTTTTACTTTTTGCCAGTCATAGAGGTGAGAAAATGGCGTTTCAGTTTCTGGATTATTTCCATTTCTTTTTCCTTGTGCTTTTTCTAGAAAAGCACAAGGTTTTCTAGCACAAAACCTTGTGCTTTTTTTCCCTCTATTTTTTAATGCTGTTGAAGATTTTCTCTAACTTTAGAGCTCTCCATTAAGCATATTAGCTCCTTGATATTTTAAGGTGCAAATATTTTTCATAGTTTGACATCTGTTTACTTACGGTATGAAAGTAAGTAAGTACTTTTGCTATGAAAGGTTTTAAATGTAATCAAGTGTATATCAAGTTTATTTCCTTATTGCTTCTGGATTTTGAATTATAGCTTAAAATAATTTTTCTTCCCCCTTTTATAAAAAAGGCAACCAAGTTTTCTTCTGTTATGTACAAAGTTTTATCCTTTTACATTTAAATTTCTAGCCATTTTGGAATTTATCCTCGTGTATGATATGATGAACGGATACAATTTGATATCTTTTCCTTACTGTCTCCAGTCATACACACACCTACTTATTTAAGAACACATTTTTTTGTGTGTCTTTTTTCCAAGAAGCCATTTTCTTTTTTTGCCGTGTATTTCTTCTATCTATTCTTGTACCCAAACACAGTTTAAAGTATTTAAAATTTTTGGCATTCTAGGGATCTTTTCTTCCTTTTGCTTATTTTGTTTTTCCTCAGGATGTTTTGGCCAATAATTACTTCCATTTGTTTGTTTTTTCAAACAAACTTTTGAATCCTATTCTTAACGCTTCAGACAATTAAAAATGTGACTTTACTGGTATTGCCAAAAATGTTTAACTTATAAGTCAAATCTTTATGATGTCGGGTCTTTCTACCCCAGGATACATATGTATCCTGGGGTACATACATAATCCTATGTATTACTTTTATGCCTATGATCATTTTTTTCTAATATTTCTAAGTAAAATTGTTTTATTATATGCCAACATTATACAGTTGAAAGGCTAGTAAAAAAGAGGAATTTAAAATAAAATATAAAAGTGATATATTAAAAAAAAGAGTTTGAGACATGTATATAGCAAGCCAAAGAACGTTGCTGAGAGAAATCAAGACCCAAACACATGCAGACACACACCATGATCATGTATTAAAGGACTCAGCAGTATCAAGGTGGGACTTCTTTCCAAATTGATCTATACATTCCACTTAATCCCAATCTTTATATACAATTAAATATATAAAATACATAATCTTACATATAATTAACATAAATTATAAACAAAATTTATATATAAATTATGTATAAAATAAATTATAAAATTATATGTAATTAATATAAATTTTATATTTTTAAAATGTTAAAATAAAATATATGATTTTATGTTGTTTTGTATATTGTATAGATTATAAATAAATATTTAATTTTAAAATTTAAGATTTCCATTCATGATACATCTGTGAATTTCTTTTTCCTTACCATCATTCAACACAGGAGAAATCCTCCCCAGTTCAGATCAGCACCTGTGCTCCCAGCTGCCCATGTGCCTCCATCATTCCTTTTTTCCCCTTTTTACCTTCATAGATTTAACTATAAACAAGCAAGAATACAAAATCTAAGACGTCTTGATTAATGAAATTCTTAATCAGTAAATTAAATACAGGTAAGTCTAGAGAAACAAGCAGAAAGCAAGCCAAGATTAGTGGAAATTTCCTTGAAAAGTCAAGGATTGGAATGCATATGAAAAGCAAATCAATGTATGAGAAGTTGAAAGAAAGAATGATCACTGAGGCTGGAAAAACTTTATTGCCACTCATAAGGATATTGAGCAATCCTTAATTCCTAGTAAGAATTCCAATGCATCTTGATACATCAGTGATTTTATTTTATGATTACTCCACTAAACTTTTTCGAAATTTCTTATCACTGAAAAACAAGAAAACCTTTGGTAATGACAAAGCAAAAGCAGAATGGAAGGCTTGGAAGCTAATGCTAATATGAATTGTAAATTATTTTTACAATAGCTTCATTCAATATGACAAGAAAAACAACAAACATTTTAAATTGTGTTACTTGTTTTTATTAGTTAGATTTGTCACCCTCCTGACTATTACTTAGATATTTTTAAGTTGAGCAGTTATGAAATGGAGTATAAATTATTAACAACTTATTGAAATTTATATGTGTAATCACAGTGATGAAAACAGTCTTTATGTTCCCCGTGTAACCATGCACTGTCTTCTACAGAATTAAATATTGATGAAAACTATTTTGACTTTAGTTTTGTTATGTGGGTTTATTCTTCTGTTATTCTCCAATGGTTTAAGGTAGTTTGTAAATCTGTATGCTACAAACAAGATGAAGCCAAAATAGAAGAGAGTAAGAGGATTTTTGCAAAAGGAAACTATGAATAGTAAACTATGACCAACACAAGAGAATTTATAAATTAAAGATTTATCTATAAGAGGTTTATGATCTCCAGTACGCATGGAACAATTCAAGACACTGAGGATAAAAAAGATGAATAAATAAGATTTTTTTTAACCTAAGGATTTTACAGTCTAGTAGGAAAGATAGGCAGTGACTCAGGTGAAGTGTGATACATTTAACAATAGCAGTGTACTTAAGGAGCTTGGGAAAAGAGTGAGGACTATGATTAAATTTGCCTGAGGGAAGCAAGAGAGCCAGGAAGGCTTCACAGAGAAGCAGGCTTATAGACAGTAAAGAAGGCAGTATCTTTAAATAGCAGCTGTACCGGGAAACTTTTGCAGTGGAGAGGCACATTTTTCTATATTTTCTTAAAAAAAAAAAATAATGGATAAAGGGAAAGTATGAATTGAGTAAATTCTATCACTGGATGCTGTTATAAAAGTATTTAAAATGTAAGAATAAGCCTCTGTGATTATCTAGAATAGTCATAATGTATTTTTACTGAGTAAAATATTTCTAAATATTAAATTTCATTTAACTTTATTTTACGAAGATAAGCTCTTTCTAAGGGTAAAATCACAGCCTTAGTTTACCATTAGCTTATATTCAGGTTTCTATTGTTAGTTTTGTATTGACTCTTACATTTATAAAAAAGCTAACTGTCTTTCTGACATGAATATGATCTGATCCTTTCCAGAAGATGTTTAAGCCTTTTGTGATGATCTTAAATACCTCCTGTGGACTGAAACTACCTGAAGGGCTTAAGCTTCAATATTAGGACCACAGAAATGAAGGCTTTCTCTATTTTAAATATTGTTGAACAGGAAGGGGTCATGCACAAGCCTCGTTTGGCAGGAGAAGCAATTACTGATACTGATACTTCACAATTGTGTCACCTTTCTTCCGTTGCTTTCTATTTCCTCTGGGGGCAAAAAAGAAAAAAAAGAAAATTGTTCTGTAAGAAGATACTGTTAAAATGGAGATTTTTTTAAACAAACCCGAAAGAAGGCAAATATATAACATTTCATTCCAGCAACATTTATTTATTTATAATTAAAAGTAGAGAATAAAAAAAAAAGTGGAGAATAATGCTGGGCTGCAGTTTTCTTTGTGGGAAGCTGTTTTAGTAACTTCAGTGGGAAGTATTCTCGCATGTGCATAAGTTGTCATAGTTATTAATAGTTCTGAGAATTTCCCTGAGATTTCCCAGTACATCCATTTAATGCTCAGATTTTTGCATACACTTTGACTTGAATTTATTTACTGATCTGCAAATAATTATTAGAGCAGAAGTAAAAAATTTGCGATTCTAAAGTTGTACATCTCATGCAGTATTTACTATTTTTTTTGTACTAGTAATGCATACATAGCTAACTTTGTTGATTTTTTGTTTTCAAATGAAAATCTACTTCATCTGCCAACACTCTTTAAAAATATGTTTTTCCAGTTTCAAGATCATAGAGCTTTGTTGAAACCAACCGACCATGTATATTGGATCCATTTCTGGAGTCTATTATGTTCAATTAATCTATATTTCTATTATTCCAATACCAAACTATCTTGATTTCTATAGGCTTATATAAATTATGAAATTAGGTACTATGCACTTTCTTATGTTAATTTTTCAATCATTTTAATTATATAATATTCATTATATATATATAATATATATTATATAATAATCATTTTAATTATTCTATTTTTCTTATAACTTTAGAAAATTCTTGAAAATTTTCTCAAAAACATGTCTACAGAGAATTTTGGGGAGATTGTATTGAATCTATAGATCAATTTTCTCAATTTGTTTATTTACTTATTTATTTTTAAAGATTTTACTTATTTATTTGACAAAGGGAGAGAGCGCAAGAAGGCAGAGAGGCAGGCAGGGAGAGAGGAGGAAGCAGGCTCCCCACTGAGCAGAGAGCCCGATGGGGGACTCCATCCCAGGACCCTGCGATCATGACCTGAGCCGAAGGCAGAGGCTTAACCCCCTGAGCCACCCAGCTGCCCCTCTGGATTTATTTAGATCTTTAATTTTTCTCAGGAATTTTTGCTACTTTTAAGTGTTCAGGCATCACACATATTTTGTTATTCTTCTCCCTAAGTATCTTATGTTTTTATACTACTTTAAAAGATATTGTTTTTCCAGCAAAGATATATTTATTTGCTGATATATAAAAATGCAATTAATTTGTGTATATTGACCTATGCACTGCTGACATATTTACTTAGTCATTTTTGTAGTTTTTAATGCAGTTTCTATAGGTTTGTTACAAATCATCTGTCAATTACATAGTTTTACTTCTTACAATATTTTTAGTTTCTTACTGTATATTTGTCATCTCTTTTTTTGAATATTTTATTTTTTTGAGACAGAGAGAGCATGTTGCTTGCACACAAGTTGTGGGGGAGGTGCAGAGGGAGAGGGACAAGCAGACTCCCTGCTGAGCAGGGAGCCTGATGCAGGTCTCCATCCCAGGATCCTGACATCATGACCTGAGCAGAAGGCAGATGCTTAACCAACTGAGCCACTCAGGCACCCCTGTATATTTGCCTTCTTGCCTTTATTTTACTATTTGGGAACTCCAGGACAATGTTGAATAGAAGTGCTTGAAAACACACATCCTTGTCTAATTCTGATTTTAGGGAGAAAATATTCAGGTTTTCATCCTTTAATATAATAAAGTAGGTATTTTGGAGGTATTCTTTATTAGATTAAGGAAATGTTCTTCTGCTCAAATAGATGTGTGGCAATGAGGAAGATGGAATGTTCAGAGTGTATGCCTCGTGTTTATTTTTCTTGTCTGATACCTGTTACACTTTTATACCTGAGATAGAGAATACTTGACACATAAAAATTTGAGGGGATGAGATCATATGACTTTTAGCACATAAGGCTGGAGAAGACTGCTTCAAGTTTGGGTAGATGTATTTATCCAGGCAATTGAATTCAGATTTTCCAAATAACAAAACAGTATAAAGCATAGAATAACAAGGTAGATAATACCATAAAGAAGTAAGTAGCAAATTTCATGTGGGAGGGGGCGCCTGGGTGGCTCAGTGGGTTGAGCCTCTGCCTTCGGCTCCGGTCATGATCTCAGGGTCCTGGGATCGAGCCCCACATGGGGCTCTCTGCTCAGTGGGGAGCCTGCTCCCCCCTCTCTCTCTGCCTGCCTCTCTGCCTACCTGTGATCTCTGTCAAATAAATAAATAAAATATTTTTAAAAAATTTCATGTGGGGAATTACATCAATAAAAACTCATCTTTTTCTAGCATATCATTTATATCTAAAAATGGGAGAATTGTTATTGAATGAAAATTTTATACATTTTGACAACAATGCTGTATGTGAATGTTATTTGATGGCAATTTGCACAAACCAACTCTAAAAAATATTTTCAAGAAAATTAAATATGGATATCATATTATTTGAATTAGAAGAAGTATTTTAATTTAGTGTAAGGATGCATAGTGGTCCCAAAAAAGAAGTCTAAAATATAGGTCTGTGTCAGTAAGAGATGTATGATGACAAATAGCGTTCTGTCTGAGATTTGCCTTAAAATACTGTAGGAAAAAAGCCAATAAGGGAAGGAAATACAAAGCAAGTAGAAAAATACTGACCATTCTTGAAGCCATATGTTCTAGTTTTATCTATGTTTGACAATTTCTATGATATTAAACTCAAATGTGCCACTTAAAAGTAAATTTTTGATTATAGATTTTAGAGAAATATAGATATACATGTACATATATGTGTGCTATGACACTTTCAGTTATAAATTATATGAAATTGCTGTGAAATGAAATACAGAACAATAAGACCAACTGCAGAGATCTTGAAGCTAACGTTAAGGTAGTTGGAAAAAGATCAGATACAGAAGCCATACCAACATCTGGAGAAAGGATAGTGAGAGGGGGCTTTCACTATGATAATAAAAAAATATATATATGAAGAAAGGTAAAACTCAAGATGCACCATTGTTTTGGTAAAATCCAAAGATTTGGCAACTGCTTCAAGTTTGGGGGCAAAGAGGGGAGAACGTTCAGCTTTGAAACCAAAGTTTTGTACTTGACTGTAATAATGCTGTCAACCAAAGTAGCAAACAGGGAAAGGATTGTAGCCCTAAGAGGAAATTGGATGGATGGATATGATCTAATTGTCAGAGGGTATATTGAAGAAAAGGCACTTCAGAAAGTTTTTGCCAGATGAGTCCTCACCGCAGTGAGTGACAGCGCATTATCTCTTCCTACACACTCTGATTTTTGAGTCTGCTTAATGTTGCTATTGAAACGGTTTTTTAAAATATATTTTAAAATTGGACTCATTTAAATTTTGACATTTTATAGCAACTCATAAATATCTTGAAATTCCTTATATGTATATGTATACCTTGTGGATATTTTATACTTCCTTTTTACTTCTTAAAAAATTTAGTGCAAAACACTATAGTCATATGTTAATCACGATTATTCATGATATCACTATGACTACCATGCTGTGTTTTATTCTTCCTTTTTGTCAACTTCTGGCTAAATACATGATTAGTGACATGATGAAATTTAGACATTTACTTTGGCTTTAATATATGGTATGAACTCCTTTTTTGAAATAATCAAAATCAATAATCAGTAAAATTTATTTAAATCAATAAAATTTTAATAGAAATATTGTAATATGCAAAATATGCTGAACAGTTTAGATAATTTAAACATGGATTTTCTAACTGCAGCATATTTTTTTGTTGTTGTTAGATTCTTCACAAAATAAGGTATTGATTCTATCCTTTAAAACCATGGGGACTTTTTTTTTTTTTCATAAAAAGATTTTAAAAAGTATTTTAATCCCGGGGCACCTGGGTGGCTCAGTGGGTTAAGCCTCTGCCCTCAGCTCAGGTCATGATCCCAGGGTCCTGGGATCGAGCCCCGCATCGGGCTTTCTGCTCTGCGGGGAGCCTGCTTCCTCCTCTCTCTGCCTGCCTCTCTGCCTACTTGTGATCTCTGTCTGTCAAATAAATAAATGAAATCTAAAAAAAAAAAAAAAAAAAGTATTTTAATCCCAAGTGAAGGTGCATGAAACACCAGGAAAATCTTGGGAAATACCCTTTAAAACAGTTTAAAAATATTTATTAACTAATCTAATTTGTTATGTAAAATGACCATATTAAACTTTAATTTCCATATATAGAGAAGACCTTCTTTCTTTAGTTAAATTATCATTGATAAGGTTGTAGTAATCTGCACACTTTGCTTCTTACCCTTGGACTCAATATCTGAAAAGTGCTCGGAGACCACTCCGAACCATACTGAATCTCCATCAATCTTTTCAGATGTTTATACACAATGATGTCAAAGATAAAAATGGTCTTGCTACTATACCATGCATCTTCTATAATATTTCTGTCTCATACTATAAATAATAAAGCATTTTTCTTCTGTTTAATGGAAACAAACCAAAATTAGGTGAATTCCAAATTAGTAGTATTTTAATTCCAAAGGAATACATTTATTTCTGGATTCACCTAAATCGCTCTGACTAGATGGCAATAGGATGGCCAAGTACAACAATATTTTGACAGTAAGTCATTTCACAGCAAATATTTGCCTTCCTCTTTGGTGTGGATATGGGTAACGTATTACAATACGAGTGTGGTATAGCATGTCAGGAACTTCTTGATAATCCTATGAAAGTGATACTAATTTGTTGCTTGTTTCTTTATTTCTAATTACTAAGTCATAACTATTGAATCAGTTGTAAATAGATGACACAAATAGATGCATAGGTCTATGGATAGATATATAGATTTTTGATAAAATATAAATGCGGATATGGCTGTAATTATAGATCTATGTCATACTATCTAGATAGTATCCTTTTGTAAACATTTTCCAGAGATAACAAAATGAGAACAACTGAATGTATCAAAAAGAATGAAGAGTTTCTTCCGAGAAACCACAATCATAACTGTATACAAAACTATAAATATGATATAGTTGTAATTTATCTGCTAACAAAGACACTGGGGAAAATCTTATCCAGGGTTGGCTAAGAAGATTGCATTTATCCTAATAAGGACTTATTGTCTCTTTTTCATTCATTTTCTAAGTCCCACCTCCCTTCTCTCACAATTGCCTAATACCCCTTCTTTTTATCAGAATCCAAATTATTACTGTTAGAAATTTCTGCAGAAAGTGTCTGCATCCACAGTTTTTCATTTTACTGCAGAGGAACAGCTGTATTCCTCTATTCCATGGATTTTTTTTCCCCGCTTTTCTCTAATAGACTCTGTAACATGCCTGCTGCATGTTCCTTATTCCCTGGAATGGCTTCTCTACTCATCCATGGACTCTTCGACTCATGGCTGTATCTTTCACTCAACTGATGTGTTACTCACGGCCGCATTAATAGAAAGGAGTTATATCCTGCCCAGAATTTTGGCAGGAGGAGTAATTCACCACTTGAATCTGAGCTAAAATTAGCCTCCACGTGAGTTAGAAATATGAACACCTTGCTATATCCTATGCAATACCATTGAACATTTTCCCCTGGCTGCTGCGCTACAGATCTGTCTGAACTATATTTTTACACACAATGTTACGGATTGCGGTAGCTCTAAGAGCAAAAATTCTGCTTTTGTACCATCCCAAATTATTTTGAACACAGAAGAGTTGCAAGTCTTCAGGATGCTATGGAGGCTTACGATCGCAAAACAATTACATATTTAAATTTTAGAGAGTAATCGTGTATCACCGTATTTGTACCATCATCATATTTGTGCATTGCCAAGTAAATGAAAGGGGAGAATCAAGTACATTACACTTGATCCTGTGTGCCCTGTTGTAAAATCTTCAGAATGAGAACTTCCTTTATACGGAGTCATCTGCGTTTTTAAAAAAGATCTTCATAAAACATGCAAAGAACAGCTGCCTGTACTTGCAGCTGCAAGACAGAAATATTTTAGTACACAGTTTCTATTTGTACAGAGGCAGGTGAAGGTTAGCTGGATCCACTCTAGGCAAAGCGGTGAAGACTTTGAAGTTTTGCTGTCATTCTTGTCGTTTAATTTCTAGCTTAAATTGAGCATCCTTTACAGCATCTTCTTCCTGTAAGTGCAGGCGTGGAAAACTTGGAGGGCCTCCTCACTCTCTCGGACATGGATATTTGTGCTTAATGGAAGGGAGCCAGTTAGGCTGAAGTTCTGGGTTCTGAACTGACCTTGATCTGGGTTTGCATTTCACCTCTGTAACGCTTACCAGCCCTGTGATCTTTGAAAATTTAGCCTCAGTGTTTTTCATGTATTTGTTTACTCAAAAAGTTACTGAATGATAATAGGCATAAATATAAAATAACAACAAGCCTACCTTCTTGGCTTATAAGAATTAAATATAATAATTGCTTTAGAATAATGAATTAAATGTATTTGAAATACAGTATGTGTTGGATATAATCTTAATTTTCTCCTCTTCTTTGTTAATCTTAAAGTTAATTATAATTTAAAACTCATGCACATGATTTTATATACACGTGTATGGATGTATATATGTGTATATATATTGTGTGTGTACATATGGTATATGTGCATTTTATTCCACTTAATTTTTACAATGTGAATATCTTGCCAAGTAAAATATATATATCATTCATCCAATCCAATTCCAATGTTAGAGTTAAATATTATATATATATATATATATGTATATATACATATATATATATCATTCATCCATGAATCCATGAATGATATGGACAAGGACAGAAAAGGCCTCCAAAATGTAGACATTTATTATTATTGAAGTAAGGAACAACTGAGAAAAGGCAGTTTCCACTTACCGTATGTTTCCAAATATGTTTTGCCTTTTTGTGAACCCTAATTAGATTACCGAGGGTTTGCCTCACCATTTCTTATTATCAAGTCCTCTAATTATATGTGTTGTGTATTTTTTTCTACCAGATTCAGTTGTTATTTTTATTTTATTTAATTTTCACCATGCGAATATTTAGTGTCAACATGTGAAAATTGGAAAAAAAAGATAGTATTTAAAAATTTAAAATAAGCATAAACAGTAGGTCACCTAGTAATATCATTTATCCATCTGTTTTCATGATATAAAAATTGACTTAATTATCATTTCCTTGTAACAAAAGTATTTTTTTTAAATCCATGGTTATCAAAGTCAAGAATTTTACAAAATTTAGTTTCTAGTGAATATTTTTGCTACACAACAGAAGAAGCTAAGTTTCATGATAGCTCTTTTATGAAAGATAAATATTTTATTTCTTTCCCAAACAAGATTCTAAAATCTTACAATATTATCTAAATATTAAGTTCAAAATATTAATATGTTTATTAAATAGTTAATATTTCTAAATATTAAGTTCAAAAGAGTGTTAAATATTAGTTGAACAATTTAAAGGTGAAAAACAAATTTAAGGTGAAAAGGTATACAGACTGTACTATGCCCTCATTATCAGTAAAATAGAATAAATCTGATTTGTGCCATCATTTCTTAATATCTTACTATTTCCTTTTTAAAATTTTAACGCCATAATAGAGTATTGTGTGTACAAGAGAAAATGCATAAAGTAAATTTTCTAGGACATCCTTGTGAAGTGTGAAAACAAAGCTCCGACATCATTACTTTTTAGTATTTTTTTGCAGTAATATTTTTCTTCAGTTCGTGTAATCTTTTGGTCTTGAGATATACTATACTGAATGAGCACTGAAATACTGAGAAATATTGGAATGATTTTTTATTCTGTTTAGGCATTGGATTGAAAAGGATTCTGGGGGCGCCTGGGTGGCTCAGTGGGTTAAGCCGCTGCCTTCGGCTCAGGTCATGATCTCAGGGTCCTGGGATCGAGTCCCGCATCGGGCTCTCTGCTCGGCGGGGAGCCTGCTTCCTCCTCTCTCTTTCTCTGCCTGCCTCTCTGCCTACTTGTGATCTCTGCCTGTCAAATAAATAAATAAATAAAAACGTAAAAAAAAAAAAAAAAGGATTCTGGCTACAAATGCATAAGATCACTTCATGCTATAATAAAGGAGCCCCTGAAGTACCGATTGAGAACTTTGGACTATCCACCTATGTACGGGTTTTGTTTTGCTTTTTTTTTGTTTTCTGTATAGTTTTCTCTTACTATCTAGCGTACCTCCATTAAAAAAAGAAAAATTTTCCTATCATCAGTTTAGACAAAAGAACAGCTAGATCATTGAAAACAAAATTATAATACATGAATATGCAACAGATTAGATAGAAAAAAGGATCAGTAATCTTAACACACAGAAGAAAGGACTGAGGAGTTAAAAATGCCTATATGGCACTTGCTGCATTTTTTTATTTATATAATTTTTCATGTACTTGTTGACAAATATGAATTAAGCCCTTAAGATGTCCAAATTTTAGAGTAATTTATTGGGAGTTAAAGTTGTTTTTAGTATATTCACAATTAGATAATCATAAAAATTTGTTGCAAATGATAGTTCACTATACTCAATTTATGACAACCTCATAATTGTGGAGGTTAAATGATCTGAGTGAATGTATCCTATTATGTATTATATATTAATATATTTTAGTGTTTACTGTAAGGGCCAATTATAAACTTGAAGGCCATAAGCCAAAAAGAAGATCTAGCAAGCTAGAGGCACGGCCATATAATTGATAGTTGAAGCATTCAGACCCCGGGAAGGCCAGATGAACAGAGATTTTCAGTCATTCAAATCAGGCAACATTCCAGGTCTATATGACAGATGGCAAAAACATTTGTCCCAATAGTGTGTTTAATGATATTAGTTTTGTACTTTAGTATTTTTAAATTAACTTGGATTTTGCAGTCAGTTGATATTTGTTCGAGGAGTTTCTATCAGGTTCCTTGGGCTCATATGACAATCTTTTTCCTATAGGATTTGCATATATATTTATGTTAGGAAAAACTTTCAATTTACTTTACGGCATGTATATTTAGGATATATGGTTTTAAAATGTTGTCCACCATTCTGTTTCAGCCCCAGTTGGTGTACTATGATCTGTTTCTGACACAGACCACTTCCTAGAGGTATTGGAGACCCCAGGAAGGAAGGCCTCAGGGCTGCCCTAATTTGAGAGAAGTTGCAAGTGAGGTCAGCAATCCATCCATTCTTCTGAGGGCCTTAATTCAAATACAGAGCTTTGCATGACTCCCTTAGGTTTGATAATTTGTTAGAATAACTCATCGAACTCAGAGAAGCACTCAACATTTATCATTTTATTATGAAGGATACAACTCAGGAAGAGCTTAATAGAGAGACACAGAGAGTAAGGTCTGGAAAAGTCCCAGATAGTGTTTTGATGTCCCCTTTACTTAAATCAGGGCAAGTCACCATCACATTAATGTGTGCACTAACCGGAAGCTTCACTCTATGAGGTCCAAAGTGGAAGTTGGACTACTTATGCTATGACTGATGAAATCAGTAGCCCTGTGACTGAAAGCACTGGCCAGATTCTAAGGACTTAGAATCTCCTTCCCAGGCACCAGGGAAGAAGGTAATCAAAATCTTTATCATATAACAGCCACTATTTAATTTACATGGTATTTGAATTCAAGGAGATCTCTGAGGATTAGAAGTATGTAGTATATGGATACAGTTTAGGAATAATTTGGTTCATGAGAATACATGGTAGAATGTAAGAAGTAAAAACATTTCATTTTTCATTTGTTTCTCCTTGAGTCTCTGCATTATATTGCTCAAAAATAATTGGGATTTTGGCAGGATGAATTCTGTGACTAGAATCTCCTAGTGTGTCTCACTGAATTTATGATATATTTAGAGATATTTATTATAATACTCATATTTGCATATCATTTCTTATACTACTTTAAAAAACTTACCCCACATCCAGTTGAAAGCAAATTTAGAGAATGATTTATTTCACACAGATATTCATCTGCACCACATTTGAAATGTAATCATATTTTCACAAAATAAAATTCTGGGACGTGATTTCAGAACTATTTCGTATAATGAAGGACAATTCTCTACAGAAGTTTAAAAAAAATATTCTTCCTGTGAAATAGGAAAATAAAGTGGGTCATATGTCTGAAAAATATACATAAAACATAGAGACGAATGTTTGCTGATTCACCAGATTGTACATTTTCATGAGCAGTTGTGCTTAAAACTTTGTTTAAATACCAGTTTAGCAAATTACTAGCATAAAATATCACAATTTACATATAACTGTAGGCTGTTAAGGGATTGGAGTATATTTAGATCATCAGAAACTCTGCATGAAAAACAAAGGTCCTCTCAAGTTCATATACTTTCTCTCCTCACACTTAGTTTAAAAGCCTAAATTTTTGCATTACCTTGTCCCAGCCTTACATTTGACATATATTCGTAAATGATTACAGGTATGGAAAAGAAGAAAAAGAAATTCTTGGTAATGACTGGCATGTACCAAGATGCAGACAAAAGCTTGTAAAAACCTGTCGGATTATCCCAAACCCTAGGAAGCAAGTAATTGTTGTTTCTAAATGTTACCGGCATCAACACTGATCTGAAATATATCCTTTATTGATAAAAAAAAAAACCAGGTTGATGTTTAATTTGTCAAAAAGTATCATGAATAAGTAGTTTAAGTTTTTCACTTGGAAGAAATTCGGCAGTTCCTGTGAGGAGATTAAACTGCTTTTATGAATAGATAAAAAAGGGAAGTCCCAATTGCTTACTCAGTCCTTGTGCTTAAAATAATGAAGTGTCCAATTAGCATATTCTTTCATCCCCTTTCCTAAATAGTTATGTTGAAGCAAAAAAGAGATGTTTATATAATCATATATTTCTGTCCTTGATGTATGGCACTGAATTAATGATGTCAGGATACAGACTAAGAAATAAACTCAATTCCCCTGAAGAAGCTTACACTCCAGTAAAAATAAAGATTAAATGCATTATTTTCAGTGGTGACAGCCAAAATCAAGGTCAGTGATTACCTGTAGGAGAGAGCATGATTGAAGTGCATCAAAGGCCATTCACCAGAAGAGAACGATGTAGGAAAACAGAAAGGAGAATAAAACGCCTTCATTGGGCAGCTTATGCCTGTCTGGTTCCCTTACTATGCTAAATGTTTTGTATTAATAAGCACACTTTCTCATTAAAGACACTTTGTTTTGTAAAGTGATATTTTATGGTTTTATTTTACTTTTTTTTTTTAAAGATTTTATTTATTTGTCAGATAAAGAGAGCAAAAGCAGGGGGAGTGGCAGGCAGAGGGAGAAACAGGCTCCCCATAGAGCAAGGAGCCTACTATGGGGCTCCATCCCAGGACCCTGGGACCATGACTTAGTTGAAGGCAAGTGCTTAGCCCACTGAGCAGTCCAGGTGCCCCTGTTTTATGGTTTTAATTCCTTTCTTTATCTCTGTCTCTCTTTCTCACACACACATTCTGGAAACCCAACATTCTCACATATTTTTAGTTTGCTTAATTTTTTTCTTTCATCAGAGAGACACAAAACATCCAAGAGACACAGTCAGAAATGTGTCATCAAATGTAGTATTATTGATCACAACTTATTTTAAAGCCATGCAAAGCCAGCAAGAATCAGTTGGACCAGTACTTGACTGCACCCATGTTTCCGTGGGATATGGACACCAGCTCAGAGTTACACAATAAGATCCTGTTTACTTCCTTTCCACCCTCCTGGCAAAATTTTTGTTAGAGAAGTCAAAGGATGGGCAGTTACTGAATCATCAGTGGTTTGAGACATGGCAAAACAAGAAATAATAGTGTAATAAGTGTGCAATAAGTATCTGATTGCTGAATTTGGGCTCAAAAGGCAGGAAGAAAAATTATCCCCGCAGAAGGTCATACTTGGAAGGCATTTCAACTTATAATTTAAAAGAAAATTAATGCAGGGGGCACCTGGGTGGCTCAGCGGGTTCAGGACAAGATCTCAGGGTCCTGGAATCCAGTCCCCTCTGGGGCTCCCTGCTCAGTGGGGAATCTGGTTCTCCCTCTCCCTCCACCCCTCCCCCTGGCTCTGCTCTCTCTGTCTCTCAAATAAATAAATAATTTCTTTTAAAAAATTAATGCCAGAAGTCAGCTTTTTAGAAATGTCTTCTCGCCACTTTTATATGGGCCAACACATTCTAAAGGCAGTTTCCTCTTTTCTGTAATTTTTTAGGTTGATACTCAGAGCGGTCTGCTTCCACTGTCTTTTGTTTCTCATGAAGGGAAACGCATGAAACCACCAAAAGCACTTTTTTTTTTTTTTTTTTTTTTTAGTGCAGGGAATCCCTTTTAAAAACTTCTGTGAATTATCTACTTAATCATTACAAAAACCCTACAGAGAAGTTACTGTTATTACTCTTCTTTTACACATAAATAAAGCCAAACAAATTTAGGTAAATGAAAGATATGAGCCTGGCATTGCTCCCAGAGTCTTCTAATCTCACACTTAACTATTGCTCACCCTTAATTGAGATCAGAGAGGGACTTGATAACAACGTTTTCTCCTGACCCAATATCCCTGGGTTAGACTATTGCAGTGAAATGAAAACTGAATATGTTACCTGCATCACTGCAGGCCTACTACTGGGGGAGTCTGAGCTAACACGCCAACACCCAGAAGTCTCCAATTATATTTAAACTTGAGTGGACAGTTGCCACCAGGTGGCGCCAAATACAATCAGAAATAGACGGATAAACTTGCATCCCAAATTATCAGATTCTTGAGGTAAATTCAACCCTAGGTTTTGCAAATCTGTAGTTTACAGTATTGAGAATTGTTTGACTTCACATATTTGTGTTATGGTGGGGCATTTTGAATCAGTATCTGAGACGTGCCAGGAGGTTTAAAAGCTACTTCTCTAAACAGATGAAAAGATTGAATTTGTCTTATAATAGCTCTAATTTAAAAAAAAAAAAGAAAGAAAGAAAGAAAGAAAGAAAGAAAGAAAGAAAGAAAGAAAAAAAGAAAGAAAAAGTAGAGTTGTTGCCTGAAACTCTTTAATGAGAAACACAGTCCCTGAAGTCTACTGTGCCATCTTTTGTCAAATCATGGTTAGAAAATGCTCTTTTTTGGGGGGAGGGGGGAGGTGCGGGGGCTGGGAGGAAAAGCAGGATGCGGGGGAAGAAGGGGTAGAGAGAGAGGGAGAAAGAATCTTAAGCAGGTTCAACAACCAGTATGGAGCCTAAGGCGGGACTCCATCTCATGACCCGGAGATTATGACCTGAACTGAAATCAAAAGTTGAACACTTAACCGACTGAGCCACCCAAACACCTCGGGAAGTGCTCTTTTAAAATTGAACCAAAATCTACATTTAAATAACGTTTTCTTTTTTACTTTTCTTAGTTCTAATTTGGAGGGTATTATAAAACCAAATGAGTCTTCTCCAATTTAACTTTTCTTCAGATACTAAAAAAAAAAAAAAAAAAAAAAAAAAAAGTTATAATAGTCTTTAGAGCTATTTCTAAAAGAAATGTATCACAATTCTTTTGCTTCTTAGTCATGGACTTATTAACTCATTTATTGAGGAAATATGAATTCAGTGATTCAGTGATTTACTCTGTGCTTGACTCTGTGTGAGGTATCAAATGATCAGGGGGTCAAATGGTGAGTCAATCAGGCAAAACCCCTGCCACTGTGGGGTTTATATTCTAACGGGAGGAACACAATTCTCAGATAAACATAGTGATTACAGATCGTGTTAAGTTCTCTGAATGTAACGGGGAAAGATTTCAGATCGTAATAATGGAAATAAGATGATCCTGTTCTTATCATGTGCCAGGCACCATTGCAAGTACTCTTCACCCACTATCACATTTCATTCTTACAACATCCTTGTTCATGTTTGTTCCCTAAACCACCCTTGACGATTCACTAGATAGAACTCAGAGGGCTCAGAAAAGCTCTGGTATTTGTGTTACAGTTCCTAACAGTGAGCAGATACAGATTGAAATGGGCAAAGAGAGATGGTGCGTAAAATAAAGTCCAGGAGAAGCCAGGTAAGTTTCAAAGCGTCTCTTTCCAGTGGAGTCACTCTGTGACACACTTAATTCTCACATCAGTGATGTGTGTCAGTACATGCAAAATGCTGTCAATTAGGGAAGTTCAAACGTTGGTATCTAGATATTTTATTGAGGTCAGTCACATAAGCATGCAGTACCCCATGACTGCTCATAGCTACTAAGACTCCTGTCCCCTCCCAGAGCAAAACGTTCACCGTAAATTACACAGTTTGTCCAAACTGATTCCACATGGTACAGAACCACTCTTATCAGGCAGATCTTTCCAAGAGCCAGAAGATTATTCCCCAAGAACCACCCAATTTCTTTCTTTCTTTGGAATGTCAATGCTTAGAACAACCTGAGTCTGCTGAATTAAATTTGATGTCTCAGTTCACCTGCCTGGTCCGATCCTAGGCTCTCCTACTGTAAAGCAATTATATTGTTTTCTGAACACTTAGTAGAACATTTGTGTTGCCATCAGACAACAAACCAATGCGAATTACAAATGTATTTGCTATGCCTTCCCACCAGAATCGGTCCTCGTACATATACCAGATATGTTATGGACAAGTGTCATAGAAATTGGCCATGATTCAGTTATATCTGGGTTCTAAGTCAGTTGGAGACAAGACAGTCCCTCTGTCTTAGTCATGGGCTTGTATTGAGACTGGTTGGGGGCAAAAATGATTCAGTTTGAGCCTTCCTTGTCTGTCTCAGATAGGGCCATCCTCTGTGGCATTTCAGATCCATTCTGTGATGCCTGCTGCTTTATTCCCACTGGGAATCATTGTGTTTTTTTTACAATTCTGCTTAATAGCTTTCTGCCCCACAAAAATTGAGGTGATAAGGATTTGTGCACAGCACACTGTGGCCTGTCGGGCATGCGGTAACCTATTTTGTCCGCATAATCAGGGACCTTTCTAAGCATTTAGCCATCACTGTTTATAGTCACATAGTGATTAGTGTGCTAAGACACCTCATACCCTGATGGTGTAGTAGGGGATAGTTTTAGAAATTTCTTCCCAAATAGTATCTTTTGTAGTAGATATAACCAGAAAAATGGGAGCCAAAAGGTGCTGGTATATTTACTAGAATTCTACTCAGTTATCAATGATCGGTCTGGATCATCAGCTATTGTATGACCAAAATGCCTCCCAGTACAATGCAACTCAGATTTATAGATTTTTGTTTGAACGTGTTACTTTCCGAAAGTAGGGATTGTTTTGGAAAACAGATAGTTTCACCGTTTTGGGTATCTGGTATCTTAACTTGGGCTACAGGCCTTTCTTTGGAGCTCACCCTCTACTGCCCAGATAGCTACTATTTGTATCCCCACTTGCCAGTTTAACTTGGATATGAAGTTAATAACCTTCTCAAAGTCCAATGATGCAACTTTAGAAAGGTTGATCAAAGAAGGAAGGAGTGACATTTAAACAAAGCCTAAAAATGAAAAGGAGCTAATCTTAGGAGTGGAATGGAAGGCACTCCACATGAGGGAGTAGCTTGTGTAAAGTCCCCAAGATAGATGGAAACTCTGAATATTCAGAGGATTGTAGAAAGTTAAATGAGGATTAGCACAGTCAAGAGTGAGTGAGGGAGAACATAATGTGAGGTAACATTCAAGAGATACACTGCAACAGATTACGCAGGGCTTTCAAAACTTTTAGAAGAGCAAGGAATGGGATGATGATATTTACTTTTCAAAAAGAGTCATTCTGGGACGCCTGGATGGCTCAGATGGTTAAGAGTCTGCCTTTGGCTCAGGTCATGATCCCACAATCCTGGGATCGAGTCCCGCATTGGGCTCCCTGCTCAGCAGTGAGTCTGCTTCTCCCTCTGCCTGCCACTCCCCCTGCTTGTGCGCGCTCTCTCTCTCTCTCTCTCTCTCTCTCTGGCAAAGAAATAAATAAAATACTTAAAAAAAAATGTTGTTCTTTCTTAAAAGTGCTGGATTATGGTAGAGGAAGAAGAGATGATAGATGGAAGTAGGTTGCAGTTCTAAGGAGAATGATGGTGAGCAATGCAACAAGAAATGAATTGAAGTTAATTTTGGGGAGATGAAATCCAGAGCGCATGGAGATGGTTAGGGTATGTCAGTGAAAAAAAATCAGGCATCTAAAGCTTTGAGCTTTATTACTGAGCTTATTTACGTTTGTTTGAGAGAGACACAATAAATATAACAAGTGAGCTAATTATGTTTTAAATATGTAAGTAATATGGGAAAACAGAGCAAGTCAACAGAGATTACAAACAGAGGATGAAATGAAGCATAACCTTGACTGGAGTGGTCACTATGGTCTCTTTTGGAAAAGTGGCATTGGAACCCTCCGTCCATTATTTCTCCAGATAACTTGATCCTCTTCTCTAAACTCTAGTTTGCTCCTACTTGTGATGTATTTCAATAACAATGTCAATTTTCTTCCCCTGGTTGAGTTTCTAGTTGTAATCTGTACAATAAAATTCTATTTTGTTGCTTTTCCTTCATGCTTCATGGGTCTCTAAGCAGCTGTTTATTCTCCACCATACTACATCTCTTCCTAAAAGATATTTTTGGTGGATTGGAATCATTCTGGTTAATTAGAATATTCCATTTCATCAAATTTTGTCACTACCAGTGGAAGAAATAGTCACTTCCTTTGCCATAACTTGTTAAATACTCTGCTTTAATTGTTGCCTTACCTCCCACTGACATTCTTTTTTTTTTTTTAAAGATTTTATTTATTTATTTGACAGAGAGAGATTACAAGCAGGCAGAGAGACAGGTAGAGAGAGAGAGGAGGAAGCAGGCTCCCTGCTGAGCAGAGAGCCCAATGCGGGACTGGATCCCAGGACCCTGAGATCACAACCTGAGCCGAAGGCAGCGGCTTAACCCACTGAGCCACCCAGGCGCCCCTCCCACTGACATTCTTAGTTTCATTTTTTTTTCTCATTCTCTCTCTTTTTACTTACTTTTTAATTTTTTTCTAATCTAACTAATCTCTACAGAAGTGGTTTTCAGTTTTGGAGAGGGGAGTAAGTATGGGAAGGAAACTTGCCAGTGAGTGGGTGGGAATTAAACTGAATGTTTTTGTCCAGTTTCCGGAAAGGCCTGCCAGTCTTACCTAAGACAGAATGACACCCTATCTCTCACTCTCTTCTTGAAGTTTATTATGCCTTATAATAGGATCATCAAAAGGCTTTACTCATGATTAAAGGTAGATTTTGAGATAGAGAAAAGGTATATCTCATAGAGATAGGATTTAATTTCACATGACAAGTAAATCTGTTTTTAGTTTGAGTAACTTAGGAGAAAGATACCACATTTCAACAGATTGTCCTTAAAAACCTTATGAGCTTCCACTTTTGAAAACTAGAGAAAAGAGGAACAAATTAATCCAAAGGAAGCAGAGGAAAATCAATAATAAGAATTGGAGCAGAAATCAATGAAATTGAAAACAAGAGATCTGTAGTGATAATCAACAAAGCCAAAAGCTTTTTGGTTGGAAAATAGATAAGTTTCTAGCCAGGCTAAGAAGAAGAAAAAAGAGAAAAACCAAATCACTCATATCAGGAGAAATAAAAGAGGGGCTATCAACTACAGATGTCCTGCATATTAAAAGGACTAAAAGAATACTATGAACAACTGTATATTTGAGAATCTAGATGAAATGGACACATTCCTTGAAAGTCACAATCTGCTAAAACTCCCACAAGAAGAAATAGATCATACAAAGTATAGACATTAAAACAATGATTAATAACCTTCCAGAACGGAATGATGGAGGTCTACATGGATTCACTGGGGAATTCTATCAAACTTTGAAAGAAGAGATTATACCAATTCTCAACAGTCTTTTCCAGAAAATAGAAACACAGGTAATTGCTTCTAGTTTGTTTTGTTAGTCTTGAATTACTAAAACCAAAGTCATTACAAAAAAAGAAAGGAAAAAAAAATCACACACCCTAAATTTTCACTAATATGGTTGCAAATATTTCCAATAAAATGTTTTAGCTAATTGAATCCAACAATATAAAAACAAAATTATACAACATGACCAAGTGGAGTTTATTCTCAATATGCAGAGTTGTTTCAGCATTTAAAAATCAGTTGATGCATTTCCTCACATTATAGGCTAATGAAAAAAATCTCATGATTATGTCCATAGATACAGAAAAGATTTTGACAAAATGCAACACCCACTCATGACTAAAATCTCTCTGCAAACTAATAATAAAAGGGAACTTCTTTCTTTTCTTTTCTTTTCTTTTTTTTTTAATATTTTATTTATTTATTTATTTGAGATAGAGAGTGAAAGTGAGAACATGAGCTGGGAAACAGAGGGAGAAGGAAAAGTAGCTCCCTCCTGGGCAGGGAGCCTCATGCAGGGCTAGATCCCAGGACTCCAAGATTATGACCTGAGCCAAAGGCAGATGCTTAACTGACTGAGCCACTCAGAGACCCCTGAGGAGAACTTCTTTAAAACATCTACAAAAACCCTACAACTAACACCATACTAAAGAGTAAGAAACTTGAAGCTTTCCCACCAAGATCAGAAATGAGGTAAGGATACTGCTTCTCATCACTGATTTTTTAAATTGTACCAGAAGTCCTATCTAATGCAATAAGATAATAACAACAAAAAGGAAGTAAGGGGCATACAGTGTGGAAAGGAAGAAAACAAAACTTTGTTCTCAGGTCACATGATTATCTATACAAAAAAATCCAAAGGAACTGATGTAAAAAGCCTTCTAGACTAATAAGTGGTAATAGCAAGATCACAGGATACAAAGTTAAAATACAAAAAGTGCTTTACATATCAGCAATAAACAAGTGGCATTTGAAATTAAAAACACATTACTGTTTACAATAGTACCCCAAAACACTGAGCTATAAATCTAATAAAATGTATACAAAGTCTATAGGAGGAAAACAAGAAAACTGTAATGAAAGATATCAAAGAACAACTAAATAAATGGAAATATATTCTATATTCATGGGCGGTAAGACTCGATCTTATCAAGACGTCGGTTCTTCTCAACATGATCTGTAGATTCAGTGCAATATCAGTCAAAATCCCAGCAGTTATTTGGTGAATATCAGCGGACAGATTCTGAACCTTACATGGTGAGGCAAAAAACTTGGAATATCCAACTCAACATTGAAGAAGAACAATGTGAGGGGAAGACACAACTCAACTTGTAAGGCTTGCCAAAGAGCTTCTGTAGTCACTGTCGTATCGATGAAATAATAGACAAATAAATCAGTGAAACAGACTAGAGAGGCTACAAATGGGTCTGTGTAAGTAGAGTCAACTATTCTTTGACAGAGGAGAAAAGGCAATACTGTGGAACAAATACAGCTTTTTTCACAAATGGTAGAATAAACAGGTATCAATATGTGGGGGGAAAAAAAGAATCTAGGCACAGGACCCTTCAAAAAATGAACTCAAAATGAATCATAGACTTAAATGTCAAATTTAGATTGCAAATCTAGTAAAGCCCTAGAAGATAAAATAAAAGAAAACCTACATGACTTTGAGTATGGTAATAACTATTTATTTATTTGTTTGTTTGTTTGTTTATTTATTTGCAATAACGTTTTAGACAGCACTAAAGGCAGTATCCACAAAAGGAAGAATTAAGCTAGATGTTATTAAAACTAAACAAACAAAAAATACAAAAGACAGTGTCAGGAAAATGAGAAACAGGCCACAAACTGGGAGAAACTATTTGCAGAAGACATAATTGACAAAAGGTTGTTTGCCAGAATATGCAAAGAACTCTTTTTTATTTTTTTATTTTTTCGCAAAGAACTCTTAACACCCAACAGTAAGAAAACAGACAATGCAATTAATAAATGGACAAAAAGCATGAACAGAAACCTCACCAAAGATGATATACAATGGCAAATAACCATATGAAAAGATGTTCAACCTCTCATGTCCCTAGAGGATGCAAATTAAAAAAGCAAGATACCCCTTACAAACCTATTAGAGTGGCCAGTTTCTGAAATACTGACAAAACCAAATGCTGGTGAGGATGTGGAGAAAAAGGGATTCTCATGCATTGCTGGTGGAATGCAGAATGGTACAGGCACTTTGGAAGGCAGCCATTTGGCAGCTTCTTGCAAAACTAAACAGTCTTGCTGTATGATGCAGCAGTCTCACTCCTTGATCCTTACCCGCATGATTTGAAAGATCATATTTACCAAAGAAACCTGCACCTGCATTTTTGTAGCAGCTCTATACTTAATTGTCAAAACTTGGAAGCAAATAAATGTCCTTCAGTAGGTGAATGGAGTAGTAAACTCTGGTACACTCAGACAATGGAATATTATTCAGTGCTAAAATTAAATGAGCTATCAAGCCATGAAGACACATGGTGGGAACTTACATGCCTATTTCTAAGTGAAAGAAACAATCTGAAAAGACTGCATGCCACATTTTTCCAACCATATAATATTCTGGAAACAAAACAAAACAAAACAAAACAAACCCAGAACCTTGGAGGTAATAAAAAAGATCAGTGTTTGCCAGGTGTAGGGGCAGAGATAGGGATGAACAGGCAGAGCACAGAGGATTTTTAGGGCAGTAGAAGTATTTTGGTATACTATTACAATGGTGGATACATATCCTTATATGTTTGCCAGATATCAGGAGGGAACTATAATGTAAACTATGGGACTTTGGGTGGTGATATATCAATGCAGGTTCATTGGTATAAATCTACCACTTTGCTAGAGAATGTTGACATTGTGGGAGGGCGTGTGTGTTTGTGAGAACAGGGGGTGTAGGGGACCTTTTTCCATACTTTCCACTCAACTTTGTTGTGAAACTAGGACTACTCTAAAATAAAGATTATTTATTAAAAAGAAGTCTTATGTGATCAGTGCCAAACTTCTTCATTTTATTTTAAAGATCCTTGGACACATCTTCAGCTTTAAATTTTGATATTGTAATAGATTACATGGTCAATTAGACGAAGGTGTGGTAATACATTTATAATGTGACACTTGCAGGTTCTGGTGTGATTAATTGCTATGCATTAAACATTGGCCGAGAAACCACACTTAGTAATGATCATGAGATTATTACTATTTGAACAAAGTTCTAAACTGGAGGAAGACAAAGACTTGTAGGATGTTTTCTTAGGAAACTATTTCAAATTACAAATATCCATGCTGCAATGCCTTGTAAATGGTGAGTATTAGTGATAGGAATCTAGGAATTAAAAACAAAACTGTATTGAGCACTCCATGAGACTACATACGAATAATACTAGTTTGTCCTGTGATATCCCTGTTTTGTAGGGTATGTTTTGCCCCGTTGTGACATTGAGGAACTTGTGAGGCACCCAGACCTAAAATAAATTGCTTGAAGTCACACAGATAGGAGATGTTGGAGCCTCCAGAATATGCCTTGTAGCTATTTTATGATCTTGTCTCCCACCTTCCTCTTGACTGTCACTGACTGGAAATGCAAGAGCAGTGAGTTTTAAAGAAAATATTTCTTTCTGCTGTTTTCTAGGTCAGTAGCCATTTAAGAAGATTGATGGATAAAGAGGAACAAAGCAACACAAAAAATATCTCGGAAATATTTTCTGTAGCTTAAAGATTGTGGAGTACAGTTGATTGAATAACAAACTATTTTAACGGAGAATGCTAATGTGGGCGGAGAGAAAGGTTGATATTAAATCAGTAGAATATTGCTTTGGTCACTAGAGTAAAGGCAGTTGTAGTAGTTAGCGTAGTAGCAAGTTTATATTCTCTTTATATTTCCATATTGCAAGAACTACTTCTTATATTTTTAAAAATTCTAATCATTGTGAGCAAATGAGTCACTTTTTATGTCTTTTATTCCCCGATTACCTTAATAAATCAGCATAGCCCAGACAGAATGTGGCTTTTCCACGTATTTATTTGCCTTACCAAATACAGATGATCTTTTTTTTTTTTCCTAGTCTAGTGTCCTATTTAAACTTTTTTAGCAAGCTTGCATTTGTTTCCAATTGTTTTCTGACAGAATAGTGACAAAGTCATCAGTTTGGTAAGTTAGGAGGAAAGAATAACAGATCTTCACATCTGGAGCCTCAGGCTAAATTAAAAAAAAAAATTCTTCAGACATCACCTTTATTTAAGTATTTATCAGTTTGTAATGTCTTACAAATCACTCAATAATAAAATTATTTTCTTCTTTGATACATTTATGTCATTTTGATCTAACTTAATTTAATCTTTAGGAGAAATTTTTGAAGTTTTATATATATATGTATACATACACACACACACACACACACACACACACACACAATTTCTTATTCCTACTCGCTTTCTATCTATAAGTGTGGAAAATTGTCTTGTAGAAAGACACCTTGAAACAGTGGCTTCTTATTATATACACATTGCATATTGCACAGTTTAAGTCACATATAAATATATAATCAGCTGGTTGCCATTCATAAGGTTTGACATAATTCTATGGAAAAAGCAACTGCATTGGTTTAAAAGTACTTCAGCATTTAAGTAGGTATAGTGTTTCCTCTCACTAACTAAATGGCACCATCAATTTCATCTAGAGCTTCGGGCAATTCATTAATACTTTAGTAGATGAATATATGACACTTAAAATATTTATCTAACTGACAACTGAAGACATAAACTGCATCTAACATGCTATTGGCTGAGATTTTTCATAAAATTTATAGATGTTGTAAATCACTTTTCATATATATCTCATAATGCTGTTTTCCAAATGTATATTTTATAAAGAAGAAATAAACAATGAAGACAAAATATATTTGTTTAATCCACTTCTCCTACTTGATCTTCTGCTGCTTTACGTTTTTACCTTGTAATATTATTTATGAGACTCAATAATAGTGGACTTGACTAATGGTTACAGTGTAAAATGTATCTTCACTTTGCTTTCTTGCATGGGGATTTGAGAGTGCAGAGTGATGTAAATAATTCATATAACACAATGCCTAGAGCAGGGTATTTAAGAGTTGTACAAATGAATGATAAAATGATGACATTTTGCATTATTTGTTTATGAACATACAAGAAAACTTCTCTGTTGATGTAGAAATGTATCTCAGAAAGGAACTATTTGTCCTCAGGGGTTAAATTTTTACTCTTCATTGGAAAGAAAGTAGATGAAGCTCAATGGAATTAGGTTTGACAACCTAATGAAGAGTTACATATATAGTACTGTATTTTAGAATCTATACCAGAGTAACACAAACTTCATTAGAGACATATTAATAGAATTTTTTTCTTCCATTTCCGAGGTTGTCAGTGACATTGAGCCTGGTATCCACTTAGATGTGCACTATAGAAATGAAGTAAAACATAATGCATTTAGTGAACATTGACAAATCTAGTAGAGAATGACCGGAAGAATGTCACTATGAAACATGCTAAGTTGGCTTTATTTCGTGGTGTCTTTAGGTTTCCTTGGAGTAAGTCAAGAGCATAACTCCAAAGGCAATGCCATGAACTTCTTTTATAAGAGGCCTACCTACACAATTTCACATGGATGCACTAACATTCTGGGGTATTAAATCCTGCATTTTTTTTACATCCTTGTAATAATGAGCATATGCCTAGATAAATAAATATCCCCGATACTTTCAAAGTACCTGCCATAATTATCACTCCTTATCAGTCAGATGTCTGATAAAAATTGGCAGAGAATCTGTCCACAGTCACACTCTCTAGCAAGCCTAGATCATATCCATGTGGCTGGTAAGTAGCATATTATAGGTTTGAAAATTCATGAGACCTAGAGTTGACCTATAATTTTGAAATTTAGAGGTTTAACCAAAGCTTGTCCCCTATTCATTCATCCACCCCCCTATTTACAATATGTTTTGTGGTAGAATTGCCAGATTACACAAATGCATATACAGAATGCCTACTTAAATTTGAATTTCAGATAAACAATGTGCAATTTCTCAGTACAAGTATCTCCCGTGTAATATTTGGGATGTACTTATACTTTCAAAAATCAGTTTTTATCTGAAAGTTTTATGGATGTCTAAATTTAATCAGGTAACCCTTTATTGAGACATCTAGGGGCAGATGAAGATGGACATCATTTCTGCCATGTGACCAGCCCTGTTTGAGGGATAAGGAACTTCCCACAAAAATCTGTATTTCTGGAAGGCAATAAGCATGAATTTCATTTTAAAATTTAATTCATTCAGCATATATTTATTGAGTGCCTACTGGATGTAAGGAATTCTGCAATATATGCAGAATATATTCACTACTTGGTAGTGAAAACATAAGATCATTGACTTTAGCAAGAGACAATTTAGCTAGAAGACATAATAAGCAAAATGGATCAGTAATTATAAATGGAGAAAGATGATATGAAGTAAATAAAACAGTAATATGAGAGAGAAGAGACCCATCTTTAAATAAAGAGGCCAGAGAAGGGCTAGGTGAGGGAATGACTTGAACTGACACCCCCAAAATAAGAGTGATCTGAATTAGTCATATGGAAATCAGAGATAAGAGCATGCTAGAGAGTGAGAATTCCTATATAACACTGTCCTATACCAAGGAAGGACTTTATATGGAAGGTAAAGGAAAATTATTTATGGAACAATTATTTAATTTAAAAATTAAATAGGTCCTTGTAAGTCACAGTAAGAAATTGGATTTTTTTTTCTTTTGTTACTTTTTGAAATAGAAAGCCATTGGATTCCTTAAAGGAGAAAAATAACAAACTTTGGATTCAATTTTCAGAAGACGAATTTAAGTAACATAGGGAGAATATATCGGAGAAGAGACAAATACAAACTGAGGGACAAGTTAAGATGCAAATTCAGTAGTCTGAGGGGTGCATGGGAAGACAGCAGACTTAGAAAACCAGAGTGGTACAGTAAAAATAACAAAAAGTGGAGAAATGTGAGGTTCACTTTGGAAGTGGTAAGTGCATGTGAGACTTGCTAAGAGCTTAGCTGTTGGACTAAGAGAAAACAGCGATAAAGGATGACTCAGCATTTTAGCTAAGAGTGGTACCAGTGCACTTAGAGAAGGAAGGTCATTGGAAGAAGAGGGTTATGAAATAAAATCAAGTTAATTTTTAGTAGCGATAAATGGACATACTCTATGGTAGGTATTCTAATTATTTTTTCTTTCTTTTTAAATATTTATTTATTTGTTTTGAGAGAGAGACAGAAAAATCTTATGAGTTGGGGAGTGGCAGAGAGAGAGTGTGAGAATCTCAAGCAGACTCCCCACAGAATGTGAAGCACTTTGGGACTCGAACTTAGGATCCTGAGATCATGACCTGAGACAAAAATCAAGAGTCAGACATTTAAGCAACTGAACCACCCAGACGCCTTCTGATTATTTTTTTGTTCAATTCCTACAATGAAATAGCCCAATGTTTTCATCTAATAGTCGAAACAACAAATTTAACTCCCCACCCACCCCCCCCTTATCTCCTAGCAGACTAACTCTCTGCAGGAAATTTGGTTAAAAACAGAAATAACTTTCCCTAAATTTCAGAAGTACAAAGCATGTTTAAGCTTTACATGGTATTCTAAAAAAAGAGCATTGAGGTAGCTGTGAATTGATCCTGAAAAACCCCATTTTCTCAGTCAAGAGATAACACCTGTGAATTACTTGAGTTTGAAGATATAGGCTATTTGTATTACTTGTTACCTTTTCTCAGTCATTTGTATAGAGATGTTAGATTAAATCAATCATATTTTGTAAGTGTATTGATGACTTCAGTACCATTTCCAGTTTATTTGGCTAAAAGTTACCATCAGAATAATTCACAGAAAGCTCTATAACCATAAATATTGAGAAACAGGAGTGTCACTTAAAAAATCTATATATAATTGAGATATCCTTCTAATGGTGATGGATAATCATAATTGAAATTCATTATTAGCCATCTGTCTTTCACATCCACTTGCTGATTTGATTTTCTAATAAAATCATTATGAATATCAATCTGGTTTTTAGAAACATATTGAATTTAGAATATTTCTATGAAAATGTAATTGAGCATGATACATTTTGATATTGTAACATAGTGTCAAAAGATAAACTGAGTCAAATTTTTTAGGAGTGTATTTGAACAAAAATTGATTTGAATTGGGTAGCATCCAGTTTAGCAGAGGAGCTCCTAAGAGCTGTACACAATGAGAGACTTTTATAGGCAAAAAAAAAGCACGTTGCTTATTACAAAGTTACTTATTTTGGGAGGATAGCAGGGGTCTATCAGGCAGATTATTTAACTAGTGCTGATGACGTGATTGCTGATGGACTGTTTTAAGATTCCACTTCTGGGAGAGCTGAAACTAAAATAAACTATAATTAAATCTTAGTTTGGTGACATGGGACTCTGCATAAACTGCTCATTTTGGGTTTGTTATCTTAATTTTGACAATTTTCCTTTTTGATCAGTCTCTCAGTTTAAATAGGGACATGTGATTAAAACTGGAAGGTATTAGTGCTACTCCCATATACTGCGTCTGGAGTTCTCACAGCTCCTGCGGGATTTCTGTGTGGTGTTCACTGGTCATGATGTGGGGTTCACAGTCTTAACTCACTCATACTCTTTGCCCCTTTCCTGGTCTTCTCATCATAGGGAGATCATTTGCTTGTCAGTTAGGGGGTTGTGAACAAGCATTTAACAATTTTGAGAGAATATGGTGTACTAGGGAGACTATTATGATTATCATAAGCAGGATAATTCCCAATGTCTTGAGTGCGGTTGGGAGCCTTGATCCTCAAAACCCAAAAACAAGCACAATCAAGTAAGTCAAATGAAGACCCCATTCAAGAAGACACTTTCTTAAGCCAACTTGTTTATTCATTGAACTCATGTAACTGGATTTCAACTTAATTAGATGTGTTAATTCAAGTGCAGCAAGGGTCTTGGCCAGAGCACAGATACCTCCTTACTCAGCTAAAAGATAATCAAGGGCTCTCCTATTATTGAGAACAGATATGGCCAGAGAGTTTAGGGAATTTTGTTGGGCCGTTTTTGCCTTCACAGCAGATTCTGCAGTATCTTCAAGAGTTAAGAAGAGATGCCTGATCAGAGTCTCATTTGTACTTATTCTTGCCAGGGGATTAAGAATCTGCCAAGGGAAGTGAATCATGACTGCCTCCAGATAATTCCTGGCTTGGGACTGGGAAGGTGGTAGCTGTGGAGGCCAGTAGAATTTAAGGATCTGTATACCACACAGGTGATTTTATTCTGGTTACCCTGGCCTTGTGTCCCTTTCTTTGTACAGACTCTTGACTCAAGTCTCCCCAGGTTGGGGGTTGTTAGCTAGAGAACCCCAGGATTAGTGAGCTAGACACAACACAGAGGGGACAGAGTTTGTTCCAGAAGAACTGAGGCATTAGAAATAGAAATGTGTGACAGGAAAACTACAGGATCACCACCAAAGTGACAAATACAGCAGTGGTGTAGCGGCTGGATTACCCTCCTTCACAGTGACCTGAGACATGTGAACAATGGCATTATCTTTCCAGGCCATAGAAAGGCAAAAATTGTCCAAAAGAATCATAAAGACTGTCATGATGTAAGAATCAGAAGGGTGTTCCGAGAGTGAAGGAAGAATAGAATAAAACGTTCTTGATTCAACATCTTAGGAGGAAGCAGTCGACCTTGATGTCAAAAACTTCTCTTTGATTCTGAGGTCTCCAACATTTCCACAGGACCAGATGTACTGTGCCATATTTTGGGGGTCCCCAAACTGATGGTTTGTCATACCAAGATCTCAGGATACAAAATGGGACAAACAAAAAGTCAATCGCTATCCCTGAGAGAGAAAGGATCAACTGCATAAGGAAAACTGAAGGCAAATCCATGAGTCCTAACTCAAATTATCTAATTCTCACAAACTTTTTTTTGGGGGGGGGGAGTGGAGGGTTCTGATTTTTTGTTGTTGTTCTGCCTGCCATTCTGAATTTGGGAAGTAAGGGATAATGTGAAATATACTACCTTCCTCTCTTGATCAGGCACTGGTTAGATTTGGGAGAGCTGGCTTTGGCAACAATTCTCAATCTTTGCCAGCTTCTTCTGCTAGTCTTTCCAGAATCCCATCTGTAGGCTGTAAAGTTAGTGGGGTGTCCCAGTGGATTTCATCCTGGTCACAAGAAACTGTAGAGGAAGAAAAATAAGATTTCCTCTACCCTTTATGTTGAGTACTTGGCTGAGACCCCTTTTTTCCTAGGCACCTCATAAATGGATGGGGTTATCTGGGTTAGAATTTCTCAACTGTGGCCACTGTAATTGAAGGTTATCTTTGGCAAGGTTAACCTGTATGTTTAGTCTTTGAACAAAATTTTATTCCCCTCTAGCCTCACACTGTACCGAGTCCAGTTTGTAAGTCAGACCCAGTCTGATCCTGACTGATTTTTGGACCCAGGCTCGAAAAAGAAATGATCTCAAATAAAATCTGAAAGCACATAATGCAAAAAGCACAGAGCTAGATCTCAGGGGGACTTACCCCGTAGCCTTAAGAGTCAGCAGGAAAAGCAGTGAGCAGGGTTCACAGGTACCTCAGCCTGGTTCCTCAGTGCTCCAATGAGCCTCCAGGGGTCTCTTTCAGTTCCCCCTTCTGACACCAGAACTATTAAAAAATAAACTGAGGCATATTAAAAAATGTTAAAAACTTATCTGAGCAAAAATTGATTCTAACCAGGTGCATCCAGTCTAGCAGATAGAAAGTGCTATAGGACATGAAAGACTTATAGGCAGAAGGGAATGGGAACAAGAAGTTTCACAAGGCAAAAAAAAGCAGGTTGGTTATTGCTAGGGAACTTTCCTTTAGGGGATGGCAGGGATCTATCAGGCAGATTACCTAACTAGCTCTGATTAGGTGGTGATTGACTGGTTGAAGATTCTAGGTCTGAGAGAGCTGAAACTGGAATTAGTGATTGATTTGGTGATGTGGGGCTTAGCATGAATGACTCCCTTCTGAGCCTGTTGTCTTGTTTTTAACAATAGAAAATTAAAATGTGATCAAAATGTAAGTAAACTTATTTAGAGGAAGAAAATAACATAGTTGACATAGCTTTTATGTAAATTTATTTTAATTTGAAACAAAAAAATTAAACGTATTTTTCAGAATTTCACTTTTTATGCAAAAGATTTGAAATTTTATATATTAAATATATTTATGGCTTTTGTGATAGATTCTGTTCCAAATGAAAATATACCACATACTTTATTTTCCAGCTTTTGTACAAAATCATGAAATTGTTGTAAACCAAGGTTAAAGTAGGTAGTTTATGTGGTATATTTTTCAACATTTAACTGCACTAGATAATTGTTGTACTAGTTATTTACTGTTCAGGATTATGAAGCTGTTTGTTGATGTAATGATAAGAAGGAAAAACAAGCAAAAAATCCGTAACAAACCTTAGAAATTAAAATCTTCCCAACATCATTCTCTATTACAACCAAAAACAGCACTTAAATAGGAATATCTAAGCCATATTACATATCAATGCCTATTTATCTCCACTATTTCTAGTTATTTTATTGGCAAAACTTTAATGTGTTCTTATAACACAGTGCCGACCACATTCACAGAAAGGAAGAGAGAGGGAGAGGGAGGGAGACATAAGGAGAGGGAGAGACAACTATTGTGGGAGCTGTTATGAAAATTATCTCCCAAACAGCTCTTTCTTTATTCCATTCCATTCCATTCCATTCCATTCCATTCCACTCCACTCCACTCCATCATTCCATTCCATTCCATTCCATTCCATTCCATTCCATTCCATTCCATTCCATTCCATTCCATCATTCCATTCCATTCCATTCCATTCCATTCCATTCCACTCCACTCCACTCCACTCCACTCCATTCCATTCCACTCCATCATTCCATTCCATTCTACTCCACTCCATTCCATTCCATTCCATTCCACTCCACTCCACTCCACTCCATTCCATTCCTTTCCTTTCCCTTCCATTCCTTTCTTCCCCTTTCCTCCACCCCCTCCCCACCCTCCCCTGAGCTCTCCTCCTTCCCTCCCTTTTCTTTCTTTCTTTCTTTCTTTCTTTCTTTCTTTCTTTCTTTCTTTTTTTCTTTCTTTCATCATCTTTAGCTTTATCAGAAACTTAAAGGAAGACCATGTGGTGCAGAGCCCATGTTTACCAGTTTTTGGTGTGAATGACTTATTTCCTACAAATAAGTTAATGTTAATCTTCGTCTGTTTTTCCTTTGTATTCCTGTAACTACTTTTTAATTATATTATATATATTTTTAAAGGTTTAATCTATATCTCTGACTCAAAATTTGTGTTTATTCATAATGTTTCTGAATGACTATAGAATATCTAGAAACTTATGAGTATATTCTTCATAGGTTATCTTGGGCTGTTGTAGAAATATTTACTAATAAGGATTACCAAATACTTTTTAAATGCTTATTATTTCACATGAGGAACAGATAATAATAATAGTAAAAGTGAATTATGTAGCTGTTTTTATTTCATATTCTATCAAAATTATTTATCATATATATATTTGAAGCCAATAAAATGAAAGGAAATCATATATTCAGTTTTTGTGAAAAACTTATTTTGTATAACATCTATTAATATAATATATTAACATATATCCCTCTCTCTCTCTCTCTCTCTGGCCCTTTCTTCCTCCTCCTCTCCCTCCTTCCCTTTATCCTTTCCCTCCTTCCAACAATGAATGGGACATTTTCGCCTCAATGAAATGAACTGTCCTCCATCTTCCTTGTCATACTGACCATCACTGCTGTTATCCTGGGATAATATTACTGATAGGTAAGTTTATAATATAAAAAGAGGAGTATTTTGCTTTATAACGCCTGACATGTATTTTGGGAAAACATCTTATACATGTTTATAATTCTGCTTTGGGTAGGAATGGATAGGAATTAAGTACTACGAATTTTAACATCATTATTTTGAAGTTAATAACTTAAGTTGAAAATCAGTCTTTTATATCTGATTAAAGACAGTAAGGACAACAATAATAAGGGTATTAGAAAATGAATTACTTAATAAAGAGCATATTATTGCTGTTTTCTTCTTGTAATGGTAATTCACATAAAATTTTTCTCACCAAAGCACCCAATCTCAATGCATTATTGCATCTTCCTTTTCATTTCAGATAGAACCGTTATAATCCTGAATTTGGCTAGTGCCCCTGATTTTTCTTTTCTGAAAGACAGAGAACAAGACAGTGAGGAGGTCAGGGGGTAGTGGGAGTGATGGAGAGAAGGAGGCAGCATGTGCTATTTCAGATGGTAAACATTAAGCGTAGTAAGCACTGCTTTCTTTTCTTTTAAACTAAAGATTTATATTTATTCAGTTAATTTCTGATTTCTCTGTTATTCCCTCTACAATTTTCAATTCTTATATAAATTATTCAGCTCAGGAAAACTTTAATTTTCTGAATTTTGATCAGGAAGACAGATATTTTTCTAAGAAAGAACATTAACACAAAATAATACTGTATTTGGAGTCCATACTCCATCACGGGGGTTGAACCTATCACTGGGGTTTAAAGAGATGAATTAGACATCCTTTTAATCTCATACCTCAGATTTCCAAACAGACATTTTTAAAGCGAGTTATGATTTATAATTTGTCTCCACCTGCTTTATTTTATGTAATCATTTGGTTTAAACTCTTAATCTGGTTTTATATAATTCTTTAACACTGGTACAAATTATTGAAAATAATAGTATTATAATTTTGTTGTTTCAAATAATAAATTTTTAATATTTAAGGATTACCTGTTGTCCTTACATATGAAATGGCCTTCTTATTCTTAGGGCTCACACTTGAAAAGCATACATTCTGCCTGCAGACCAGTGTCAGATATTGGCATAGAGAAGGGCAAAAATTTGTCGCAAATGTCAGGTATACCTTACAAGTATTTATCAGTTGACTTAGAATTAATTGGTGAAGGCAGATTCAGAGATGAAGGACCATAATACCTGAACATTGCTCAGTCTTGATGATCTCACTCATGTACTGATAAGTATTTTTCAGGACTGCCTCTGAGTTCTTAGAATGCTTTCATAAAATTAAGGTTTGAAGTGTTTTTTCCTTCTAAAAAGCTTTAGAGCTTTTGTGTCTTAAAAATTATTATGAAAGTACACTATTTGCTGATAACATTATTAAATTAATGTTTTCTGAGAGTTGGCTTCATGTATTTCTGAATATTTGAAAACAGTACAAAATCATATGTACCAAAATCAATCAAAGACTGATTTCCTCTATTTCTCCCTTCATAGACAGTTTTGTCTTAAGAAGTTATTTATTTATTTTTTACTGTGAATATACTAATGAGAAATCCTAGTCAATTCTAAGATGACATTCTCCCAAAATGTTATGGGTGTTAACTATAATTAATTCCAAGAGCAGTTGTCTTCTTTTATGTGTGGCATTTGTCAAAAAGCCATCCTCATACTTTTGGCTTATTATGGTGTATCTGGGAAATTTTATTCAAATTAGAAAGTATATTTACTTCATGATAGAAATAAGTATCTCTGGTTATTACATATGTTATTTCCATGAGAAATATGTAATTGTTTTATTTTTTAAATTATTTTTCAAGTTTCAAGTTTGGTTTTTTTTTTTTTCCCCAAATAAGAGGAATTTATTACCTTTGAATCAAAGCATGTGGATTTGTTCCAACTGGCAATAAAGGAATATGGAAACACAAACCATAGAAAGTCATATTTTAGATTTCTAAAAGACTTCATAGTGAAGAGTATACATTTTTTAAATGCTACATAATGCTATATAATGACAAGATGACAAGTTGTGACAAATAGCATTTTATTTATTTGAATTTATTTATTTATTTATTTGAATTATTAATTTTTTTTATTTTTTATAAACATATATTTTTATCCCCAGGGGTACAGATCTGTGAATCACCAGGTTTACACACTTCACAGCACTCACCAAAGCACATACCCTTCTCAATGTCCATAATCCCACCCCCCTTCTCCCAAACCCCCTCCCCCCAGCAACCCTCAGTTTGTTTTGTGAGATTAAGAGTCACTTATGGTTTGTCTCCCTCCCAATCCCATCTTGAAACTTCCCAATCCCAAATGAAACAAGATGGGATTGGGAAGTTTCAAGTTTTTATTTAAATGCTAGTTAGTTAACATCTACTGTAATATTGATTTCAGGAGTAGAATTTAGTGATTCTTCACTTATATACAACACCCAGTGCTCATCACAAGTGCCCTCATTAATCCCCATCACCCATTTAACTTACCCCCCAGCTACCTCCCCTCCAGCAACCATCAGTTTGTTCTCTATCCTTAAGAATCTCTAATGGTTTGGTCTTTTATTGAAAATTTTATTCTCCTATGTTCATTTGTTTCATATCTTCAATTCCACATGTGAGTGAAGCCATATGGTATTTTCTTTCTCTGACTTATTTCACTTAGCATAATACCTTCTAGCTCCATTCATGTTGTTGCAAATGGCAAGATTTCATTCTTTTTGATGGCTGAGTAATATTCCACTGTATATAAATGTGTGTATACACACACACACATGTGTATTATATATATATACATACACATACATATACACACACACGTATATTATATATATATAATACACTCACACACACACACACACACACACACACCACCTCTTCTTTATCCATTCTTCAGTTTTTGAAGATTTGGGCTCTTTCCATAATTTGACTATTGTTGATAGTGATGCTATAAACATTGGGGTGCATGTGCCCCTTCAAATCAACAGTTTCATATTTTGGATAAGTACCTGGCAGTGAAATTTCAGGGTGATAGGGTAGTTCTATTTTTAACTTTTTGGGGAACCTCCATACTGTTTTCCAGGGTCGCTGTACCAGTTTGCATTCCTACCAATAGTACCGGAGGGTTCCCCCTTCTCACATCGTCACCACATCTTTTGTTTCTTGTGTTGTTGATGTTAGCCATTCTGACAGGTGTGAGGTGTTACCACATCATCACTCATCATCAGGGAAATACAAGTCAACACTAGGACATTATGGGCTAAAGCTACTGTAAGCTTCAGTGTCAGAGCTGTTCCTGGAGGCAGTAGGGTATCCACCACAGAGGCACCACTCCTGTGTTATTTCAGTTATCTACTGGTGTGTAACCAACACAGACCCAAACTTCATTAAATAAAAAAAACGTGATTTATTGTTCCTCATAGTGTTGTTGGTTCACTGGGAATTCTCCTTCGTTGTCAAATGGGGCACCTGCAAGATTCAAAATGACCTCACGGAAATGCCCGACTATTGTGCCACTGCTGTATTCCTGCTCTGGATCCCTGGATCCAGCTGGAGTTTAAAGGCAGGGACTTCATTAGTCCTCTACATTGACTTCTCAGCACTGCCTGGGCTTCCTCAAAGAATAATGGCTAAGTCCCAAGGAGGAATATTGGCAAAAGCTGTGCAACTCTGAAAATCCAGACCCCAAAGTAACACAGTATCACTCCTGCCACATGCAATTTTTTTCAAAAGAGTTTGTGGATTGAGACATAGGAAGGGAAGTAAAATGGGTTTTCTTCCCCTGGACTATGAGTAAATACAATTTATTTACTCAACAAATGGTAATTAATTGCTTGCTGTATTAAATATCTTGTAGACTTTGAGTTCTTAAAGATTATTTCACTTATTTACTCTTTGCCTTGTTTCACAAAAGGTTAATGTATTTATGGTAGCTTGTGATAAAACACTCTAAAACAATATCACAGAGCAATACCATATAGTAAGCCATCATGCTAGGAAGTAGGAAAAAGGTCATATAGAGAAATATGTGCTTTGCATTGATGTCATAGGCCTCAAACTATAGCAAAGCCGTGGGCAGTTCAGGAACATTCTCTTATTAAAAAGCTATCAATATGATCTTTCTTAGAAGTGTGTGGTGGGTGGATGCTCATGTGTGTTTTAAAAAGAACGTTGTGGTATTCTGCAATCATGTTAACTGTGAAAGTAGCATTTTTCTTTTTCATGTCCTCCTCTGTTCATGGGTACTTCAGCTTCAGTTTTGTTGAAAACAAACTATAATCTCAAACCTAGTTCACTGATACAACTATACATTTTCACATTAGAAAAAAAGAAGATTGATTGAATTACATTTTATAAAGATACAAACTCAGTTTGGTATGCCTTTTCTATGTGTTATTCCCTGGTGTTGAATTTCAGTGCAATAAGGGAATGTGCTGATAGAAGGAAAATTACTTTTGATTTAAGTTCTAAAATCATTTTGTCCTTTATAGAACACAACTATATAGTTTTTCTGTAAATATGTAGTAGTTGAATGTGTCTCTTCACAAAATTATGGCTTTGTAGCACATAATCTTAGCATTTTATGCAAGTAAAAACCTATTCTGTTCTCATCGTACAAGGTTTATTTAATAGAAGTGGAATAAACAACTTTGATGTGGAAATATATAATTTACAACAACTAATGCTGTTTTCATATTTACCTAAGCCTTTTTTTCCCTGTGTTGCAACGAATAAAAATAAAATAGTTATTTCACAGTGTACATTTTATAAGAATGCTGATGACTGTGATGGCCACAGACCCTTTGTGTATGACTGCTCTCCAGTCATACCCGTTCTTGTATTAGGGCCTTTGCACTTTCTGAAACTTCTACTGGAATGTTTTTTTTCCAGATACTTTTATAATTTGGCTTTTTCATGCTTTCCTCAGATCTTTACTGAAATGTTTCCTTCTCTGTGACAATCTCCCAGCCTTCCAGTATTTCTTATCCCCCTTTCTGTTTTTTTAACACAATGCTTGTCACAATATTGTATTAATTATCAGTCTGTTCTCTCCCTTTTCCATTAGATGTAATCTTTGTGACTACTAGGAATATTTTTTTATTTTAACATTGCTCATAAGTATATCCCTATCACCTATAAGAGCTACTGATACATAGTAGCACTTAGTAATTTTCTTGAATGAATGAATGGTCATTATTGAAGCAATGATAACTCAGCAATAGTAATAATGAGATATTTAACATACATATTTAACTGAACTTCACATATACGGTCTTATGTTGATTCTTTTAGAGAATTATTTAGTAACCTTATGACAAGTGAAATTCCCAACAGCAATAGAAATACGTATTAACCTGCACTTGGACACATCTCAGTAAATGTAAGAAACATACATAATGTGAAGTCTCTGGACAATATAAAAATGTTTTAACAGTTGGTTAAGATTTAGTGTGATAGCTATTTTCATAGTAATTTCAGAATACATATTTTTTAGCCATTCAGTCACTCTATGTCTTTTGAACAGAGCATTTATTCTTTTTACTTTAAAGTAATTATTTACAAGTATGTACTTAATTGCTATTTTGTTACTTGTTTTGCAGTTGTTTTTGTAGTTCTTCTCTGTTTCTTTCTTCTCTCTCTCTCTTTTTTTTTTTCTTTTGGTTTTTGATGTCTTTCTTTAGTGTTATACTTGGATTCCTTTTTCTTATTTTTTTTTGTGAATCTATTATAGGGTTTTGATTTATGGTTACCATTAAGTTCCTACATAAATGTATTATGCATATAGCAGTATGAAGTTGATGGTCACTGAAGTGTGAACCCATACTTTCCGAATACATATTTTCATAGGATAAAAATCCCTATAGTTTTCTCTGGCCTTGGGTTGTAGAGACAGTAGCTTCAATTTTGATATTCATCTCCATTACTACCAGCTGTTAATGTGTTTCATGATTCTAAGTAACATCTATAAATTTCTCCATGTGTCTGTTTCAAAATGTTCATTAGTGCTTTGCTCTAGTTGAATTGGCTTTGATAAAATTTATATTAGCAATCTTCACCAATCCAGTTTTGTTTTAGCTGTTCAGTTTGGAATATTACTTCACACACAATTGCTATCATAGTCCTAATGCACTGGAAAGCCAATATTGTTGTGATTTTGATGGAGATTGGCATTCGACAGTTCGACAGGCTGGGCAGTATTATTTCTATTATGATGCATGTACGCCTTGTCTAAATCATTTTGGTCACTTGCTCAAAATGTACTATGGAACATTTGAAATAATCTAATAATAATTTCTTTAATGTGAAAAAATAGTCCAGAAAAAGTGAGATAATTTTTGTAATAATCTTTAAAATTAAATTGTGAAAATGTATTTATGATATTTATATTAAATAGTGCAATACAGATAACAATTCACTCAACCAGCATCAACTGTGCATATTTCTGTGATGCACTATGTGCTAAAAATAAGGATATAATAACAGGTAGCAGTTCTTTAGAAGTTACTGTATCTTCCACACTGTGGTCTTATTTTATATAAATTACATTATGCATCCTGTACTCCCACTGTATGAGGCAGGCATTAATTTATTATTTCCATTTTACAGAAGAGGAAATGCAGGGACACCCAGGTTAAATCATTTGCTTGGGTCATACAACTGATAAATTATGAAGCTAGGATTCAGATGCCTGTGGTTTGACGGTAGAAGCCAGTCTCTTAATCCCAATGCTATGTTGCCTCCCACATAACTGTGAATAACCAAGCCACAGCAGTTATTGTCAATGAGAAAGAGAAACAGATCTATCTTTAGTGTGCAATGAATTTTATGAGAAGGGTACATGGGGGATGTCCCGAGAACGTGTTGGAGAAGCCAGCTGAAGGAGCTTTGGGTGGCAAGGACATAAGTTGAGGAAACTTGATGAGAAGGCAGACCTAGTTTGTCTTTTCATTGTTACATTTCCCAGCCTGGCCATGATAGCACTTTGTGGAAGGATGGCCTAAGCAGATGTGACATCTAAACAAAATCTTAAAAACCTAACGTATGAAATATGGAGGATTCTCTTTTGAATTTTTCATATGCATCTGAGCTGAGATGAGCTGAAAGTACTTGTTTTAGCTCATGTCAGATTCTTAATCTGTTGTATCTAAAAGAAAACCAGAATCTTTACTGACCAGGAAGACTTAGGTGGTCAAAGTTCAGTTTACTATACTGAGACCAAATTGGAAAAATAACAAAAATGTAAATAAAAACCAAAGTAAATCCTACTAACTCCAAAATATGACATTTTCATTTTAATGATACAGCAATTTAATAGAGGTATAGAATTGGATGCTAATTACCAAATTTTGAAGTTTCTAACCATAGTAAGAATTTACCAGAATATTTATTAACTAAGATATTATAATAGGAGAAAGGAGAAAATATTCACTAATACATAGATACCCATAAAAATATTACAAGAAGAATGTGCTTCAGCATTTTTTTTTCAGTGCTCTGGAGGGGTTTTACTATTATTGTACAACATTTGTGTATTTTGTTTAAAATGTTTTTAAAAGAGGTAATTTAGTTTATTGAGGTCATACTGTTGACAAATCATACAGTTAAGATTAGGAATCTGGAGAAGAGAATAAAATTAGGGAGTCAATTTCTGTGAGATACGGGAAATGCTAATGACTTGCTATGTCAGGGGAGTGCTTTAAAGATGGTATTTGCAAAGAAAAAAAAAAGAGAAAGAAAAGAAAATAAAGTATCTCAGCTTGACAGAGTACTTGAACATTCTTTGCTTTAACTGTGGAGTATATTTTGGTATTTGAAAAGTGGATGGCATCTTGTCATGGTTCTCAAAACAGGCTGCATCTTACAATCACCATGGGAATGCTTAGAAATATTGATGCCTGGGCTTCCCCTCTAGATTAAGATTTAATTGGGCCTGGATGAAGACCTGGTCATGAATATATTTTTTAAAGCTCCCAGGTGATTCTAAGACACAACTGTTGTTGAAAACCAGTAATTCAGGGCTTCATAGCAAATTAAAGTAGGGAGGATTATTTGTTGGGAAGAGTTAATATTCAGAGAACAGTGTCTTTATGTGATAGCTCTATTTGTTGCCTGTTTTTCAACCTAGTAAATACCAAGAGTGTTAACAATTAAAGAAATTGTTCTTCATTTCCAAGGAACTTCTAATGAAATGAATCAATATTGAAGTGCCCAGGCTGTTTCTAGGAAGAGCAAACGAAATGTGTTCTTTGGGAAACTGTTCAGCAAGTACTGTCATTTTAGCACTTCTCTAGCCCTGTTTTTACAAAAGGCTGTTCAGGTTTCAAGTGGAGGGATAACTACACAGAGTACGCTTAGAAACGCAATTGTCAGAGACGAGAGAGGAGTCAGCACTAATTTGGTCGATGTGGACAAATGACATTATATTCTCTGTACGACGAGAGTAATATGCAAAATATTATGTAAAATATATATGCAAAGTAGTGATGCATTTTTCAGAAATTTGAAAGCAAGTTAAATTTGTAAATTTGTAGCAAGTTAAAATGGTGGCTTAATCTTTCACAGTTATTAAGTCTGACACTTAATACCCTCATATACATTTAGATATTTACATTAGTGTTTCCGTTTCCAAATGTATACATGTAAGTTTTTAAGAATGCCTGCCAGAAAATCGCATTCATCCGTTGACTCTAGATATGGTTTTGTTCCATGCTTGTTACTTTTGACACTAGATGGGGGTTAGCTAAGACTCATGCTGGAGGGTAATGACACTTATATAACATGTGGTCCTGAGCATTTATTATTCAGATACTCAGCACATTTATCCTTGACTAACCTGCTCATCATATTTCATTTCACGTTTATCCTTTTTGACTCTTAAAATTGCTATTTTCTTCTAAAATTGTTTCTACCTTACTTATAGAAAATTACCTTTGCCATTATATCCACTAAACCTCCATGGGACTATAACTATTAAAGTTAATTATTTGATTTTATCTTTAAAAGTTTGCCTTATAGCCACTTTGGAAAGTTGTTTGACAATATCTTCCATAACTGCACTTGTATTGTACTATCTATCACTCAGCTTGTCTGGTCTTACATATATTGGCAAAAGAACTGAAAAAGCTAAGTTCATAGTAGCACTATTTCAGTTAACCCCAAATGGGAAAACTATGCCAATCGGTAATAAAATGGAAAAAATACATTATGGTATATTTATAGTAATTATTATTCAGCAATAACAAATAGAAACCTAGAGTTACATGGAAAATATGAGTCAATTTTCCATACATTATATTGATGAAAAGGAATGAGAAATATATAAGCACATAATATACAATTATATTAACTTACAATTTAAAAAAAAACTATTGTATTATTTTAGAAAACAGGATAAATGGTCTGGGGCAGGTGATGACTACAAAACAACACAGACAGCACAGATTCTGTTGTCTTTCTTGATGTAGACTCTAGTTATTCTTAGTTGTGAAAATTCATAAGCATATAACTTCACAATGTGTGTATTTTTCACCATGTCTGTTATACTTTTAAAAATGTTAAAAGAAACATCCAAAATTTTGCCAGAACCTGAGCTGGAACCCTAAAAATATCAAAATAAGGATAGCTGGGTTTTTGTTTCTTTTCTCAGCATTTTCTGAGAAATAACTTAGAATACAGACAAAAGTATGCAATTTGTAATTACTGCAAAGAGCAAAACGTGCTTCTGTTAGCAAAGCTATATGGACAATATTTGGAAGCCAGACATGCTCACCAGTATACTACCAGTGCTGCAAACGCGGGCAACATTTGAAAATTATTTTCTTATTATTAACCCCTGTCATTCTGGAACAGACTAGGTTGAGTAACTATGTATGATGAAGTGGGAGGGGTATAGTTTATTACTGATTGCACTAAAAATGAGGAAGCATCGTTATTAGTCATGGTTAACCATCAGTGATGATGTAGTGTGTGTTTGTGAGTTTGTGTGTGTTAAAACCAATTAAATTTTTGTAAAAGTCTGGAAATGCTGTACTCTGAGGACAGTTACATAAAACAGTAAATACTGTACTCCACAAGTTTACAAATGTACAATTTTCCATGTGTTTATCATTTTTTCTTCTCTTATTATTCTCAAATGTATTGTTTTTAGGAAAACTCTTTAAAGAGTAGGGAAAATAACTTATTAATTCCATTATAAAGAAAAGCAAATTAGGAGCCAGATGGGTTAAATGACTTTCCAAAGGTCACAAGGGTAATAGTTGTTTGAGTAAGTACCAGAATCTGTGTCTCCTAATATTTTTTGTCTATTTTTCTAATTAACTTGAAATATATGCCTAGATTGGCCAGGAGTTTATAGAACATGATCTCTGTTAAAACACATTTCAGATTATATTTGAAACTGGTTCAGTTCAACAAAATAAAAGAAAAAAATCAAGATTTTTTGAGTTCTATGACATCCAATTATATTTACAATTTCAGAAATTAATTACAACTTCATAAGTTAAAAAATACATAAGACTACAGTATCTCATACCCCTAATGTGTTTATTTCAATGACAATAACTCATTTTATCCTGTTTTCCATCAATACAAAACAGCAATAAATGTGAACTTTAAGAAATTATATTGTAAGAATTTTGAATTTACCTTCCCCTCCAGTATAAAAATTTATAATGTAAAAAGAATTATTACTTGGACACAAATCTTGATTATACACAAACATCCATCCTCAGTAAGATGTAGGCTGTGGGTTATGAAGGACTTTGAAAGGAGAAATCATAATTTTCTCTTTTTTTTTTCTTTTTTCATGATGTCATGATAAAGTCAAGGACTAACTAAATTTTTTGATCCAAATATAACTAACATATGATATAAACCAAGCAAATAGAAGGTCATGACACAAGTGGCTCTAGTTATTAAAACTTTATCCCTTCCTTGGGATTATGCCATATGACTTTGTATAATTGTTGTGTCTTGGGTATTCATTAAACCTGTCTCCCTGGTGAATGAACACATTAGTGAAATAACACATCAAATTGTCATGAGAGCTGAAATCAAAAGGGTAGATTATGTCACCATGGTCAGATAGATAATATCTCTGAAATTCTGTACTTCAAACTTTATAAAAATATATTTCTAGATAGCTTTATTACTTAAAATAAATGCGTGTGCTAACACATAATATTAATGGTGTTATTAAGAATAAATACTTGGGCAAATATGGAGGATATTCATTTACTTCTCAAATTCTGTGTGCTTTACAGGGTTCGAATGAAGCACAAATAAAGGACTGGAAATTGAGTACAAAAGTTATATTGAAAAAAAGGAAAATATGAAGAGAATAACTCTTCAGATATTGGTCTAATATAGCTGTTAATAGATTTAAATACTTGTGAGTTTTAGTAAATATTCAGTAGTGTATGGAAATCAGAACAAAGTTTGGAGATAATTATTTTTCATGTTCAATGATGGAATAAAGGTATAATTACTACCCATTAAGGTCCTTTAACAACTGCATTTTGAAATAAAAATGAGTTATTTCATATGGAAGATTGAAATATTTCTATAATTGGCTGTGCTTTAAAAAACCAGAAATCTCATTTCATGGTGTTTATCTTTAAAGGAAGCTCTTATTAAAATAAAGCTGGATATAATTCTGACTAGAGATGCCCCATTAACAATCAGCAAGACGCTGATTTAAAGTAAGTGTTTGATAAATAATTTCATAAGGGCCCTTGGATTTTCCAGCCACGAAGCAGTACCGACATTTATGCTCTTTGCTGATGGCAAAAGTAAACAAAGCCGTGAATTGCGAGAAATGACAGGGATGATTGCCTCTTGTGGGTCCCTTGGATCACAAAGAGACACCTGAAGAGATGAAAGGTTCTGTCCAATGGTGAATAGCTTCGTCCATTTAAAAAACAAGAGCATATGAGAGCTGGATACATTCACTATGACTTGAGCAGTAGTTGAAAAACAAAAGAAATGTAAACCTTCAAAGTACAGAACCTTTTTGTCAAGTGCAAATTTATGTAGGGTCCCCTGATACACAAAGTATAAAAAGGAGGGCTGATTAAAATGGGGCAGGTGTCTTGGAAACCAGCCCAGAAACTTATGAGAAACCTCCAGGGATCCCAAGCCTTCAGTAAAACACATGTGCATTTTAGATTATACAATGCTAGACCCAGTAAAACTTCAGTGTTTATCTAATCCCACTCCTTTTATTGTACAAATGAGATATTAAAGTTCTTCTGGTTTGGGGGTTTGCCTTTTAATCCCAAGGAAGTAGTCAGAAACTTTTTGTCTTCTGAAACCAAATCAGGGGTATTAAAACTACTTGGTTCTCAAAAATTTGCTCTGTTGGTCCTATTTTCATAGCAAATCATTTTTGAAGACAACTTTTAAATATATAATAAAAAATAAGAATAAAAATGAGTCATCTCTTACACAGTGGCTTTGAAGTTAATAATGAAAAATTTTTTAAAAAATACTTCTAGGTAAGATTTAAATATTTTGGAACTAGGGGTGTCAAGGATTACTAATTGGATGTTACAGTTTCCAGACTTGACTGAAGTCACAAGATTTAAATGGTATCATAAACCAAATTAAGCAAGATTCACTTTTTCAAAACAGTTATTTTAAACCTGGCTACTTTGGGATTATTCTTGAATCCCCAACCACTAAAGGTATGAAAGTGATAAACTGTTTGATGCTGTGGTAGAAAGGTATTTTTGAAGTGTTTTTCTTTGGAGAAACTGCTAGGAATTTACTCTTCTCTGTGCCAAAGGCAAAAGCGTAGGTTGGTTCTCCTGTCTTCTCTGATCAGCCTTTTATGGGACCACTTAGAGATATGACCCTGGCAGTCAGGGAGACACTAATATTGATGTTCACATAGTCTCTGAATTTTCTGTAGGAAAGAGGTGGGCAAGCGGGTCGTACTGGTGTTGGGATAAAGGAAGTAGTTGCTAAATTGCAGTCATTATGAACTTCTAGAGTTATCCAACAGAAAAATGCATATATGTTAATAATGACCAGGTTTGGACCATGCAGAAGAGATACACTGGAAAAGAGAAGGAATGGTTTAGGCTATATGCAACTGAGCCCTGAAAAATGACAAAACGGAAGCTGGGAAGAAACCACTGGGTTCCTTGGTGTCAAAAAGTGAGCAAGCAGCTGCTGGAAATGTTACCTTAAGTAAAGACAGGTCTCCAGATACCAGCAAAAGTGTCCTGTGAATAAATGAATTAGTTTTAACTGTTTCCTAGTTTCAGAAAGTACAAGACCATCTCCAGACAATGAGAAGATGGTTTACGTCTCTTATCTACCCACCCATCCACTGCTTTCTGGAACTAGGAAATAGTTAAAACGAATGTATTTATCAACAGCACACTTTTGCTGGAGACCTGCCCTCCCTTGAGGTAACTTTTCCAGCTACAGCTTGCCTGTATCAAATGAGACGATGGTTTACCTCTCTTATCTACCCACCCACAACACTCTACTCCAACCCACAAGGTTTTATCCAGGGCCAAGGGAAGAAATTTCCCTACCAAACAAATTTGAAATGAGACAACAGGAGAAAAATAAATTTGCTTTTTTAAAAATTTTTTTCGAATCTTGTTTTTTGGTAGTGTAGTTATTGATGTAAGAATTTATCATTGATAGTAATAATACATTTGGTCCACGCTCCTAGTTAAGATTACAAAGCTGCTGGATTCTCTTTCACTGAGTGAATGCAATGTGTACATATGCACGTATGTACGTGTGTGTGTGTGTGTGTGTGTGTGTGTGTGTGTGTGTGTGTGTTTTAAGAGCCTAGCACAGGAGGTTAAGAGATTAAGAGAACAGATTCTAGATCAAGACTAGCTGAGATTACATTCTAGCTGTACCACTCACTAACAGTGTGACCTCCAGTGATTTATTTAATTTCTTGGTGCCTTAATTTGCTTATCCATAAAATGTGTGTAAGAAGACTACCGCCCCCATAGGGCTCTTTCAAAGAATGAGTAAGATGAATGACTCTCAGCACATGTGAAGTACCATAAAATTATTTATTATTGCGAACACTGTTATAAATAAGAGTGCTGGTTAGCTGGATATCTTGTTACTGACAGTGTTAGGTCAAAGGTCAGACGTATTTACATATTTATTAAAAGCTGTCAAACTATGCTCTGGAAAGCCATTTACAAATGATCTCCCTTTAGATGTAAAAGCAAAAGCTACATATAAATGGAGGCCTTGTGAAGGGAAACATCAGCAGGTTCCTTTCGCGATGACTAATAGTTTATGGAGAGCCAGCCGCTTTGAAAGTTATTTGGGAGAAATACACAGAACAGGTGGACTGTACGACCTCTTTGCCCTGTGAAAATTAGTATTTGAAATGACCCGATTCTCAACCTGAGAATTTTCAAAGTGACAAATTATGCTCATTTGGCTTGTAATGATGTCCTGATTATAGGCTAGAAGACCAATGATGGATTTCCTTGACTTCTTTTCTTAATGTTCTCAAATCCTGTAGTGACCTTTTCATATCCAAGCATGTAGTAATATTTTCAGAAACAGCTAAAGATTTTATAATTATATATTTAAATATGTACTGTATGTCATAGGATAAACTTACATGTTTTATTTTAAATCAATCTTTCTATATGTGCTTTAATCCTTCTTTATTTATTTTTATTTAAACAAACATGTGATGAAAGCAGCTTTAGGAATTAGTGAATATCTCTTGTCTTTGGTAAGAGATACTTTAGGTATACCTGTATAAAAATAATTTTTTAAGATTTTTCTTAAAAAGATTCATGTATTTATTTTAGTTTAGTTTAGTTTTTATTTATTTATTTTCAGCGTAACAGTATTCATTGTTTTTGCACCACACCCAGTGCTCCATTCCATGCAATCTGTGCCCTCTCTAATACCCACCACCTGGTTCCCCCAACCTCCCACCCCCACCCCCCGCCCCTTCAAAACCCTCAGATTGTTTTTCAGAGTCCATAGTCTCTCATGGTTCACCTCCCCTTCCAATTTCCCTCAACTCCCTTCTCCTCTCCATCTCGCCATGTCCTCCATGCTATTTGTTATGCTCCACAAATAAGTGAAACCATATGATAATTGACTCTCTCTGCTTGACTTATTTCACTCAGCATAATCTCTTCCAGTCCCGTCCATGTTGTTACAAAAGTTTTAGAGACAAACAGAGATCATGAGCGGGAGTGGCAAGAGGAAAGGGAGAGAGAATCTCAGGTCAACTCCATGCTGAGCACAGAACCCATCGCACGGTTCGATCCCACCACCCTGAGATCACAGCCGGAGCCAAAACCAAGAGTTGGACACTTAACCGACTATGCCACCCAGGCACCTCTGTTTTAAGATTATTTTAATATTATTTTCATTAGTACATTCTTAGTATTTATTGAGCTTCTGTTGTGCAGCAGGCGTAAAGCTAGGTAAAGGAGATAAAAATGTGAACAAAAAGCAGACCAGGCCAGTATCCTCACGATGCTGACAACTTAGGGACGAAATGGACTGTTAACAGTCTTACATTTGTGACTTGCTGGCATTTTGAGGGATGAATCAGATCACCTGGGGAAACCTGAGAAGAGGCTTGGTTTTAAAAGCTAAAGAAAGGGGTGCCTGGGTGGTTCAGTCAGTAAGTGTCTGCCTTTGGCTCAGGTCATTATCCCAGGGTTCTGGGATCAAGCTCCGAATTGAGTTCCCTGCTCAGCAGGGAGCCTGCTTCTCCTCCTCCTTCTGCCTGCCGCTTGTGCTCTCTCTCACTGTCAAATAAATAAATAAGGTCTTTAAAAATAAATAAATAAGTAAAAATAAAAGGCGAAGAGAGAAGAAGCCAATGAGTGAGAAAGAGAAACAAGAGAGGTGAGATGGAAATTCTGAGTGCTCTGAAATGGAGAAGAGATTGTTTCCAAAGGGAGATGGTGGTCAAGTCCGCAACGGCCACCGATAACTTCTGTGTGATGTAGAAACATAGAGGTTATTGGAAACCTCTTCAGAGCCTGTTCATGGCCAGAGTAGCCGCTGAAGAGGATTGAAGAGTGAATCAGAAAAGGGAAACGGAGACAGTGCAGCACCCGTTCCTTACACAAAGCTTAGCCGAACAGAATGCAGAGAATTGGGTTGTTTGCTGGAGGGAGATGTGGGCTCAAGGTGAATCTTTTTTTTTTTTTTAATTAATTTTTTATTTTTTATAAACATATATTTTTATCCCCAGGGGTACAGGTCTGTGAATCACCAGGTTTACATACTTAACAGCACTCACCAAAGCACATACCCTCCCCAATGTCCATAATCCCACCCCCTTCTCTCACACCCCCTCCCCCCAGCAGCCCTCAGTTTGTTTTGTGAGATTAAGAGTCACTTATGGTTTGTCTCCCTCCCAATCCCATCTTGTTTCATTGATTCTTCTCCTACCCACTTAAGCCCCCATGTCGGATCACCACTTCCTCATATCAGGGAGATCATATGATAGTTGTCTTTCTCTGCTTGACTTATTTCGCTAAGCATGATACGCTCTAGTTCCATCCATGTTGTCGCAAATGGCAAGATTTCATTTCTTTTGATGGCTGCATAGTATTCCATTGTGTATATATACCACATCTTCTTGATCCATTCATCAGTGAATCTTAAAGACAGTGGGTATCAGAGCGCGACAGAATGAGCCCTGCAGGGCTGAAATGATGATGTAGGTAAGAAACCCGAGAACGAACGAACGATGTCTAGCATGGGAGGAAGGCGTAGCGAAACTGCAGGTTGAGGTCAGCAATACCAATCTGTTGCGAATGGGAAGAGACTTGAGAGGGAGGAAATTTCATGGGCCTGAGCCCCAGCCTCAAGGTTTTATGTGTATCCCTCAGTGTGGTGGGGCTGGTAGGATCCAGGGACAGAACAAAGTATGCAGCTTAAGGGGAATAAAGGAATTCTTTATAGTCTTACAAATAACAGGCTGTTTCTGTTTCTTCTTCAGAGTAGTTGGTTTGTGTGACATAGTTAGCTTTGAATTCAACAGATCCTGGCCTTAAACTTAAGCTCCTTTTCTTGTTTATGCCAGTTACCTGAAATCATAATTCTGTGCCCACCTGTCTCTCCAACCCAGTCCATCCGGACAGATACGTCTCTGTCACTCATGTCCAGGCCAGTCTGGGTACATAGTGAACTCTCAAATTTCAGCTGCATGAATGAATGGATTTTACGTGTGTAATACTTATAGTTTATGTGGTTATTTCCTTCCTTTTTATTTCCTAAAATGTCCTGTAAAATCTGACCTGTTTGAGTCATGCTAAGAGGAAGAAAAGATAAAGCTTTTTAACCTATCACTGGCGGAAAAGTTAAGGAAAATACAGCCTGTCCTGGGAATAATCAAGGCCATGACAGTAAAAATAAGCTTGAAGAACTTCAAAGAACAGCTGAAAATAAGTGAAGAGGATATATAAACTTGGTTTCATTTTCATTACAGTTAATATCTCAGATTTTATTCAGAAGTTCTCAATAATAGTTATTATTTCAAATGTAGAGGTAAATATAGTTGTTACAATTAAATATTGGTATTGAACTTAAGACATCTTTATTCATCTTAGTAATGATCTTGTAGTAAATTATGTTAATCGTGATATGTGTTTCTCTTTCATATGAGACCATAATTTTTCAAAAATAATTTAAAAAGAAAGAATAAAATATGATAAACAACTCACGTGTAATTTTATCATTTGAAATAAGTTCCCAGTGTATAATTTTTACCTTTAATAAGACAAAGTCTGACTTCAGTGAACTGTTCTAATTTCTCTTTTATTAAAACTGTAATTATAATTAGTGTATTGGTTTTCTTTAATTTATCATATGGTTGATCATTTCTTTAATTTATCAGAAAGGCATTCCAGGTTGGAATGAATTTGAATTATGGCTATGTATATACACACCCATACACACATAGGCACTTAACAGTCATATGAGATATACACATGTATATTTATAATCAGAAATACTGAGTTCTTACAATATGCTAGGACTTGACTGAAGCTCTTTACATCTATTCGTGAATTTTCATAATGGGTAGGTATATCTCCCATTTTAAAGACAAGAAAACTGAGACAGAGAGATACAGTTTAACTAACTTGTCCAAAGTAGTTTACCTAGAAAGGGACAAACAGCCACCCCATTATACACCCAGGTGTTTCTGCAGAGCCCAATAGAAGTAGTCAATCTTACTGGTAGTTATATTAAGAATTTACAAAAAAAAAAAGGGTGCCTGGTGGCTCAATCGTTAAGCATCTGCCTTCAGCTTAGGTCATGACTCCAGTGTCCTGGGATTGAGCCCCACCTCTGAATCTCTGTCCGGGAGGAGCCTGCTTCTCCCTGCTTCCCCTGCTTGTGTTCCCTCTCGCACTGTCTCTTTCTCTCTCTCTGTCAAATAAACAAATAAAATCTTTAAATACATTTTTAAAAAATAATTTAGAAAAAATTTTTTACAAAATTAAAATAAATACAAGCTTATATATCATTGATTTCAATATTTTAGAATATAAATAATTAACCAGAGGAGTGCCCGGGTGGCTCAGTAGGTTAAGCGTCTGACTCTTGATTTTGACTCAGGTCATGATCTCAGGGTCAAGGGATGGAACCCCGCGTCAGACTCTGTGTTGGGTGTGGCAACTGCTTAAGATTCTCCCCTCGGCTCTCCTTATGCCCCTTCCCCCATAAAATAAATAACATAAATCTTTTAAAACAGCAATTTATTAGAGCTGACCCCTACCTTGAAATGGAGAAGACTGAGATTCCCAGTATACCTGATGATAATGAGAGGGCAGAAGTGATACTGTGAAGTTGATGGTGAGGAAACAAATTTCATAGCACCCACTGAGGCAATAAAGAAAGGGAGAACATTAACAAACATTGTTCATTTTTATTGCCATATTTCAGTAGAAAAACAGATAGAAACAGAAGGAAATAAATGTGAATGCATGTATAAAATTGTTAAGATGTAAGAACTATAACATTTTGCTTAGTTTCCTAAGTTTAAAATAAAAGAAAAAAGAATAATCTGAATTAAGAGTATTCCACGTTTATGCCTTAAGGGAAAATTTTGTTCTACAGAAAAGACTTCCAGTATTTACCTTATTCTCAAAGATCCATATAGAAATGCAAGCATAAGAACCTAAAATAATCAGCTAAAAAACAGAGTCAACAGGGAAAGTAAAATAATTAGGTGACTGTGCATATTTTCTTTTCGAAACCACTATATTTTTGTTTCTATGATAACATGAGATTTTTGTCTATGGTAGATCATCCCAAAGGCATGTAATTCTAAAAATTAACATTAATACAATATCATTATCAAGAAGTAATTTTTTACAAGAGTAAAATCGAGATCAGGAATGTGGAGCACATTTTGTGCTTCATATAAAAGGATAAAAAAAGATCGACTAAAAAATATTCTGATGCGTGTTTGATCAACTAACTCTTCAACATGTATTTTGACAGCTTGTGCAGTGTTGCAGATCTTGCTGTAACTGTAATGAACAGTTCAATGTGTGAATATAAAATGTTAGACTCCAGTAATATTTCCTTAATTTTATATTTTCAGAAACACCAACCCTAGGAGGGAAGTGATTGAATGAGAAGTGAAACTGTGAGCTACATTGACCTTATAAGCTTGTAGTGGGGATGGAAACACTTTTTTTTTTTAAGATTTTATTTATTTGAGAGAAAGAGAGAGAGCACAAGCAGTGGGGTGAGGCAGAGGGAGAGGGAGAAGTAGACTCCCTGATGAGTCAGGAACCAGACTGGGGCTAGATCCAGGAACCCTGGGATCATGACCTGAGAGGAAGCCAGACACTTCATTGACTGAGCCACCCAGGAGCCCCTCGACTTTAAAATTTTGATAGGATTGATAAACATGTGATTTTAGATTATTAAAATAATCAGATCTAATGAAGTACTTCACATTCTCAATCGTCTTAAGCTGCATCAGAGTGTGAAGCTTCTGTGCAGCTAGTTGATCTAAGTTCTAACCAATCACACTTTGACTTGAGTAAGGTCAGATGGTGTGATAAACACAGACATATACCACTCGGACCCTCAAGGAAGGACTTGTTCCTGCTTTCTTTGAGATTTGTCAGGAGACAGACTTCAGCTGTCATCTCACTTAGGGGTTGCCCTACTGTAGAGTCATTTCACCCAAAGTCATGGCCTTGTTGGAACAATGTGGATCTGATGGCTAAAGTGGGCATAAAAAGACTTGAGCATTTCAGCCCAATACAAGGTAACTCTGAGGGACCAATTAAATCCCACAGCTCCCTATGAGGATTGCTGAACCCATTGGACCATCTTCTGGCATTGCGTTTGAATTTTGTTCTCCATAATGCTGCGTTCTTCCCTTCCTTTCTGAAGGGCTGACTTCTGAACACTAAATATTTAATGGAGTCTGCTGCAAAGAGGTTCCAAGTTATGACGTAAGGATATAGAGCTCATGGCAAGTTACCATCTAGGCCCTAGGGTTGCAGGGTCAAATTTTATAGGACCTGTCTCTGTTTGGACTGCTATCCTGAAATACCACAGACTGGGTAGTTTACATATAGCAGAAATTTATTGCTCATGGTTCTGGAAACTGGAAAACAAGATCAGGGTGCCAGTATGGTCGATGAGGGCCCTCTTTCTATCAGCAGACGTCTTACGGCCTCACATGGCTGCAGGGCAGGGATCTCTGTGGGATTTTTTTTATTTTTATTTTTTTTTATGGACTATAATCTCATTCATGAGGATGGAGACATCCTCATGTCCTGATCCCTCCCAAAGGCCTCACCGTTACACTGATACCATAACACTGGGTGCTAGAATCCCACTACGTGCATTTTACAAGGATGAAAACATTTAGACCACAGTAGGAGCCAAATGGGTAACTTACTGAGTGAATTAGCCTAAATATAATATAATAGTAAGTATGGCAATGATACCTTGGGGAGCAGAAATTGGAGAGCACAAGCCTCCTCTAAAAACAAACTTAATCAAAATATAATGTGAGCCAAACAAAATATGTTTTGTAATAAAAAGGGAAGACTCGCCATTGCTAAATCTCCAAAGCATAAAGTCATGTGTGGCAAGGGAGGGAGAACAGAAATCAAGCAATAGTCAGGGATTTCAGATCTTAAACTCCGAATAACATGTGTCATTTTCTAACTAAAATATGACTATACAAAGTCTGAGGCAAATTATTGTACTTTTTTGTATAAGAAATACACTTTGCCAAGATTCTTCCTGCTCCATGGCTAAAGAGTTGTCAGCATAGAAATGATGAAGGTCAGTGAGATACATACAGTAGACTGAGTTGAGGAATTTGCCAGAAAAATGCCGAGAGAAAAATCAAACCCTCTCTTGAATGCAGTTAACATGGGACTGAAATATCAGTTAGGCTTGGTGAAGTGGAAGCATCGCACATTTGGTGAAAAAAAATTCAGTCTGAAGGTTGTCTCCATAGTTACTACAGCTAGGGATAGGAGTGATACTTTCCATGTCTTGGTCTTTTTCTCTGTTAAATTACTCTAATATGAATACTTTGCACTTTGCCTGGTTCATAACACTTGTGAGGATCATGGGAAACACTTTATTAGTGTTTATTGTTTCATCCCCCCCCCCCACATATACGTATGTATTCTTTAGAATTTTTTCAGCTGCTTCTCATGTACCCATGGAGAATTCTTTTTGGTTTTTTTTTTAGGTATAATTTCCCTTTGGAGATCTGTCCTTTTTCAACTTTTTCAACTTTTAATATCATTAACTCTATTCTACCTATTTGCATTTTAATGTAATTAAAGTCATTACAAGTTTTTCTTTTGCATATACTTTGATTTAGCATAACCATACAGAATACGAGGAAAAATAGTACATTCTTTCAGTTTAGCCAGAATGTATTTTGCAGGGAAGAAAACTATATAAAAAAACGAGTTGAATTAACACCTTCATACCATGAATAAGAGAATGACCTTATAGAAAGTGAAATTAGAATGCTTTGGAAGTTTTAAGGAAACCTGCTGGTTCTCTTAATAAAATCAAACATTGGTCATTCAAGGCTAGCAGTGGAGAAGAAAGAATTTTCACCATTCTGACTTCTGTCCTCAAGATTAACTTTCTTCTCAATGTCTGTTAATAATAACTACTGGTCTAAAGATATGAAGCAGAAAAAGTCATTGTATTCTTTAAAGCTCCTGCCTGTGGCTGTAAACTTGCTTGTGCTCCTCTATATATTATATGCAAATATACCTCAATCAATAGCACAGAGCTCCCCATATAACAAATACTTGATGCATAATTTCTTAACATAAATGTCAGAGACCAAAATTTTACTACTATTTCAGGAATAAAACAGAAGAAATGAAAACAGAGAAGTTAACATTCCACCTTTAACCTTGAACTTAGTGACCTTATTCAGAAGATGGTCCTAATAAACTGGATGGCCTCCCTTCATGATCTCAATAGAGAACAGGAATAAAATAAATTAACATATATGCAAGAAATGCACATATATATGTGTAGAGACTGTTTGCAGTATAATAGGATAAAGTATATGTCAGATAGTTTGTAAAAGCTTTATTATACAAGTTCATCTTTTTATTATATAATTGTCTAAAATGCCTAGAAAATACTTAAGTCATAAATTGTTTACATCATATCTTGTGTTTCCTGTTAGAAAACTTCAAGGCTAGGGCCTGGCCCTTTGAATATTCCACAGCATTTAAACAGTGAGTTCATGCAGTCTGGCAAACAGCCATTGAAAAAGAAAATAAAACTCTAGGATAATTTAATTGTTCATAATTTTTATTAGTGTATATATTAACTGACTAGACTTCTTTGCCACTACATCAAGACTGATGTATTTTGAGGGGGTTCTAATAAGAAAATGTTTCAGTTTATGTGTGTGTGTGTGTGTGTGTATGTGCGTGTATCTATGGGGTGTTTCTTTTTTCTTTTCTTTTTTCGTTTTTTTTTTTTTTTTAATCCTCAAGGAGGCAGACCTTAAAGTAGAGGAAGAAAAAACAAACCAAGGCAGGATAGAAATGAGACTGACTTAGCTGTTAGATCCAAAGCTATGCCATGAACTCCTGGCTTGACCCCTAAGTAACCGTACCATGAAAGGATAAGTAGAACATGTACTTTGAAAAGAGGTGCTTTACTTTGAGAAACAATGAATGAACTTACATTGGTGTCAACACTTCGTTCATACCAGGAAACACTGCCTGATGGTTCTCAGAAGTCGCATGACTCATGTAGCCAATTAGCCCTCAGGAGTGGATTCTAAGAATTCCAAATGAGACCAAACCATCTCAGTAAGAAAACGGAAATCTTCATTTGTCTTTCATTAGTAGTTTTTCTAGCTATTATTTTTTCCGGTTCCAAGAGATAAGAAGGATAGCAAACAGTAAATGGCCAGATAAAACTGTCAGGTATAATTTGTAAAGCTTTAGAACTTTCTGGTCACTGTGGAACAGGGAATCGGATGCACAGAAAATGCAGATCACATCTTTAAACAATGTACTTGGTGTTTAATTTATAATGCTATCTTCTATTTATCAGGTTATGATTGGGCTAAATTAGTGACAAGGTTTACAATGTGATTATTCTAAAAGTAATCTTCTAATTAATGTGGTCCTTCACTTCTTTGAATCTCAAACTTCTCAACAACATTTTGATTCTTCGAGAAATAAAATTAGTCTTTTAAACATGTGTGAATGCACACACATGCATGGGCATGCTTATCTTAAACTTCTCTAACTTTAGACTATAAATTTTTAGGTTCAGTAATAATGTATCTATAGATCTTTTTTCTACAACTGTATCAGAGTGCATAGTAATGAGTAAATGATTGAAGGATACATTTTATGATTTTGTGTATATTTCCACCTCCTAAGCAGTTTGCTGGAATAACATAATGCCATTTACTATTGCTTGTTGATACTCTAGGTGCAGATAATTAAGCCCACCTCCACAGTAAAACAATATCCTCATTTCATTCCATTTCTTTACTGTACATGCTCATCATTTATTTTATGAGTTGATATTAAAAGATGTAGGAACTAAGACTATAAATGTGAATATAGCCTCCAGTTTCAAGGCTCTTGTTTTTAGACTGATTGAAATAGTTAATCAGGACCTAAAGACAAGGACAATTCCCCAAATTCATGATCTTGAGTTATTCCATTCCCACTCCCTTTTAGCCAGGAATACCTCTTGTAATGAGACAGAGGTCATCTCCTATAATTAGTACATGAAGGCCAGAATTCTAGAACAAGTTTCCCACCTAAGGATCACAGCTCAGATAACCTAAATATAGCTCAGTAACAGCAAATGACCACATATCTTTCTCTGACAGTAAAAGGACAATAATGGTATCTTCATACAGCCAATTAATGGAAAAAGAAGCATAATCCAGAAGAAGGAGAAAAAAAACCTGGAAGATTCACGCACTTTCAATAGCCACTAAATGGATATCTGTGGTCCTTAAACTGGATAAACAATGTAGTTCACCCTCAGTGGTTGGTTGGTTGGTTGGTTGGTTGATGATTGATTGATTTCAGTGTTCCAATATTCCTAGTTTATGCACCACACTCAGTGCTCCATTAAATATGTGCCCCCCATAATACCCACCACCAGGCTCACCCATGCCCCCTCCCCTCTAAAACCTGTTGGTTTCTCAGAGTCCACAGCCTCTCATGATTTGTCTCCCCCTACAATTTCCCCCAATTCACTTTTCCTTTCCGTCTCCTAATGTCCTCCATGTACTCAGTTGTTTTTAATATACGTTTAAAAAAAAATCTTTCCAACAATTGCAGTGAACTAGGTAGTGTAAGGCAGTGATTCTCATCCTTGGAACTGTACTTTTTAATGCTTTGAGGAGATATACGCACCCTCACATTTTCTGTTCCCACTGATTGAAGGCAGCATCTCTGGATCAGTTTCAGAAAAGTAACTTTCTAGAGGCGTACTGTTTTCCCACCTTATCATCAGAGTATTGGGAATGTAATGATTTGCTTCTCAGGTCATCGATATGAGTACCAGGTGTTTGCCTCCAATTATAGAGGCTGCTGAATTGGGGCAAACTAACTTGGGGTCCAAGAATACCAGTGGTTTCATACATGGAACTTTATTTAAATGTAATTAGTATTTTGGAACTCTATTTTAATTTATCTTTAATATTATATTTACTTATATGAATATATAAATATATAGTTATATACAGTATACATAATACAATATATAATACTTGTTCTGTACATGCATTTAATATTTATATTTTACTTAAATTATAATCCAAAGACAGAGTTATCAGACTATCAAGTAATCATTGACATAAAAATTTCAAAAATATGGGAAAAAAAAGTTAAGGACTCCCATGTAAGAATAATTTGACTTTTAAATTAATCGACTCCTCATATCTATGGTCTTTATTTCTTTTGTTGTTTTTGTTTTCTTGTTTCTCTCATGAATAACTAGCTCTAAATCTGCTTGTTTATTTACTTATTCCTGTGTATTTCACCTAGGAAATGAAAAACTAGACTGTACTCTAGAATAATTTTCTGAAAGCTCATAAGAGTCAGCTGTACAAACATTTCACACATGGATTAAATGACATTTATTTTGCCAGTTTCAAGGTTTTTTTTTTTTTTAAAGATTTTTTATTTATTTATTTGACAGACAGAGATCACAAGTAGGCAGAGAAGCCGGCAGAGAGGCAGGCAGAGAGAGAGAGGAGGAAGCGGGCTCCCCGCTGAGCAGAGAGCCCGATGTGGGGCTCGATCCCAGGACCCTGGGATCACGACCTGAGCCGAAGGCAGAGGCCTTAACCCACTGAGCCACCCAGGTGCCCCCAGTTTCAAGGTTTTTTGCAGGGTATCATTTCATACATATGGTAAATGACCTCAAAGTTAGTTTTAAATTGCCCATAATGTCCTTCAGCAGTATGATTTCCTACAGAATAGAAAATTTGTATTATTCATTCCTGAATCCCAGGAGTCTAGAGCATTTCTTAACATATGGTAGATGTTCAGTTGATATTTAATGAATAAAGGAGTAAAAAAAGTGAGGTGGTGCTGTCCTATTGTAGAAAGCCAGGAGCACACAACGGTATGAGGGTTTCACAGGTGACTTTGCTTGGGATAATCCTCAGTATCTGAAACAAATAGAATTGAATGGCTTTGCTAATTCCTTTAAAAAATGTATCAATATTGATAAATTGATTTTTGTTGTATTACTGAGATTCAGAATTGATTTATAAATGTAGAGGCTTATTTATACAAATCAAATTTACTAAGCATTTGTCTTATGAGTTCCTTCTTTGGACCATGCCAGTTTAAAATCAATTACTTTTGTTTGTGTTTCTTCTTATTAATCAATAAAAGATTTTGACATTGTTATAGAATATTTGACATTTTTTAACACTGAAAGTCATTCATTTATTCATACAGGAAGTGTCTATTGAGTACTAGAAAGTATTGCCTGATATAGGTGGCTACTTTGATCTCTTATTACTACAATTCTCCATCTTCAATTTTGAAATGTGTTTACTTACTCAGTTGGAACTCTCTCATCTAAAAGTGATTTTACTACTATTTCCTGATTCTTACAATTTTAGCTTTAAGCTTTGACTTTGACATCTATTACTTCTAACATCTAAGCATGGCAGTTATTCACAGAGCCATGCCAACATAATAAAACTATAAAATGTATATTTATGGTGCTCAAGATAGTTACAGCTGAAATTATTTTTATGGGCATGTTTTATCTTTGAGATTTCCTATAGCTTTGTTATATTTGGTAATAAACATATACTCTATAACCTTGTGGTACATAATTTATATAAATCAATGAGGATAGAGAGATTTCTTTGGAAGCCTGTATTGTTCATTTTTTTTTCTTCAATAACATTTTCAAACCTGGGATAATTTTTAAAATTGGAAAAGAGACCACACTGGAAATCAGATCTGGATTCCAGCCAATATTCTGATAAAGAGTCCTCTAACCTTGACACTAAGGTTAAATGGAGCCTTTAGATTGTATCATGAATATTTGCATAGACTGAAGTGAAATTATCCAGTTTATTCGAGATAACCTTTTTCAGACTGGTGATACTTCTGCTCTCTAACATATAGTAAAAGGTTTTAGAAAAATTGGTTTGTTGCCAATTTATTCATATCATTGCATACAGCCATCTGCCACATATTTTCCTTAATTGCTTTTTGGGGTGTTATGCATAGCAAGGAACTATTGTAGCTCTCTCCTGACTACAATTTCTACATTAATATGGAACTTGATCCTCTGATGGCAGTTACTTATATTTTCCATTTTTCCTTTACACCCTTTACTTTCTAAATTTCCTTTTTATAGGCACATGCATCATTCTTTGTAATAATAGACATGTGAGATATTTAATGGATGTTTTGATAAAAATTATGTATTCCTATGCATGTTCATGTGTATAGATGTATAGATGTATGCATACACACCCACTAAAAATTCTGATGGGAAGTCACCATTTCTTGTTCATCTAATATACCATTAAAGATGTGGATTTATAATATTTTACCTGCTGATGAAACCTAAATATATTTACATATTAGAACTGAACATTTGCTTTTTTCTATATATACATTCAGACATTTTAATAAAAGTGTCTTATAAAACCATTCAGTGGTTTATAACTGAGTGTTGTAAATATTCAGTATGTCAGGACTATGCACCTTTCAATGGATCTTTAAAATTTTCAGTGGATCTTTAAAATTATATTTTAATTTACATTAGTGCCTGGATACTACTGCAGACTGATTGAATCGGAGTATTTTCGAATATGGTTTAGACGTGTAATTTCTTTTTATTTTTTTTTAAGATGTTATGTATTTGACAGAAAGACAGGGAGAGAGGAAACACAATGGGGGGAGTGGGAGAGGGAGAAGAGGCTTCCTGCAGAGCGAGAGCCCTACTTGGAGCTTGATCTAGAGCCCTGGGATCATGACCTGAGCTTAAGGCAGATGCTTAACTGACTGATCTGCCCAGATGCCCTTAGATATGTAATTCCTTTTAAGTTTCTCATGTCATTCTGATGTACATTAACTTGTTTGAAACCACCTGCTTTTTATGTAGATTATAATTTGTTAAAATCTTGTTTTAAGTTTAGAGAATTTTTAGTAAATAATGAATAATGTTGTTATAAAGCCTTTTTTTCATTTAAAATAGAATAACAATGAAATACAGCCAGCATAATAAATAACCTATATTCATACATTTGACTACTCAAAAGGAATTGCCAAACTCCTTAATTTTTAAGGAAACTTTAAATTTAGTTTCAAGAAATTTTAAGAGTACTCTTGCAGTTTATCCAACTTTATGTTATCTAAAATATTTTCTGTGCTTTGCTGGACATAGTAGATGATTAACAACTGTAAACTAAATGAATGAAGGCTGTTTAGAAGAGTTATATGGATGATAGAATGATGGTTATCTTGTGTTTTATAATGCTTTAATTTGCAATGTGTTAAATTCCACATCATAGTTGTAAATTTGTATTTATATGTATTAATAGACTCAATTTTATGTCTTGATAGGATAGATTTTCACAGTATAAAGTTGAATATAATGGGTGTCTGGGTAGCTCAATCAGTTAGGTGTCTGCCTTTGGCTTAGGTCATGATCCCGAGGACCTGAGATGGAGTTCCATATGCCTGGCTCTCTGCTTAGCAAGGAGCCTACTTCTCTCTCTGCTCCTCCCCCCACTCATTCTCTCTCTCTCTCTCTCTCTGTCAAATACATAAAATCTTTAAAATAAATGAAAAAAAAAATACAAAATTTGAATACTGTGTCTTGGAAACTTCTATTATAACTAAATTCTTCAAACTACATTCCATAACTATATAAATTACAGTTATATATGGAAATATAAAAGTCAGTCTGCTTTATAGTTGATTCACATAATTATTCTTAGCTAATTATGCTCCGCAATGCTGCTATGACCTTAACAGACAGAGCCCCAAAGCATGGTAAAATGTCACATAGCCCTACTAAGTTTGAACATTTATCAGAAATACTATATCTAGTAAATTCTTATGAAATAATTTTTTAATCCATTTTTAAAATACTGATTTTTTATGACTTCATGTTATAGATGTTGTGATATGCTTCTGCAACATAAAACGACATGCTTAATATTTTTTTTTAATTTTCTCACAATTTAGAACCCAAGTTCTTTTAAATTTATACCTTAATTTCTCAGCATATAAATTGGAGATAATGTGGCTGTTTTTGTAATGATTATTAAATAAAAGGATAAACACACTGATTCATTCAGTAGGAACCCAATAGAATAATATAGAGTACTGCTTGGTTTGGATCTGTAACATGTGCAGTTAACTCAGATTATTATAGATATTAAATAGTGTCTTATTAATTAATGACAGGATAATTTGTATATGGATGAGGAGATAGCTAATGTCTCTTTCTTTAGAATATACAAGGTATTTATAGATGTCTAGATAAGTCAAAATCATTTTAATAGACATCTCTCAGAATTTTAGCATTGTCTTTAGAAAATTTTTTAAAAAGAACCTATGATAATTATTGAATATTAAAACCAAAATAAGGGCTTTTTTATACCAAGCAGAGTTTAAATAATATTTGATGTACTTAATGAAACACACTTGGTTTTAGCTTTGACAAAGAAAATCACCCTATAATATAAAATAGGGGAAACCGAAACAAGATATATTTCAGATTATATAGTCCTATTTGTTTACATGCATATAACACGTAGCACAGGTAAACCGGAATACTGTTTTGTTAAAACACCAAGTGTCCCATTAATTGGTTTCAGCAAAATTGAGGTCTAATTTAAAGGGTAGGAATGAATGTGTGCAAGAGGGAGTTTTGGCAGTCAGGAAGAAATGGTGTGTTATCTATGCCAGCTGTTTTGTCTGTGTCTTTGCACAGTTTTCCTGTGACCAGACACTAAAAAAGATGCAACTTCAGTGCTTCATGGAAACTAAAACCATTCTGTTGAATCTGTTATACCAAGCCAGAGGAGCAAGTCTGGGTCTCTAGCTCAAGGAAGCAAACTGGATTGTCTGGTGGGGTTTGCCCACAGAAAGCTGAATAAGAACCTGATTATTATGAGCAGTACACAAAGTTATTATGAGTCTACAGGTAACAAACTGGTAGGGTATCCTGCAGCTACGAATTAGAATTATGTTTGTTTATTCTGTAACCATTCCAGATACTTATTCCCAAGTTAAGGCTAGCATGAGAACTTGTCAGCTGGTAGGAGACTGAGTGAATATGATGGTAGAGAGCTAAGCCTATCAGTATAAGAAGGCCTTCCCCAAATGACAAAATATCAAATAATTCATGAGCATAGAAATTGGTTGACTGCAAAACTATCACAGTTAAACTGTGATAATAATCATAATGGGATGCAAGTGTTTTAATCTCTTCTTGTTTATATACATTGTCAAGAAGAATTCAACCGAAAGCTGTAACACAGTGTGTTTCTTAAGAAAGGTATGACTGTCAGTTTTCCAAGTTAAATAAGCAAAACTGTGCCTCAGAATTATGAAACAACTAACACATTATTAATTTTTTTGTGACTATGAACTTAAGTAACCAAATTAATAGAAGTGCTGTTAGATCACAAGCCCCTTTGAAGTTGATTACAATTAGTTGCTTGGAAGAATTTTCCAAGGTATATTGAAAGTATAACAAGGTATAAATATTTCCAGAGTATAAAGTGGAAGAAAAAATTTTTAGAGTGTGGAAAGTAGCACTGGACAATGGTATGTGACCTTGAATCAATTGGCAATGAATAAAATAGAACATACTAAAGAAACATTTTAATTATCACTTCAAACCATTTAAATGTCTTCAGACTCATAAAATGCAATCTGTATGAGGCAGCAGGGAAGGATGGAATTGTCCGTCTCTGTTGTAATATTAATACCAATTAAAAGATTTTGTAATATGAAGAGCCTACGCAGGCAGACATCTATTAAACATCAGAATTTTATTCCTTGCCCATTTTTAAATTAGAATGACCTTGGGTAAAATACTTAGACTCCTTTTTATTTTAGCTTCTTTATGACAAAATGTATATAAGTTTTAGCTCTCATTTAATGGATATATTTGACAATAGATCACATTTTGATTATAAGATAATATGAGTGCTCGGAAAGTGGTACTGCCTATGTGGAAGTTATTATAGAAGAGACCTTAAGGAAAAAAATCTTGGACATTCTCCCCTGTAGCTACTTAGCTTATGGGCCAAGAGAAACAGAAAAATAAGTAGCTGTTTAGTTCTTAAAATACTTAAAATTTGCAGCATTAGTTTTCTTTTCTTTTTTTTTTTTAATTCTATGGAAATTCTAGAACTGAGAAATACAATATCTTTTCTTTCTAATTTTTATTTATTTATTTATTTATTTATTTATTTATTTATTTATTTGAGTGTAAGACACTGAGAGAAAGCATGAGCAAATAGAAGGTCAGAGGGAGAAGCAGACTCCCTGTGGAGCTGAGAGCCCAATGCGGAACTCGATCCCAAGACTCTGGGATCATTACCTGAGCTGAAGGCAGTTGCTTAACCAACTAACTGAGCCACCCAGACACCCTGAAGCATTAGTTTTCTTATAACTTCATTTCATTTCATGCACAGTGTTTTTATGTTCAACTAAAATTATCTACTTAAATTTATAAGCATGTTTTCTCTTCCTGTGATTTATGATGTTGAGAATGGACCTTAAGAGTTTCACCCTTAATAAACAAGAGTTTAAACAGGATTTTTAAAAAATTTCAATTCATACATTGATACTTTGTTTATGATTGTATTTAACATAAAAAAATAATTCCTAGTCTATGATCTGTATCTATGTTGTATTTCCATGTGCTTGCTTTATTTACCCCCTGAAATTTGTGCTCTCAGCATCCTATCCAGAGGTAAATTTGAGAACATGAAATGGTCATGGGCAGGAATTAAGAATTGATTCCCATTTCAATGGGTTGACAATGGGTTTAGATTGTATTTGAAAACATAGTGGTACATGTGGAGTTGGGGGAGCAGGTCTTCCTCATGTGAAGCAGGAAGACTAGAGAAACTTTTCAGCCAGTCAAGAGAATGGATCTGTGTACAGATATATGGGTCATTGTAGAAGCTGACTGTCTTTTAATTCCATTTTGTCATAACCTGCTATCATAAATGCTTTCGCTCTCTGCTCTATTAAGAGAAAGTGTGTGTTCCAATACATGAGATAAAAGAGTGAGGACAGGAGGGGTCCTTTCACTGGAGGACTGAGGGGAAAGAACAGTGGCAGATATTAGAAGCCCATTATTCTCAAAAAATGGTGAGGCCCACTCATCTCCAACCCCCTCAAAAGCAGCATAAGAACATGGCAAAGTGGTTGGAGTAGAAGATTCTTAGAAACTTGTCTAGAACATAGCCTCTGAGGAACAGGCTGGGATTGGAAGTGCTTGCTAATATCTGATTATAACTTCAAGAGTTGATGTCACTGCAGTGGGTTTGAATGAGAACAGAGAAAATAAACAGTTGGTCCCTCTGCCACAAAACAGTTGAAATACTAGGATAGATCAAACTTGGCCATGCAATCCATTGTTTTCCCTTATCTCCAATCAAGTTCATTCTACTTTGAGACAATTTATTAGTTGCTGAACATCACCATTTTGGTATTTACTGCACTTTAATTTGTCAATAGATTAGAAATATATAGAAAATTTAAAAAAACTGTTCATTACCACTTACAATAGTTCTAAGTCATCATGTCATTTTACGGTCATAACTTAAAGTTTTAATCCCCTAAATTCTACAAGCTAAGGGAATTGCAGGTGACCCTTGAACATAGGTTTTAACTACATGGGTCCACTTATACATGGATTTTTTTTTACAGTACAGATTGTAAATGTATCTTCTCTTCTTTGTGATTTTCTTAATAAGATTTTCTTTTCTCTAGCATACTTTATTGTAAGAATATAGTATTAATAAATACAACGAACAAAATATGTGTTAATTGACTATTTTACTCATAGGGCTTCTGGTCAGCAGTATGCTGTTAGTAGTAGGTAAATTTGGGGGGAGTCAAAAGTTATATGCAGATTTTCCACTGCACAGGGGGTTAACACACTAACCACCATGTTGTTCAGTGATTTCTTTAACACTTCTTCAAATAGTGAGATATTTAAGAGCACTGGGCCACTCCATCACTGGTTTATTGTAAGAATCCTTCATGAAATACAAATCCTTAAAAACTGAAGAAAAATAACACACTTAAAAAAACTCTCTTTCCAGCTTGTATTTGTGAGCACAAATCTACCTGTATTAATCAATAGGCAGGGTCTCTTTGTTGACGGGAAAGAGAGGAAGCAAGCATTCTATCTTGAAAAGGGGCAACCAGAAACAGATTAGAGGATAGGCCAACTGGACAGTTGCCCAGGGCTATAATCTGTAAGGATTGTTAGAATGCCTTTGAGAGACAATAAAGTGAAGAACATCTTATTTACCAGAATTCCCCTAGAGGGAGAATGTGCTTTGTAGTTGACGGGGATCCTTTAATAAGTTACTAGTGGTGTTGGTCTAAGAGGGGAGAGAGAGAGAGTGAGGAGGATAGGAAGTGGGGAGGAACCACCAAACGGGACACTAAGGGGCCTTCTATATAAGAGAGGTACAGGGCTTTTCTTTTTTTTTTTTTATTACTCTCCCCAAACAGAGACACACATACGTGTACACACACACACGTGAATTACTAATATCAGGAATTGCTACTGGAAGTTTTTCCCATGTTTCATAAGTCACTAAACAAATTTTAATAATCTTAAGCTCTATGCTAAATAAACCTAACTATCAGATTTTTTTTTTTTCTAAATTATGCCTTTAATTTCTTAGGTTCAACTCCAAGGTCAACACCATCCTTTCCCCAAATGTAGACTTAGCAATTGATGGGCAGTTTCATCCAAAATGAATAAAAATTTCTTGCTTAACAGTAGTACATCTGATTTTTTTGTAAAGCGTTTTTATTATTAGAAACAGTATGCTGTCATATTTGCCAGACATTGTGATAAATCATTTAGGAACAAACTTTATTTAATCCTTACAATAGCCATAGGTAACATATGTTATGAGCCAGAATTCAAGTCCAATTCAAATCTGCCTGACCCTAGAGTCCTTGGCACCTTGGTGTTTTCAGTGTATTTCAGGAAATAGCCTTAATTTAGGTACCATAACCCATACTTACACTCTTTACCACCTAGTGGGTTAGAAAGGATTATTTGTTTTGTGTTAAGCTATAGAAGTTAGCTAGATAAAGAGAGTAAAATACACTGAAATACCTTATAAAATCCATGTTACAGAAAGGGCAGGACACATTTTCTGAAAAAAAAGTACCTCGTCCAAGATTGAGATGCTGTTGATTTCCTCTCTGCTATAGTCCCTGCTTCCTTCCTCATGTCCCTTTCATTGTCTTCTCTCTTTGAAAATGAACTTCCTTTGCTCCATGGTCTGATAGTAGAAATATACTGTCACCTTCAGCCTGTAAAATGCTGGTCTGGCCTGATTATTAACCTTTGTAGGTAGAGCCTTTTTAGTGCTCTTTACCCTGAGTCTTTATATCTTTATATTGGGGGACATTCAGAGCAAATGGGTCAATTGGACATTGTTGTTGGGGATTCAAAATGACGCAGTCACTCTAGAAATTGGTTTGGTAGTTTCTTATAAAACTATATATGCAGTAAACCATAGGACCCAACAATTGCATTCTTCAGTATGTATTCCAGAGAAATGAAAATGTATATTCACATAAAACCTGCATCCATATGTCCATTGCAGTTTTATTTGTAATAGCCCCAAACTGGAGTTAGCTCAGCTGTCTTTCAACAGGTGAATGGTTAAATAAGCCATAGAACATACATGCCATGGCATACTGTTCTGTTTAAAGGGGAATGGTTACTTTGTAACAAGTTGGTTGAATATTGGGTCATTGTGCTGAATGAAGAAAAGCCAATCCAAGAAGGTTGTATACTGTGTGATTTTCTTATCTAAAATTTTTGAAATAGCAAAATTTAGAAATAGAAAATACATTTATGATTCTTAGGGTTAGGGATGTTGGTGGGGCAGGTGAAAAAAGAGTAGGTGTGAGAAGAAAAAGCAAGAGGAATGTTCCTTCTGGTGTTGGAAGCATTCAGTATTGTTAGTATTGTTATCAGACTATGATGGTGGATTTACAAAATTATACAGATAATAAAATTGTAGAGAGCTTAATAGATATACACATATAACGCACATACCCAAATGACTATAAGCTAACTTGAGGAAGTCTGAATAAAAGAGGTGACTGTACTAATGACAGCATCTTATTTGTGATATTATACTAGAGTTTTGAAAATGCTGTCACCAGAGAAAATTGGGCAATGTGTATATGGGGTATTTTTATATTACTTCTCCCATCTTCATTTGAATCTTCAATAATCTCTGCTAAAACCTCAACTTAAAGATGCACTTAATTAAGTAAATACTTGTCCCATGAATGAATAAGTGAATCAATCAGTGGACAGTTTCTAGCTGTATGTGGATATATAATGACTTATATATATTAATAACCTAAAATCATTTCCAGACTTCTTAGAAACATGGATGACAGCTATAGTACATAGAAGTGCAGGAATTCGTCTCATGTGAATGGTACAAATTTAGTATATCTAACTTGTGACTTTAGTATTAAGTTCGAACTTGAGAATTATTGACCAAAGATAAAACTACAGTTTAAAATACTTTAAAGTTGGGGCACCTGGGTGGCTAGTGGGTTAAAGCCTCTGCCTTCAGCTCAGGTCATGATCCAGGGTCCTGGGATCGAACCCTGCATCAGGCTCTCTGCTCAGCAGGGAGCCTGCTTCCCTTCCTCTCTCTGTCTGCCTCTCTGTCTACTTGTAATCTCTGTCTGTCAAATAAATAAATAAAATCTTTAATAAAATAAAATAAAATACTTTAAAGTCATAATTTTTGGTAAATGCTTCCCAGTCTTCAACTGATTTATAAATAACATTTTATACTGTTACCTCATTTAAAACAGGGTGTGTAGTTAATGACCTCATAAAATATACTAGCAAGCAATATTGTTCAAACTCTGAGTATTGCATGCTGTCTCAAGAACTTTCAAGATAAAAGCACTGAGGCGATGCTATTAGGAATAGTGCTTTTGAGATGTGTTCACATTACAGCCTTTTTACACCTTTAACAGAAAAAGAATCTTATTTTTCTGTCTAGAGTTCTCCATAGGCTCATTCCCATTTGAAACACATCCTGTAAATCTTCAGGTTTCATATGAACATGGCTACCCAGGATGTTAAAATGTCACAGCAGTGTACAAAAATAACATCAACTGACAACATAAAATGATTAGGTGTACACCACGTTCAATCAAGGAGTACTTACATGGTTTTTTGGATAGATTTTTTAAAACACTGCCTAATGTAAACAGATGTACAATATTAGGAGCAATTAATTGAAGGACATTTCAGATATTCTACAAATGGACCCTTAGATCAACTCAAATCAATGAAACCGAGTAATTGACAACCATATTTTGGCAGCTGCACTCAATGTACATATGCACCTGAAATCTTCATGATTTATTTGTGAGGACAATATTTGAAAATCACTTTCTACTTTGAGCTCAACCTGCTAAGATGTACCAAAGCTAAATTCTGAGTGTTTGTTTTATTTTCCTTCCTTCTGTGAATGAATTTCACTTACACTAAAGATGTGTAGGAAGTGAAGCTCATGGTACTGTGTGGGTGCTTTTGTGCTTTCCACTTATTTTGTGTAACTTTTCAATTTCTGAGAATTACAGTCTTTCCAAGTAAAGCATTTTATGAAATATGCTTGTGGAGTCCAGATTGTTGAAACAAGTATGGTAATTACCCATACTTTGCATTCTTTAGTAATGTCAGTATTTCTAAATAGCCAGCTCCAATTTTCTTTCCATGATATCTCATTTCTGTGAAGTACTTATTAAATTACACAACGCTTAGTGAAAAGTTAATTTGAGCAAAGTCACATATTTAATATGGATGCCACGACAATCAGCAATGTAACTACACTGTCTTAAGATCTGAGTTTTTTCTCTCCAGTCCAAAATTTATTTTTAATTCCTGAGAAACTCCTAGAGAGTTTTATTTCTTGATACAATACGAGCTATCCTCTCAGCACAAGATATTATGAGGAAGAAAAAGTATTTGCAGTCAGGTTTTAGACCTTGAAATTTATTTGGGTATTTGCATTAAAGAATATCAACAGAATCTTGACTGCCTCAAGTAAAGCAAACAAGTTTCTTAAGAAGGGGAATAATGAAATTAAGATTAGTTTGTTAGGGGGACTTAAACTCTGATGTAATTAATTTTAGTTTGAAGTAGCACTAAAACAAAGTCTTGGCAAGAGGAAGATTTAACTCTGGAAATATGCTGATTTAAGAATGCTTGAATATATTTAACAATACGAAACATTGTGAAAAGCCGATACTAAAGTTTTACTAATCATTATGTTTGTGAGGATCAAAACCTACAAAACAACAACCTAAGGTCATGGAAATATTGTAGAGTATAAAGAACTTCTATAGAACCAATTCCAGATGTTAAAGATATTCTAAGAGAAGCTCCATGAATGTAGTGAAGTTATGTGCTTCAGATTTTCCGTATGTTCATCTGTTCGTTTTTCTACAAAGAGTAATACATGCTGTGTCAAAAACTTTCAGGATAAAACAATTTGGGCAGTGCTATATGTAACAGAGCCATAGAGATATACTTGTATTAAAGCAGCAAAACTTTATTAAAGAGGTGTTTGAAGAACACACTTAAGGATTACTTTTAATGTAGTCAATTCATTAAACAAAATTAGTATTTCTTAAATCTTTCTATAATAAATAAATAAAATAGAATTTATACATTTGTTCATCCTCTGCAAAAGGAGATGTGTGTGTGTTATATATATATATGCACATATATGTGCATATATATGTGCACACATGTATTCACATATATATGTATACGTTATCAGATACTGACGAAGTTTCTTCCCATGGAGGAATAAAAGAAGTCACTCTGATAACAAAATCTTTTATCTCTTTTTCCTCTCTCTTTCCATTTGCATGGGAAGAAATATAACTTGTTTGGCAAAATAATTCTCACCAAACCTAGGAGCAAATTCAAGCTGATAAAATTGAAGGCTGATAAAATAATTCTTTTGATAACAGAAACAGGCATTGTCCATTTCCCAGGCTTTTTGGTTCCCAGACTTCTATATCCAACTTTAGCAGAGATAGTAAAGGAATACTTAACGATTTTTGACTGTGTGTCAGACACTGTGCTGCGGCATCAGGAAAATATCAGGTAGTCTAGAGCTAGGTACTTAATTATCAGTCACTAGGAGTTTGTAGCACCTGGAATAGACAAAAGTAACAAACAACAGAAGTATGAAAAGCACAAATTGAGTAAAAGGAGTAATTGGGGGTAGAGGTGAATAAAAATCGGAGCGTGTGTAAGACAATGCTGGGTTTTGTGGGGTCGTAATTTATCACCTTTTTCTTCCTCTGTGAATTACAAACCAACTGAAAATAAACATGGAGTTGACAGATGGAGAACTAAACTTTAGCTTCATCACTGCTAACGCTGGTTTGAGGGACAGAACCTACATATATGGCCACAGTCTGGCTTCCTAATACTTATTCTTTCTTTTTCTTTTTTTTTTTTTAATTTTTATTTATTTTTAAAATTTCTTTTCAGTGTTCCTAATACTTGTTCTTTGCAATGAACTTATCCATCCATAACTACAGGGCCGTTCCAGTAAGATAACTGTAGGATTGGAGGACCCAGCAGAATACAGGATCCTACCCAGGGCAAGGCTGAATGGAACATGCCCAGGTCCTTCTCACCACCTTGTTAAATCCATCACAATGTTCTTCACTTACTTAACAATGAATAAGAAGACTGAAAGGAAAGGCAAACCTGTGCTTTCAGAACATGACCCTGCTGAGAACTGGAATGGGAATCCTTTTCTTCTAGAAATGTGAAGAGCCATAGTTTCAGGCTCTCCTCTAATCAGACATATGTCAGAAAAACCTGGATAGCATAGACCAGTGATACTTTAGCCAAATCAGAAAAGAACGAAGTCCAAATATGTTTAGCAAGTGTGTATTGGTAGAGCAGGCAGTTTGGAAAACTTGGCTGAGTTTCGCTTTATGATCACAAGGCAAGTGATAATTGGCAAGCAGAAATTCCCCAAAGAAATAAAGCTGTTTTTTTGTTTTGTTTCTTAAACTTGGTAAAACTACTGATGTGCGGACTGACGACTGATAGCACAAGGGAAGTCCCGAGGGTGTCCAGCAATTTTCCTTTGGGTAGAAAATACAACTTCCACTGTGAGTGAATACAGACAGGCAAGAATTAAAATAGAGAGCGAAATATATGACACCCAGTGCTATTAATAATAATGTAACGTACCACCAGGGCATTGATACTTCAGTATGAGCAACATTTGGGGAGAATCACTGCTGAGGTAAATTACATACAGTGGTCTCCATCTGTGTAGAAACTCTAGAGCACAAAGTTGGAACACGTCGATGTGAAAGGCAACCATCCTTCTGGCCTTGGAGCACAGAAATGCTAAATACCAACTATTTGGTATTTAGTTTTAGTATTTTAATTTAGTATTAATACATGCCAGTGATACTGAATTCATATTTAGATAGACGTTTTTATTTCTCTGATTTACTTCATCATATCACTGTTGTGAAACTGGAGGTGTGTAAGGCACAGTAAAAATGAAAAGGAAATCTTAAATATTGTTCCCACAAGTGATAGAGAGAACTTTAAAAATAATCCACCAAGGTTCTCATCTTGTGGTTATTCAATCAAACATGAATGCAGTTATTGCTGGGGAGGGATTTTGGCGATGGAATAAATACTCATCAACTGACCTTAAAGAGGAAGATTATCCTGGATGGAGTGTAATCACATAAGCCCTTAAATCAGCAGAAGAGGGGCACCTGGGTGCTCAGTGGGTTGAGCCTCTGACTTCGACTCAGGTCATGGCCTCAGGGTCCTGGGATCGAGCCCCACATCAGGCTCTCTGCTCAGCAGGAAGCCTGCTTCCCCCACGCCCCCTCTGCCTGCCTCTCTGCCTACTTGTGATCTCTCTCTCCGTGTCAACTAAATAAATAAAATCAAAACATAAATAAATAAAAATAAATCAGCAGAGGAAAGCAGAAGTATCAGATAGGAGAAGAGAGAGGCAGAGAAGAGATATAGCAAAAGGAGAGGTCAGAGATTTTAAGCATGAGGGGGACTCAAACACATCTGCTTGCATGGAAGACGAAAGAAAGGAACCACAGCCGGGGAATGTAGGTGGCCTCCAGAAGATGACAATAATTCCAGGCTAAAAGCCAGGGTGGAAAAACTGGAAACTCAGTTCTATAACCACATGGAACTGAATTCTGTAAACAACCCTAGAACCTACAGAAAGGAGCCCAGCCCTACCAACACCTTGACTTTGGCCTTGAGCAGAGGACAAGGTCTATGCATTGTCAATACTTCTGAGCCACAAAAACTGAGAGATCGTAAATGGGTACCTTTAAGCCACTAAGTTTGTGGCCACTTGGCACAGCTGCTATAGAAACCAGATACAGCACAAGTGCATTTAGAATACACTCGTGGGTGGGGCCTACTTGTGCTTCCAAGCATGACCAGTATGCTGAACCAAGAGCAATCAAGTGCACAGAAATCTTAATCACCAGATTCTAGCTAGTACGTGCTGAAATAGCAGTAATGGAATAATTTCCTACTTTTAAGATTTGCAACACAGTACACTTTCAGAAAGTCCTCGTGGAGTTCCAGTTCATTGCTATTCAGAGTTTCGTACTGTGGATTTGCACTTTGGAAGGATATTCAGTGGTTAGAAGTTGTATGGAAATAAACCAAGTATGTGGCCTAATCCTAGCCTGCAGGGCAGGCCTGCTCAGCTCTGCTTCCTCACTCACTGCATTGCTTAATTTTTTAAAAGAAGAGCAGGAAGCTGTCCTAATATTACCCACATATCTAGTACAATTTTAAGTAAATTTGCTTCCAAAATTTTCACAAAGGGAAAAAAAAGCAAACAAACAAACAGTGGGTGATGGTAAGAATCATGTTGTGTGTCATTTCTGTGAACCAAGAAACCATTTGCTTACTTTTCCCAGACATACCCCAGCATATCAGTACCCACAGATTATGGACAAAATTTGGAAGCATTCAACCCCTTGATATGCAGAGAAAATGAGACAAGATCTTTACAAGGACATTGTTTTTCATATCACATGCTGTAAGCCTTTATAGCATAAAGTAGTTTCAAAGTTTTGAAGATCCTGTTTTAGAGACCAGTTATCATTAACCCCTGAGGCCCAAAGATTATAAATGGTTTGTCCAAAATCAGCACCATCAAGGTATCCTTTTTGGTTTTTTTGTGACTATAATGCTCATTAAATTGGTCTATATATTATCTTTAAAAGAGAGCAACAACATTTATGTGGGTAGCTCATAAGCAAAAATAATGCCCAGTTGCAAATAGCAGCTGTAATAAAAGGAGAATGTTTTACATAGTAGCTTCTAAAGGGAAGGCCCATTAGCTAATACCCTGGTGTTTTTATTCTGTGACTTTCTCCTACTAGAAATCAAGAAAAACCACACAACCTTCTACCTTTTCTTCTCCCTAAGAAACTGTTGATGTCAGCTGTTCAACTGGACAGCACTGGTTGTCAGCTAGACAGCTAATAATTGCATTGGTGGTTGTGTTAGGAAGAAAAAATGCCCCCTCCCTCACCAAAGATGTCTCTGTCCCTGAAGCATATGAATATGTTTTTGTGTTTCAAAGCAGAGGAAATGAAAGTTGCAGATGGAATTAATGTTGCTAATCAGCTGACCTTAAAATAGAAGTATTCTTCCCTAGTCCCTTCAGAAAGAAACACAGCCTTACTGATACCCTAAATTTAGCCCAGTAAGACTTGTGTCAGGCTTGTGACTTAGAGACAGTAACTTTCTCTTGTTTAAAGATACTAATTTCGTGGTAATTTATTATAGCAGAAAATAGAAAGCTAATACAAAGTGAATAGTCACATGTTATTATTTTGGTTTTACTCAATTTAAAACATTTATTCACTTCAGTCCCTTCAAGGAGCTTTACCTCGTATCATCCCACTCTGTCTTTAATCCTTTTCTACTCCATCTGCAAAATCTATTTTCATTCAGTGAGCCTTCAAAATAATTCCCCTGTACATCTCAAAATGTAATATGTGTAGGAATCCTCATCTTATGTTAAAGTGTAGGTTCTTTTTCAGTCTGACCTGGGGTGGGGATTCTGCATCTGTAACAAGCTGCTGGTCTGCAGATCATTCTTTGCTATCCTGAGTCGATGAGTTTGCCACAGGTGGAACTACCTTCAAACTGCAGGCTGAGTTGTACATAACTAACTCTCTATATTTTTAAAGAACTTTAAAAAATTTTTTTTTAAATATTTTATTTATTTATTTGGCAGAGAGAGACACAGTGAGAGAGGGAACACAAGCAGAGGAGGCAGGAGAGGGAGATACAGGCTTCCCCCTGAGCAGGGAGCCTGATGTGGGGCTCGATTCTAGGACCCCGGGATCATGACCTGAGCTGAAGGAAGATACTTAATGATGGAGCCATCCAGGTGCCCCTATTTTTAAACAAACTATATATAGATATAGACATAGATATCTATGTCTATATCTATATATAACAGGCATATTTTTGGAGAATTCTTGTGTTTGCTGGAAATTCTAAAACTTTCACTTCCATATTGAGAAAATAAATGGGTTTGAGTGGTTTAGTAACATCATCAAGATTGGAGTTACTCATGAAAATCTCCCAAAATATTATGCTACAAAGTATCCAGAGTTCCAGTGAAAAATGAAACAGTTTGGTTACCATTTGGAATTGTTTATATAAAGAGCTTTTGATAATTAGTGATTAGTGTTTAGATATCTGTACTAGAATATGACATTTATTTTACATTGTAGCTTTTTAATTGATACACTCTCAAGAATTCAGTACAGATTACAAAATCAACTGAATGTGTCTGCTATTATGACTAAGTGCAAAGATAACCACTTCCCTTTGAAAGTCTGCATTTATCTTCACACATAGTCATTATCTCCAAGGGGAGCTATAGTTAGATGGTGGTGAAAGAAATAATAACTTCCCAGTAATTCCAGAAGATGATCTAAATAGACCAGTATATATCACATCGTGGTTTCCAATCATCCAGGGAACATTTATAAACCAGTATTTAAGCCTTCTCCCAGACCAGCTAAAACAGAATTTCTGGTGCTGGACCTAAAGCACTAATATTTTTTCAAAGCTCTCCAGGTGATTCCAGCTATCTGTCAGGCCAGGGTTGAGTTTCATTGGTCTGGAACTGCACTAATATAGTAACCACTAGTCACATCTGAATATTGAGCACTTGACATATGTGTAGTTCAAATTAGGATATCATGTAAATGTAAAAACACACCAAATGTTGAAGGCTTAACATGAAAAATGAATGTAAAATATCTCATTAGTAAATTCTATATTGATATATTGAAATGTTAATAATTTGGAACTATTGAGTCAATAAGATATTCTAAAAATTGACACCTCCTTTTTCTTTTTAAATTTTTTTAAAAGATTACTTAGCATAGATGGGGAGAGGGGGAGAGGGAGAGGAATGGAGAGAATCTTAAGCAGACTCCATGCTGATTGTGGAACCCGACACTGGGGGGGAGGAGAGTGCTGGATCTCGGGATCCTGAGATCATGATCTGAGCCATAATCAAGAGTTGGATGCTTAACCAACTGAGCCGCCTAGGCACCCCTTTTCTTTTTTATTTTATTTTATATTTTATTTTATTTTATTTTATTTATTTATTTGACAGAGAGAGATCACAAGTAGACCGAGAGGCAGGCAGAGAGAAAGGAAGGCAGAGAGGAGGAAGCAGGCTCCCCGCGGATCAGAAAGCCCGATGCGGGACTCGATCCCAGGACCCCGGGATCATGACCTGAGCCGAAGGCAGAGGCTTAACCCACTGAGCCACCCAGGCGCCCCCCCCCTTTTCTTTTATTAATCTAGCTTCCTAAAAATTTAAAATTATGTGGCTTATGCTTATGACTTGTCTAATCCTTCATCTTTTTAAAATTCAATTATCCAATGTAATGGTACATCATTAATTTTGATGTTATGTTTAATGATTCATTAACTGCATATAACACCCCATGCTCATCACTTCACGTTCACTTCATAGTGCCCATAACCTAATTACTCCATCCCCATGTCTACCTCCCTTTCCGCATCAATTCATTTGTTTCCCTGAGTCAAGAGTCTAATTCTTCTATTCAGTGCTCATCTACAAAATCATATAGGCTTCTAATCTGTTAACTCACAGAGCACTTCTCTTACTTCACTCTGTCTTTTAGTATATGTCAAACTGCTGGTGCTCAAACTATCCTATTACTACTTTAGTAGACATTGAGTGAAGCAAGTCAGCTATGATGGACATTTCCAAGTCTTTCCTTACAGAACTTCTCTTCTAACTATTCCTCGATTAATGTGTGAACTCCATGATTGATGAGTTCACTATTTAATTGTTTATGCCCAGTAAAGTTTCATTGCATATCTCAGTATGATAGATATCAATATTCTACAAAATATTTTTTCTGAAAAAATTCTCCCTTTAAACATAATAACTGAAGAAATACTGATTATTAAGTATTGGTGAAATAAAGTGGGAAAAAAGTAATTTTTGTTTTGAAAAGTGATCATGGCTTCTTATATAGAAAAGGAATATGGTGATCTAGAATCATTTGTATAATAACTACATGTATTTTTTTCCACTCTCTTCTTTATCTGCCTTTTGTTTCTTCTCTATTCTTAACTCCACTTGAATTTTTAGAGGAATGGAAGAATATAAAACTTTTAAGACTATATATTATTAGGTGAGCTAGAAAAATGATTATTCTTCTGTTGGAAGGGATTATTTCTCCAGTCAGTCCCTTTTCATCTTATGAGAAAATTTAAGGAAATATTATATACTCTTTCATTCTCTTTTTCACTCTTTTTCTACCCTTTATCTTTTGGAACATGAAGCTCTTTGATCCATCTGAAGCCTGGCTGTTATTCTTTGTATTTTTCATTACTTCTACTCTTCACTTTTAGAACAATAATAATTTTCCAATGAATACATGACATATGAGAGTTTAAAAAATATATTTCTACTAAGAATTAAAATTGTGTGCATCTTGGGAGTATATGTATATATATATATGCATGTGTATGATACACACATATATATATTTATTGTATTATTAATAGATCTCCACAGAAACAGAATCAGTAGGATATATGTGGGAGACAGTTCAAGATGGTAGTATAGAAAGACCCTGATCTCATTCACAGGTACACCAGTTCTATAGCTGTATATAAAACACTTCCCTCTGAAAAGACCTAAAACCTGGCTGAATGGCCTCTCCACAATGTAGGATAAAAAGGCCATATCAAGATGGATACGTGATGCAGAGATGAGGTCTCACCAGAAACTCCACTCCTTGTGTGATGACACACAAGCAGGAGGGATCTCACAAATATGGGTCATATCCCTGAAGAGCAAAGATCTTGAGCTCACATCAGGCACCCTAAGCTTGGGACCTGCACTGAAGTGTCTAGAATACATGTGAAAGAGATTCATGGGCTAATCTTAGAGCGTTTGTTGGGCAGGCAGGGATCATTTGGAACTCTGGGGATGCAAGTTTTGGCAGTTGCAATTTTTGTACTCTTTCCACCTTGCTAGTGCCCCTTGTCCTGCCCCTGTGCTGTTCTTGGCCCTCTTCTGCTAAAGTCAGCAAGCAGGTTTTCCCTACCACTGTACTCTTATCCAAACCTGCAGAAGGCAAACAGGCATGCCCCAGCCTGGCACTTCCTCATGACTCCCCTCTGCTAAACTTGGCAGACACTCTTGCCCAAGCCCACAGCCCCACCAAAGCCAGTGAGTTAGCACAATTGACACAGGGGACCCTTTTGAATGCCTAGCTCTGGTGGCCATAGGATCTTGGATTTCTGGGTCCCAGGACTGAAATGGGGACAGTTCTTGGCAGATTACCATCCTTGGGTCACTGCACAAACAACAGACTGAAACACAACTATCTTCCTGTTACCACTCCCTCAAGACTGGGAAAGATAGCTTTTTTGCCTAATACATAGAAATAAATACTGAGTTCAAGCAAAATGAAGAAATAGAGGAAAATGTTTCAAACAATAGAATGAGATAAAACCCCAGGAGTGGGGGGGGGGGCTTAATGAAACAAAGAAAAATATTATCTAATAAAGGATTCAAAAGAATGATCATAAAGATGCTCACTGATTTCAAGAGAAGAATGGATGAACACAGAAGGCTTCAACTAAGACATAGAAAATATAATAAAGTGCCAAAGAGAATCACAGAGTTGAAGAATAAAATGATTGTATCAAAAACTACACTAGAGGGGATCAATAGCAAACTAGATGAAGCAGAAGAAAAGTTCAGTGACCTGGAACACAGGGCAGTGAACTTCAGAGCACCAAAAAGAAAAATAATTTAAAATGTGAAGATCCCCTAAGGGACTTCTGATACAACATCAAGCAGAACAACATTCATATAATAGGGATTCCAGAAGGAAAAGAAAGGGACACAAAACTTATTTGAAGAAATAATAGCTGAAAACTTCCCTAACTTGGAGCAAGAAATAAACATCCACATCTAGAAAGCTTAGAAACTTCCAAATAAGGCCAACCCACGAAATCCATATCAAGATACATTATAATTAGAATGTCAAAAGTTAAAAAGATAAATAGAATTTTAAAAGCAGAGGGAGAAAAACAACCTGCTACCTACAAAGGAACCCCCATAAAAGTATCAGCATATTTTTCAGCAAAAACTTTACAGGCCAGAAGAGAGTGGCTAAATATATTCAAAGTGCTGAAAGCAAAAAAATTTCAATGAAGAAAACTACGCCTAGCAAGTTTATCATTCAAAATTGAAGGAGAGGTAATGAGTTTTTTAGACAAGCAAAAATTGAAGGAGTTCACCACTACTAAACCGGACTTACAGAAATATTAAAGAACCTTCTACAAATGCAAAAGGAAAGGTACTAATTAGTAACCAGAAATTATATCTATAGATAAATATACCTATATCTATATAAAATTTATCAGTGACATTTTTACTTTCATATACTTTCGTATAATTTCTGGTATATAGATATAGATATATCTATATAAAATTAAGGTAGTAGACTCATCACTTTCAAAGCTACCTTAAAGACTAAAAGCCAAACAAAGCAAAAATAACTATAACTGCAACAATTAGTTAAGAGCTATAAAGATTTAAAAACATAAAAGGTACATTGGGGAGGGTATGTGCTATGGTGAGTACTGTGACGTGTGTAAACCTGGCAATTCACAAACCTGTACCCCTGGGGCTAATAATACATTATATGTTTATACAAAATTTAAAAAAAACATATAAAATGTGACACAAAAAACAGTAAAAATGTAGAGTATAATATGCACTCAAACTTAACTAGCTATCAACTTAAAATAGACTGGTAAATATATAGGCTGATATATTTAAGCCTCATGTTAACCACAAAGCAAAAACTTATAGTAGATACATAAATGATAATAGAGTAGAAACTAAATATAACACTAAAGAAAGGTATCAAACTACAAGAGAAGAGACCAAGGGAAGAAGAGAGAAACAGAGCACTAAAAACAACCATAAAATAGTTTACAAAATGGCAGTCAGTACATACCTATTTATAACTTAAATGTAAATGGACTAAATTATCCAATCAAAAGGCATAGAGTACCTGAATGGATTAAAAAAAGAAAAAGAAAAAGCAACACCCGCTTATGTGCTGTTTTTGAGAGACTCAGATGTAAGGACACACACAGATTGAAAGTGAATAGATGCAGAAATTATTCCATGCAAATGGAAACCAAATGAAAATTATCATAGCTATACTTATATCAGACTGAATAGACTTTAAAACAAAGACTCTAATAAAGACAAAAATGGCCATTACAGAATTATAAATGAGTCAATCCAGCAAAAAATATATTTTCAAATTTTGTAAATATTTAAACACCCAATGTAGGAACACCTAAATATTTGAAGTAAATATTAACAGATCTAAAGAGAGAAAGCAATAGTAATATAATAATAGTAGGGAATTGTAAGACCCCATGACATAAATGGATAGATCATTTAGACAGAAAATAAGAAAACATAAGTTTTAAATGACACATTAGTCTGGATGGACTTAATGGATACATACATAACATTCCATCCCAAAGCAGCAAAATAAACATTCTTTTCAAGAACACATGTAATACTTTCCATGTCAGATCATATGTTAAGTCACAAAATAGGTCTCAATAAATTTAAGAAGGTTGAATCACATGAAGGATCTTTTCAAAGCACAATGATATGAAATCAAAAATCAATCATAGATAGAAATGTGGGGGCACCTGGGTGGCTCAGTGGGTTAAAGCCTCTGCCTTCAGCTCGGGTCATGATCCCAGGATCCTGGGATCGAGCCCCACATCGGGCTATCTGCTCAGCGGGGAGCCTGCCTCCTTCTCCCTCTCTCTCTACCTGCTTCTCTGCCTACTTGTGATCTCTATCTGTCAAATAAAATAAATAAAATCTTGAAAAAAAAAAAGAAATGTGGAAAAGTCCATAAATATGCAGAGATTAAACTACATGCTACAGAAAAACTAGTTGGTCAGTGAAGAAATCAAGGAGAAATCAAGAAATACCTTGAGACAAATGAAAATGAAAATACGATATAACAAATTCAGTGGAATATAGCAAAAACAGTCCTATGAAGAAAAGTTCATACAGGTCTATCTCAAGTTCAAGAAAAATATCAAATAAACTATTAATTTTACTATAAAGTAACTAGAAAAAGAGGAACCAATGAAGCCCAAAGTTAGCAGAGGGAAGAAAACAAATACAGAGTGGAAATAAATGAAATAGAGACCCCCCCCAAAAATAATAATAATAGAAAAGATCCATTAAAATAGGAGCTGATTTTTTGAAAGGATAAACATTGATAAATCTTTAGTTAGATTCAGAAGAAAAAATAGAAAGAGGGTTGAAATAAAATCAGAAATGAGTTTGGAAAGTTATAACCAATACCTAAGAAACACAAAGGGATGACACTAATGCAAAAAGTCATATGCCAACAAATTGGACAACCTAGAAGAAATGGGTAAACTCCTAGAAACATGCAATCTTTTAAGACCATATCATGGAAAAATAGAAAATCTGGATAGACTCATTACTAGAATATAAAATGAATCAGTAAGCAAAAACCTCCCAAAAAATAAGTGTCCAGGGCCATAACACTTCACTGACAAATTCTATAAAACATTCAAAGATGATTTAATATCTACCCTTTTCAGTCTCTTCCAAAAAATTAAAGAGGTGAAATGCTTCCAAACTCCTTTTATGAAGCCAACATTGTTACCCTGATACTAAAATCAGACCATGAAGACATGACAGGAAAAAAAAAAAATACAGACCAATATCCCAATGAACATAGCAAAAATTCTAAACAAAATATTAGTGAACCTAATTCAATAATATATTAAGTGTATTTAAAAGATCATACAGCATGATTAACTGGGATTTATTCCAGGAATGCAAGGATAGTTCAATATTCACAAATCAATCAAAACAATTGGTGTGATACACTGCATTAACAAAATGAAGGGTAAAAATAGTATGATTATCTCTATAGGTGGAGATATAGCATTTGATAAAATTCAGCATCCATTTATGACAAAATTTCTGAACAGAGTGGGTGTAGAGGAATGTTCATTAACATAATTAAAGCCATATATTACAAGCTCATACCTAACATCATACCCAGTGGTAAAAGTTGAGAGTTTTTCTCTAAGATTAGGAAGAAGACAAGGATTCCTATTCTTTCTACTTTTATTCAACATGGTTTTAGAAGTCCTAGCAAAGCAATTAGGCAAGAAAATAAAAGGGAGATATATATATATATATATATATATATATATATATATATATATATGGAATAAGTAAAAATGCAACTGCTCGCAAGCAACATAATTTTTTATGAAGAAAATGCTAAAAACTACATACACACACACAAAACCTGTTAGAAATAGTAAGAAATTCAGTAAAACTCAGGATACAAAATTAGCATACAAACATCTGCTTGGGAGCACCTGGGTGACTCGGTGGGCTAAGGGTCCAACTCTTAATTTCCGCTCAGGACGTGATCTCAGGGTCATGAGATAGAGCTCTGCATCTGGCTCTGTGCCCAGCAGGGAGTCTGCTTGATACTGTTTCCCTCTCTCTTACCCACTCCCCAGCCCTCTCTCTGTCTCTAAAGTAAGTCTTCACAAAAAAATCTGTTGCATTTTTGTACCACTAACGTCAGAATAACCATTCCCAAAGAGAAAAGAAATGAGTACTGATGTAGCCACAGTAGAAAAAAAGTATGGAAGTTACTCAAAAACCTAAAAATAGAACTACTGTAAAATCCAGCAATTCCACTTTCAGGTATTTATCTGAAGAAAATGAAAACAGTAATATAAAAAGACATGCACTCCCATGTTCTTTGCAGAATTATTCATTATAGCCGAGATTTGGAAACCTACTGTGACCATTGATGGATAAATGGATAAAGAAGATGTGATATATATTTAAATGTGTGTATATTTATTTTTTATTTTTAAATATATTATAAATGTATTTATATATAATATGCAAATATTTATGAATATATATTTATATGTTATATATAATAAATATATACATAAATATATATAAGTATTTATGTATTATTTAAATTTATTTTGCATATATATAGCTAGATAGATATAAAAACTATATAATAAAGGAATACTCAGCCATAAAGAAGAATGAAATTTTGTTTTTTGTAACATTGATGGGTCTTGAGTGTTTTATGATAAGTGAAATAAGACAGAGAAATACAAATAAATACCAAATGATTTCACTTATATGTGGGATCTAAAAGCTTAAACAAACAAAACAAAACAAAACCAGACTCACAAAGAGTCAGTTGCTAGAGGGCAGGTGGGTTTTAGGATGGGTGAAATGGTAGAAGGGATTCAAGAGGTACAAACTTCCAGTCATAATCTATATAAATCATGGGGATGTAGTATACTGCATGGTGACTATAGTTAATAATATTGTGCTCTCTATAATGCAACTTTATATCATGACAGGAAACGACTTATCATACTGATCATTTCATATTGTATATGAATATCAAATCATTATGTTGTATTCCTGGAATTCATTTAATGTTATATGTCAATAGTATCTCAGAAATAGAATATATGGAGGCATATTAATGAAAGAGATTTATTTTAAGGAATTAGCTCATATGATCATGGGAATGGCCATGATCATAAGCCTGTAGGACAGCCTGTAAGGTTGGAAACAGAGGATTAATGTGTTATAATTAATAACAGCCTGTAAGGACAGCCTGTAAGGTTGGAAACAGCCTGTAAGGTTGGAAACAGAGGATTAATGTGTTATAATCTTGAGGCAGAATTATTTTGTTTTTTGAGACTGTGATTTGCTCTTAAGATCTACTAATTGAATGAGGCCTACCCACATTGAAGGCAGTCGTCTTTACTTACATTAACTAATTGTGAATGTTAGTTATATTTACAAAATATCATCACAGCAACAATTAGACTAGTATTTGATCAAACAACTGCTTCCATAGGCACCTAACCAAGTGCACATATTATATATAAGTATATATAAAATATATAGTATATACATATATATATATATGTCATTTAGAAGGATTTTTAGTAAGATAAATGAAATTTAAAACTTAGTTTTACAAATTTAATAGAAAATGTATTTTTTCTTGTTAGAAAAACCACATATTTGGGGTAGTTTATCAGTTAGGAAGTATAAAATTAAGACAAGTAATGAAAAGATGTCACTTTTGAATTCTCTATATTACACAGGTCCATTAATACAGAAAAAAAGGGCAGTACAGATGAAGGGCTATCAGCTTGGGGGAAAATATGTAATAATGATGATTTCAGCTCACTAAACAAGTCTAAAAGTTCTAGCTTCTAATCATTTCTCTCATTTAAAAATCATGGCTACATTAAATACTATTCATTGGACTGTGAAGTAGCTATAATGCATTTTTGATATAGTCTTACTATATTAAAATGTCAACTAGCTTTTTACATATTTGGCCTTCTATTAATGTATTTAATTTCCAACTTGGTATTGTTTTCTTGCCATATTCAACCTGGCTTATTTCTTTAACATCATTCATAATTTTAACACTTTGACTTTACTGAAGTTAAAAGCAGCAAATAAGTTAATAGATAGATCTGAACAGTTATATAATTTTATCCACTAAAACATTTAATTTTCTTATATCTTACTAATGTCTATTAGAGCACATCATAAAATTCTTTTCATTAATGCCAATTGCACAAAAACTAATTGAGTGAATACAGTGGAAGGAAAATATAATGAACTGATTGATATGCAAATCATTAGCAAAGTGAAGCTAAAAGATTTAAAACTGGAATAGCTTCACAATTCTTTTAAAGCAGAATTTCATATTATACATACTCAAACAGAATCCCAAGTATTTTCAATATTATCATGAAAAATGAGAGAAACGATGTTGTTTTTAAATCGATGGCCATTCCACCTCTTAAACTCCCTGTCCCTTTGACTGAAATCTGTTGATCTAAGGAGTAAACTCCTTTCCTTTAAGTCATGATGTTGTTGTTGTAATACTGATTAAGCAAGAAAAAGAAAAGGGGGCCTGGCAAATGTGAATTTAGGTCCCTCTGATAGTCAATGATTGTAACTTAGTTCTCAAATTTTAAGACTTATCTGTAAAATAGGGAAAATAGCATTTTGTACATGGTTATGATAAAAGACAATTCTCTATGTAGCTGACCCTTGAACAACAACATGGGTTTGAACTGCGCAGGTTCACATATTTTTTTCAGTAAGTAGATAAATTTATAGTATTGGTAAATACAGTACTGTAAGTATATTTTGTATTTCTCATAATTTCTTAGTAACATTTTGTTTTCCCTAGCTTATTTTGTTGTAAGAATACATATGTAATACATAAAGCTTACAAAATACCTGTTGATGATTTATGTTACCACTAAGGCTTCCAGGCAGCAGTAGACTACAAGAAGTTGAGGTTTTGGGGAGTCAGAAGTTATATGTGGATTTTGAGTTGTGTAGGGTGGAATCAGCATTCTTAACTCCTGCATTGCTCATGGGCCAACTATAATTACTTTCTATAATATGTATTCAGTCTGTCATGCCTATACTAATATACATATAAATGACATATTTTTATTATACTGTTGATGTAGATTAAATATATCCTGGCAAACCATCTTTACAAACCTTATGTGTATACACAGATATGTCCTTCTCTCTGATTATTATTTTAAGAAATATTCTTTATATCCTGTTATATAAAATTATCTATCATATATTCATCTGTGTTTAGTGGTTTAGATATATCAATATCCGTAACAACCTCAGTGAGGTAGACATTCTACTCCCCATTACTGATAAAGTAACTAACTGATGTTCAAAGAAAATAAGCATTTCTAATTGCTCTAGATAGTAGTCACAATTGATGTGGAAGACTGCCTGAACATAGAGCCTGTAGTGTAGCTCAGTACTTTATTTTTCCTATGTTAGTTGTCTGTTCCTCTTCAACATAACATCTGCTTCTATTAAGCCATTGACATTATTCATTCAAATATTGCCAATATCTAAAACATTATAAAACCCAAGTTTCCTTAATCTGATTTTATGTCATAAAGCTACTGGCATTGTGGAAGCTCTTCTCCTTTTTAAACATTCTGCCATCCTACACCCCCTTGGCTCTTGCCTTCTGCCACTCGTAGTCTCAACTTGTAGCATATACTGGTAGAAGAGCAGTGGACTATGGACATGGACATGGACTTGGATTGGAATCCTATAATCTCAGGCAAGTCACCTATTTTTCAACCATGTTTGCTCATCAGTGGATAATAATGGTACCTGTCTTGCAGGGACTTTATGAAGACTGAATGGATAACATTTGTAAAGCACCTAACATAGTTCATATGATACTTCAAACTTTGGTTGCCTTACCTTACTAATTTATTTTTGAGAATGGGACCATGAGACATATGGGTTTTCTAAGTTTCTGCCATTGAACACTCTTCTTCCACTCATTTTATTACTATTGTACATTTCATCCACACTCATGTTTCTAAATATGACTTTACTTTTTACTACCTCTAGTTATTCTGTTCTTATGTTCTAGGTACTGCTTTCACTTTTTCACTGCTTGATTTACTGTTGCTTTAATCTCTGCTCTATTTCTTTCATTTTGTTTCACCCTATATACTCCATTCTCAAAATACTCCTTATAATGTGTATATTTTAATATTCAAATTCCAAAATGGCCAGCAACTCTCCATTGTTGTCCAAAAAAATTAAAACATATCTGTCAAGATGTTAAATGTATTTGAAAATCCCCCTGAAATCTTTTTATAGTACACATCATCTATTTTGTCTATTCTTTTTAAAATATTTTTATTTTTTTCTTTTATATATTTATTTGACAGAGAGAGAGAGAGACAGTGAGAGAGGGAACACAAGCACAGTGTGTGGGAGAGGGAGAAGCAGGCTCCTGGCTGAGCAGGGAGCTCGATGCAGGGCTCGATCCCAGGACCCTGGTATCATGACCCGTAATGAAGGCAGACGCTTAACGACTGAGCTACCCATGTGCCCCTACATGTCTATTCTTGAAATCAAACACATAATTCAAGACAAATCTAGCGCTTCCATATAACTAAAGTTATTGGAGATTTTTCTAAAGAGATGATGTCCTCATTACACATTTTTATTTATTTTATACTTCGTTAAAATCTTTCCCAGGAGACTTACTCTAAAATTTTTTTTTTTTTCATTTTATACAACACTATGCACATGATGTATCCACGTAGCTCCTGTACTATTCACTAAATTGTCTTGATTAGATGTCACACTATGCTGTCACCTTTATATAACTTCATACATGGTTCTTGATTCTAGAAATAATATTGAAAATTAATTAACAAAATTCTAGAATAAGAAAAATACCCAAGCAATAAAGATAGATTCAATGGGGCGCCTGGGTGGCTCAGTGGGTTAAAGCCTCTACCTTTGGCTCGGGTTGTGATCCCCGGGTCCTGGGATGGAGCCCCGCATAGAGCTCTCTGCTCAGCAGGGAGCCTGTTTCCCTTCCCCTCTCTCTGCCTACTGTGATCTCTGTCTATCAAGTAAATAAATAAAATCTTTTTTAAAAAAGATAGATTCAATACCATTGAGTAGTTTTTAAAAAGTCTGCCCTACTTTTCAGTTTTCCCCACTCATGTATATGAGAACCATGAGACACATCAATACCATGCTTTCAAAATTCTGACTATCCTGTTTTATTCGCTAAAAGGACACATTTACTTTCTCATTTCTCAACAAAACTTTGAATTTTTAGGTATATAAAGGAAATAGTGAAGAGGTAGAAAAGAAAACATTGCCCTTCTTTCTTTCAAGCCAAGTATACAGTCTTCAGATCAGTAATAGCCACCTTGGAGAGTACTAGAATGAGGTTTTTGTGAGCCCTGCAGAGCCTCTAAAGAATTTATAAAACAGGAGAACATAAAGCTTGAATTAATGTTCCATGCAATGTTATATGATGTATAGAAAAATTTGTCAGTACCATTGAAACAGGCTTGCTTTGCAAGTTCTTTTCAGACTAAAACTTGAGTGAGACATACAATTGAAAAAGATAATAGTTATATTAATGAGATTCAGAAACTATGCTTTATCTCAAAACACTGCCAAACTAAATACAATGTAAACAGAAATAAAGTGACATGCTTAAGAAGAAGAAAGCATAATCTAGACACAGAAAATGAAGCAGAAAAAGCATTTGCAGTCATCACATTCCAAACACAATTGGAGAGAACTGAAATATAGCCCATTGGAAGGAAAAAGCAATCACTGAACACAGTGCATGACAGGGCAGGGGAGTGGGAGATTCAGAGCTCTGTAGAATATTTGTTATCATAGTGGAGTTCCGTAAGTGCTTTTCTTATGAAACCACTGATACTGAGTTTCCAATCTAGCCACAAAAATGTGAGCAATTGGAATGTTAGCACAGAAAGTCAAAGACAAAATTTCCCCCCATAGGTGTTACCAAATACTACAAAGCCTTGATGACTTAAAGGTTTTTCATGTTTTTTCTCCTCTGTGAATTGGATATGAATCTTTCCAAGGGAGAAAAACAATCTTATTTACTTTAACAGGCATAGGGCTTCTTCCATTCCGCCGTAGATGTTACTGAATTTCCACTGTGCTTAAGATGTCTTAGTTGTATCTGGAATGTATAGAACATTTACAGATAATCTAGGTAGAATGTAAACAAATGTTTAGATACTGTTATCTCACATTTTCAAATAGATGTCCTTCACCAAGGAATTCTGTTAAAGAATTAATTTCTCGTGCAAATACTTTTAATCTTTATAAAAACACATAGACATATGTTAAATATATTTCAGAAGTAATGTATAGTTTTATCCATAAAATTCATTTAACCATCTTCATTTTATACTTTGAATTTTAATTAAATCCAAAGGAAATTTAGAAAAAGAGATTAGCATTTACATACACAGTGGCAGCATTTGGAACAATCTAATTTTTAATATATGATTGGCAGGCAAAGATGTGACCTAGACAGATACCCTTGGGGAGTCTTAAGGGAAAATAATAGATTTTTAATTTTTTATATGCACCTATTGTCCGTAATATCATTTCTGTTAAATATTTTTAAAGTGACTAAAGTTGATGATGAAACAGATGAAATAGAAAAGTTCCTGGGATGTTACCTTTAAGCTAAAATAATAAAACATTATTAACTACAGTAGGAATATGTGAAGAACTCTGCTTTCATTATATATTCATTATATATTAGAATGGCAGTCACAAAAGGCTCATTCCTTTACATAGCAGAATAAATCAACTTAAAAACCTTAGAAAATATGAGAATCATCTGGCATGCATTATTTATTTTGAAGGTGAAGAAATTCACATATAAGAAAGTTTAGAGACTCACTCAAGCTCACATTGTTAAAGTCATAGTTGACCATTTCTATCTTAGTGTATTAATTAAAACAATACTGAATAGAGGTTCCTGGGTGACTCAGTGGGTTGAGGCCTCTGCCTTCGGCTCAGGTCATGGTCCCAGGTGTCCTGGGATAGAGTCCCACGTCGGACTCTCTGCTTAGCGGGGAGCCTGCTTCCTCCTCTCTCTCTGCCTGCTTGTGATCTCTGTCTGTCAAATAAATAAATAAATAAAATCTTTTTTAAAAAATGCTGAATAATTTATTATAGGTGTCAGAATATATATGTATATTATATCACTGATACTAGCTATAAATCCATTAATTACTCCTTTCAATTTTCTTTTTACATCATATTCTACTTAATTTCTTAATCTTTACCTTAAACTTTACCTAAAATTAAAATTATAAATATACAGCAAATCAAAATGGAACTGAATTTGCAATGCTGTTATTTTCCAATGACAATATTCCAGTGTTGATTTTAAATGAGGTCAACACACTAAAGAATTTACAGGTGTACTTATCTACTATCATGCGTAGTAATATTTAAAACAATTGTGTTCTGGGATTTTTAGAATAGAACACAAAGAGAAACTGAGAAACTGGTATCCGAAAGATACATTAATATAAATTGCTTCTGACTTAATTTTGAGTAAATAAAATTCAAACACTGAAAAAATAAAATTAAATTAAAAAAGAAGAAGAAAACACGCACCATAAATTTCAGAATAACACTTAGAAAGTCCTGACATAATTCTAGCTGCAAATAGCAAAAAAAATATGAGAGTATGAGGATTTAGCATGAGAATTTCAGGGAGGGAGGATTTAAGGACAGGATAGGAGGTTTTTGTGGACTAAATGCTGTATTTACTGTATTTATGGGTAACTGTGCGTATTCCAGAAATAAAGATGTATAAGGAGAATAACAAGAAGGCGAATTCCCTGATGAGGTCACTGTGTGTTTGCCTATGACCATCTGGAGATATATGTGTGCATACACACATATCCATCTGCATATGCATATGCATATACATATAAATATATTCCCAGCAGTTGTCACTCAGAAAGAACTTGCTAAAAACAAAATATATATATTCATATCTGAAAATAATAATGAGTAGAACATTTGAGTCTTTATAATTGAATCACTTTAGAAAGGGCACTCTTAAATTCACTAACTGAATGATATGTTTTTGTTATATAGATTTGGAAATTTTCACATTAAGTTACAGATCGTAAAATATCCTTCATTCATTTCAATGATAAAAAAAAATCTTAATACTTTTCATCTAGGAAAATACTATTCCATACTTGTATTCCATACTATCTGTATGGAAAATACTATCTGTAGCTTGTATCCCTACAACTTTATAACCCTTCCGGTAATATCATCACCACACTAGTCAGTCAGTGTCTGAGAGAGGTCTCTGCTCAGCCACCATTTGCACAAGTTTTGTCCTTCACAAGTTGCCTTGACCAAGGAAGGCCAGTGAGAGATAAAACCCAGATCTTGTTCTGCACACCAAACACACGACCTTGGTTCAGGACCGCATCAGCTGGTAAGACAGGGCAGCTCTTTGTCATTTCTTTTTCCAGGAAGTGCATCCTTTTTAAAATTCATAAACCTTGAGTGACAGCTCATAGTATCTTACTGAATAAATAGATAAAATACTGGTAATCATGTACCATCTATTCTATTAATTCTAAAGATTTAATAAAGATAAGTTGTACAATGTGTTAAATGCTGGCAATTATTATTAAATAAAAATGACAAATTAACCAAGCTGGAGTGGTCAGGGTCAGGGTCTTTCAGCAAACACTGAAGATAAGGGAGTGATCTGTCTTGCTGAGGGACTAACAAAAGATCTTTGATTTTTACTCTGAAAAGTGAAGGCACTGATAAAAATTTGATTAGATATGTCATAAGATCTAACTTATGTTTTTAAGTAATTAGTTTTCAAATAAACAATCTTCCTGCTGTGTTGATCAAACTTCTGTTTTTTTTTAAGTGATTACACTTACTACACTATTGATAATGGAATCAAATTTTGAAAGAGCAAAAGCAATTAGGACATTATGGCAAATATCCAGGGTGAGAGAGACGTGACTTTTGAGAGAATTTTAGTTGTAGAAATGGAGTGATCAGATACTAAATGCCATTTCAAGGTGAACCTGTAAGGATTTTCTGACTTATTATGTGTCAGTTGTGAAGGAAAAAGAGGAATAAAGATTATGAAAATTATCAAACCATAGTATTTCCTCATCAGAATTATCAAACCATGATACTTCTCCATCACTTTCTCTATTTCATAGGGAAGCAAGACATTTTCCGTAATTCCGTTTATGCCTAATCCACGAGATTTTTACTATTTGTCCAACTCTACAATTTCCTCATAGAGAGGAATGGAAGCTAATGATGAAAAAAGTACTAAACATTTGCCATGGCCAAATAATGGCTGTCAGTCAATAAATATATAAAAAGATAAAGAGCTGCGAAATGCAGATGAAAACAGCAGTAAGACACTATTTCAAACGTGTCAGCTTGAAGAAAAAGTAAAAATATGTTAATGCCAAATATTGGTAAGGATATGATGACGGAGTCACTCTCATATATATATATATTTTTTTAGGTTTTTTTTTTTTGCATTTTAATTTTTTATTTTTTTTATAAACATATATTTTTATCCCCAGGGGTACAGGTCTGTGAATCACCAGGTTTACACACTTCACAGCACTCACCCAAGCACATACCCTCCCCAATGTCCATAATCCCACCCCCTTCTCCCAAACCCCCTCCCCCCAGCAACCCTCAGTTTGTTTTGTGAGATTAAGAGTCACTTATGGTTTGTTGATGGGAATGCAAAACAGCAAAAACAATTTGATAAAAAAATCTGATGATGTCTTGCGAAGAGGAAGTCTCATGTTTCCTTTAACCCAGCACATCTCCTCCTAGGTACACGTACTGCTGATTCTCTTGCCCATCTTCTCAAAGAGACAACAGCAATGTGCAGCGCATAGTACTTTTTCATGGCCAAACAACTTCCACAAAGAATTACCTTGATGTTTATCAACATGCGAATGCATGGATTTCATTATTTATACAATGGGATTTTATTATTTCCCTATTGTTATTTAACAAATAACCCTAAAATGCAGCTGCTTAAGACAGTGTGCATTTAATTATCTTACAGTTGCTGTGGGTCAGGAGTCTGGGCATGACTTAATCAAGTCCTCTGACTCGGGATCTCTCATAAGACTATAGTCAAGAAGTTAGCCAGAGCTATTGTCTCATCTCAAGACTAAATTTGGGGAGAATCTGCTTCCAAGCTCACTTAAGTGTTTGTTGGCAGGATTCAGTTCCTTGTGAGCCGCTGGGCTGAGAGCCTCAGGTCCTCAATGACTATTGGGGGCCTCCCTTGCTTCCTTTTTATATGGGGTTCTCCATGCAGCAGCTCACCGCATGGCAGCTAACAGGTGAAAAAGTAAGAGGTGTGGAGAGAAGCCAGACACTTCGTGATCTAATTTCAGAAGTGGCTTCTCGTTGCTGTTGATTTTGATTCGGGAAAAGTTAGTAGGAAGCAGGGGTCATTGGCCTGCGTGTAATAAACTCTCTACCACAGCTTCTAAGAGCAATTAAAATACAGAACAATTAAAACATATGATCTAAGGCTGCAAGTACCAGTGTCTGTGTGGAAACCCCCAACACTTAACAGTACGTGTTAAATGCAAAGGGCAGGGTACATAAGGCTATATACAGTATAGTACTACTTCTATAAAACACAGATATATCTGATAGATGATAGATGATTGTTAGATAGATAGATGGATAAAAGATTTAAAGAAAACATGAACACTCTATTCAGGGCAGTGGTTTCTTGTTTGTGAGACAGGAGGGGATAATATCAGAAAGTATAAACAGAAGGGTTTAATTGTTTTTGGAAGAATTTATTTCATACTCTGGATGTTAAGTATAATATAAATATCCAGACATGTTTTATAATATTTCAGAAAAAAATTGAGAACCTGCAGTCTACTTCAAAAGGGATTCAACCGTATCATGGAACTTTATGTATGGAATGAATGGAAAACCCCTGGTCCCCGCTCTAGGGATAGAGCACAGAGTGCAACGTCTGTGTGGCTCATTCTTAGCTCCCTAAACCCTGTATATATGCAGATTCATCACATCTTCCCTGATTCTCGAAAGCAAGCCTCCAGAATTATTGGAGTCTCATCGTGCTCCAGTTTGTTTGAATCAACTTGTTTTCTTGATCTGCCTTTTCTCTTGACCACCTTATGCTTAACTATTAGTATTATCAGACATTGTGTGTGTGTGTGTGTCTAGTTTGTTTCTAGACTGACTTTCAACACTGGGTCCATAGGAATACCATACACTCCTTGCTATATCATATTTTTCTAGCTACAAATGCAATCGTAATTTACGGCAGTTGAGTTTGAATAAATAAATACCTAAAGATATTTTCTAAATTTAAGTTGAATTCAGCCAAAGTTCCATACTTTTTTCCTATTTTAAAGGGACTACGGAACCTGTCTTTGGGTAAATCACTATCATTCTATCTGTAAAATGCCTTCTTTTCTTTTCTTAGTTTTCAGAGTACAGATGATTTTTTTTTTTAAATAGGGAGATAAATTTCAAGAATTAAACATAAAAATGAGAATAACAGGTAATGTAACTTTATGTAGAGGAGAATTTTATATTTTTAAAGAAAAACTATTTTAGATTCAGTATGGGTAAAATATTTTATAAGAAATTCTGTATCCAGTTTTGTATGATTGGGAATATATCTATGTTTTGTTGATAAATATGTAATACAGTGAAGTTACATGAAACATATTTCTTTTTTTCAAGATTTATTTATTTATTTGACAGACAAGAGATTACAAGTAGGCAGAGAGGCAGGCAGAGGGGGAAGGGAAGCAGGCTCCCTGCTGAGCAGAGAGCCTGATGCAGGGCTCCATCCCAGGACCCTGAGATCACGACATAAGCCGAAGGCAGAGGCTTAACCCACTGAGCCACCCAGGTGCCCCAAAACATACTTCTTAATTAAATTAAATTTGTGATATAACTGAAGACCCAAATAGTAGAAAATTTCTGTAATACTCATTTGTAATCCTGAAACCAAAACCAGACAAGAGTAGCTCAGGAAAATTAAATCCTAGGCTTATCTTCCAAAACTACGAAAGAAATAAAATAAAATATTAATATAACAAATACACACACACACACACACACACAACAGGTTTTTTTCCAGAATGCATGGGTACTTTAACATTACAGAGACTATTAATACAATGCTCAACATTACTAGATCAAAGAAGAAACAAACAAATAAATTTATATGGTTATTTTAGTTGATGTAAGAAATGGAAGAATTTAAAACTCATTTATAAGGACTGTTAGCAAGGTAATTTTCTTAATTTGATAAATTGTATTTACCAATAGAAAATAGGGCAAGTATAAATAATGGAGACACTTAGGTCATATCTTCTTTAATTAAGAAGTAAGATAAGGCTCCTGCCAAGTCTTGTTTATTGAATATAATGTTAAAGTTGTAGTGGACACACTAAGTAAAAAATAAAAAGGACTGGAAAAGAAAGATAAATGTTACTACTTGCAGATGACCTAATTGGTGACAGAAAATTTAACAAATCAAACTAAGCATCCTTCATCTAGGGATTAAAGAACTGTGATTTATTCCCAGGATACAATAATATTAAATATCAGTGAAAACAACTGAATTGTATCTTCATGAATCACTATGGATAAAGACTTTAAAATACAGTATTCAGTGAAATGCTAAGATGTTGAAACTGTATTTATTTATTTATTAAAGATTTTATTTATTTATTTGATGGAGACCACAATTAGGCAGAGCAGCAGGTGGGGTTTGGGGGGCGGGGCTCCCTGCTGAGCAGAGAACCCGATACGGGGCTGGATCCCAGGACCCTGGGATAATGACCTGAGCTGAAGGCAGAGGTCTCAACCCACTGAGCCACCCATGTGTCCCGAAACTGTATTTAAAACAATACAATTTATTTAAAACTTTAAAACACACCAAATAGTATGTGGTGTGTCTTCAAATTATGTGCATGTGGCCTAAGGACAAAACTGCTCCTGGGAACCATCTCCTGCCTTGGGGTTAGTTTTTATTCCTAGGAAAGAAGAAAGGAGATGAAGTGAAAGTTGAAAATATTCTGTATCTGCTGCAACCCTAACACTCTGTTTTGTAAAGAGTACAATTTGTATAACATATGGCACAAAATTTTATCTCAGTACTGGATCATGATTGTTATTTGGTATTTTTTTAATATTTAAAACATTCTATTACTATTATTAAAAAATAAAACAAGTGATTTTTTATTTTATATGTTAAAAATTTTTAAATTATTTCGTATTTTTTAAATATGAAATACATAAATTACCACTTTTTTGTATTTCAAAATGTGTGTATTTGCGTACATATTCACATGTATTTGTGTACTCCTATGAAAAAGCTTGGCTTAATCATTATGGTGGACATTTGTTTCTTCATTCACTTTCACTGCCACTTTTGACCAAAAACATATCAAACTTAGAGGGTTTATTGCCATATTTGAGGAGATTTTAAATTATCAAGTAAACTTAAAAATTAAAATAATATACTTTAATGCATTCTCAAATGTTTATCATTTTATTATCTTAAGGACTTATGCTTGAATTGCTAGGTAGATTACTATAGATCCTAATCACTATTAAGACACATTTTCCTTGTAATTGACTAACCTTGTTCATGTCTAAATTTTACTTCAGGTACTGAGTAATAAATAATGAACTGTAAAACTATTTGTAAGAAGCTATCAGTTTCACCAAAAATTAGTTTACTAGCTTATTCTTTAAACATTATAGTACTAATTACTACATTTCTATTGGTTTCTCTATTCTATGGACATTTCTAAGTACTCTGCCTACCTCAATTTATTTAATCTTGGTAAAAACCTAGTGAAGAAGTGAAGAGTCTGAAGTTACTTGCCCAAGGTCAAAAAGCTAGGAAGTGGTACATTTGGTATTTGCAATCTGATAATATAGCTTTAGAGAAAAGGTTTTATCTCATTATCTCATTCATTCTGTGTATCAATCCTTTCTGTTTTACTACATATGAACCTATTGCATAACTAGTTCAACAAATATTTAGTGAAGGCACTTTTGTATTAGTCATTATTCTTAAATTGGGAATGTGGAAGCAATACAGATTTTTACTACTCTAAAAATTAAATGAACTATCTCAGATGTGTTTATAAGCTAAGGGACATAAATATATCTGAATAATCCCTCTTGGTTGGTGGTATGGAAGTCAAATTAAATCTTGAACAAAAACAATAAAATATGGTATATCTAACATTTTGAAGCATGTATTATATGCCATGGAACTTTTCTAAGAGCTCTATTGATTGATTTATTCAAAATACACACACGCACACACACACACACACACGCCATAATTATCATTATCTTCTACAATGAACAATTTGAAGCACAGATATTTTAACTAATTTGTCTAAGTCTCCCAACTATGAAGTACCAGATTTGGATGATCAGACTGGGGTCCATTACTAGTCATCAAATGCCTTATTTTGCTAAATAAATAAGTAAATTTTAAAATTAATAATGAAACAATATGCTATTTTATTTTAATAAAGCCAGAATTCATTAATAAACTAATAGAATATCTATTATGGTTATTTAGTCTATATAGTTTTAAAATATTATTATTTTTAAAAATTTTCAGCAAACATTCTTTGGTTCATTTCTTTCTTTACCTCCAGGCAATACTTCTCCATTGCAGTTGATGTCCTGCTCTCTCACTCACTGTGATGCCAGCATTGTTTTGGTTTCATATCTTTTCTCTTTCCCTTCCTTTCCTTATACTTAATTTGTTTTTTAAACAACTGTTTCCTCTTTTATTTTCATTTATTTTTCTTTTTTTGGAATTTTGGTTGGTAAAACAGTTTCAGATTTGGTTTATTTGAGTGTCCTTGCTTAAAAATATTAAAATTGGAAAACTCTGTGGCTCCAAATAACTGTTTGTTTTTATTACATGATTTCGCTGGACCATGAAATCCAAGCCTATGGCCTAAAGATGTTAAAGCCTCATCTTCTAATCACAATGTGCTTTGATACTTAAAAGTACAAATATTATTTTGTGATTTTTTTTTTCTTTCCACTCTATCCTTTTGTTTTCCACTCTCACTTCATTATGATGAAAAATATTAAGTCCACCTTATTCATCCTTGTTAAATTTTTATTGCTGGTAAGACGTTTATCCATAATTTGTCTTGAAGAATTTTGTCAAAATTGAATTGTGTTGTTCTCCAAAATGATTCCAAGTGATCTTGGGCTCAGAAAATTGTAAAACCACAGATTTAATGAAAACTTATTTTGGCAGGTTTATAATTTAAGAATGTAAATATTACATATTTAGTTGGTTCAGTAACATGCCCAAGAATACCTATGAAGTTCAGAACTCTAAATAGAGTGTTCTTTTCCACTTTATGCACATATTTTTAGATGGATAGGATATTTCACTACAGCGAAAGAAATGAGACAGATGTGTAGTAATAATTTGTGCAATTATAAAATATTTTTGAAGACATTATTCTAATGTGTGCTGGGTGCTAAAATTTTGACATCCTCACAAAGTTGCCAAGCAATTAAGAAAAATGGCAAGACTAGAAATTGGAAATTAATCATTGCTAAAAATGTAGAAGTGGTATATTGATTTGTACTAAGAAAAAATTAAAAGTACAATGCCAAAAGTACCTAGTTGTCTAACTATTGCAGTTATAGAGCTGATTTAGTAGATGAGGGGGCAGTAAATTTAACCGAACTTTTCATAAAACAGAGATGTTCGTGGAACATCCAAAATATTGCCTAATAAATTGAACTGCTGTAGAATTTATATGACAGTTCTCCCTTTTTATAATTTAATGGGAAAAGTTCTGACAAAAAACTTACAGGAATATATGTATCATTATCGTATACCTCCTGGGAAAACAGTATGAGATATGTACTTTTGGAGAAAGTAACAGACTATAAAATTAAATGTAAGTGCCAAAAGACTTGGCTTATTTTAACTATAATTTTATACTATAGCATGAATGCATATTCTTGTAGATTATTGCTGTTCAAGAACTCTACTATATTTCATGGTTTAATCAATGTCAGAAATTATTAAAAGGGCAAAATTTAGGAAGAAATTAACACATCTTGTTTTCTGAAAACTTGAAAACATTAACTGATGGAAATAAATCTTGTATAGGATCATTCTGTTTGATTTGAGAAACAATCTTGTGAAAATACTATTTACAGATTTTATGTAGTTCATATTGTTTCTAACCAAAATTATCTTACCTTTCCAATTGTTGGGAGGCCAAGAATTACAAAAACTGATGTCTATTTCCATACATATCTAACCTCTTTTGGGGGGTGTATAAAATTACAGTTCTTCATAAAATTTCAAATGTATTTGCATGTTTAATGCATACCTAAACAGCAAACACAGAACACATTACAGAGTTTTCTTGTGTCATTATAAAAGCCAACTTTGTTCATTTTAATGAAATTATGTTGTCTTGAAATTGACCATTTCCCTTAGAGCTCTCAGGTTTCTTTTACCTTCTAACTTTTTTTTTTTTTTAAGATTTTGTTTATTTATTTGACAGACAGATTACATGTAGGCAGAGAGGCAGGCAGAGAGAGAGGAGGAAGCAGGCTCCCTGCTGAGCAGAGAGCCTGATGCGGGGCTCGATCCCAGGACCCTGAGATCATGACCTGAGCCGAAGGCAGAGGCTTAACCCACTGAGCCACCCAGGCGCCCCTACCTTCTAACTTTGAAACACTCTTCTGCATATCCATCTCATCCTTATTTTATGCATAATTTTATAGATAATCCAAAGCCTTTTGGGGACATCTGTGTGGCTCATTTGGATAAGCATCTGACTTCAGCTCAGGTCAAGAGCTCAGGGTCCTGGGATCCAGCCCTGGCTAGAGCTTTCCGCTCAGTGGGGAGTTTGCTTCAGGAGTCTCCCTCTGCACGCCCCCAACCCCGACTTGAGCTAATGCTCTTTCTCTCCAATAAATAAAATCTTAAAAAAATAAAAAATCTTAAGCCTTGCACTAGAGTGCAAACTCAGTGACAATACAGGATCCATACGGAGGTTCACAACGGGCTTTCAGATGGTCGATGGTACTAGATTCCTCATACGCAGTAATTTTAGCATCACTTAAATATAAACCAGTCCTGCATATCTGAAGTTTCTATTACACTCAAAGTTTGACATAAATGTAAGAAAATAGTTTTGAGGAGATAATGTTACAAATACACATTTATATTTAGTTGTACTGGAAAACAAACTGAGATTGATGACTTAAGAATGAGGTTCTACTAACTTAGAAGATTAATGTTAGTCTAATTATAAAGTCCCTGAACAAAATACTTTCATATCTTTAAATTGGGAGAATCAGTCAATGATTATTGTGAATAAGTTATACAGCATTGTTAGAGTATTGCTTGGGTTGTCACCTGATGGCAATCATCTGTTTGGTATCAGAAGGGCATTTAGCTTTTCTTCTGGTGAATGGGGTTTTGATGCCTTACACACAGAGTCAATGATCTTAGGAAAATTAAACTTCTTAGGTGGAGAATAATATCTTTACTAAGACTAATTTTTGCTACATATGAAAGGATACATTTTCCTGCAGGTTTTTTCCAGCTTTATTGAAGTATCGTTTGACAAAACTGTAGGATGTTTGAAGTGTAAAGCATGATGATTTGATGTCTGTATACATTTAAAAGGATCCTGCCCATCAAGTTAATTAACTCATCCATCGCCTCACATATATATCTTGTGTGTGTGTGTGTGTGTGTGTGTGTGTGTGTGTGTGTGAAATCATTAAGTTCTACTTTCTTAACAAATTTCAATTATGCAATATGGTATTATCAACTGTAGTTACCATGTCATGTATTAGATCTTCAGACCTTATTTATCCTTAAAAGTTGTTACCCTTTCCCCAAACTCTTCGTATCTCCCTCTCCCCCAGCCCCTGGCAACCACTTGTCTACTCCCTACTTTGGTAAGTTCAACTGCTGTTTTTTTGTTTGTTTGTTTGTTTGTTTTTTATTCCACATGTAAATGATACCATGCTTCTGTTCTCTACCTGGCTTATTGCACTTAACATAATGCTTTTCAGGTTCATCTATGTAGTTGCAATGGCAATTTCCTTCTTTGTAAAGGCTGCATAACAGTACAGTGTATGTGCGTGTGTGTGTGTGTGTGTGTGCATATGTGTGTGTGTTCACCAGATTTTAAAAATTCATTCATCAGTCAGGGTATACTTAGAGTGTTTCCATACCTTGACTATTGTGAATAATGCTCCTATGAACATGGGAGTACAGATATGTCTTGGAGGTAGTGATTTTATTTCCTTTGGATGTATGCTCAGAAGTGGAATTGCCAGATCATATGGTAGTTTTCTATTTTTAATTTCTTGAGGAATCTCCATAATAATTTACATTTTCTCTCTAGTACTTCACATTCTGAACAGTGTACAAGTGTTTCCCTCCTTTCCAGCATTTGTTACTGTTTTTTAAAAAATATTTTATTTTTTAGATTTAATTTTATTTTTTGATAAGACACATCATTACATTATCTCATCATGGTTTAAATTGTATCTCTCTGATACTAGTGATGTTGAGTATTTTTTCATGCACCTCTTGGCCATTTGTATGTTTTCATTGGAAAAATATCTCTTCAGGTGCTTTTCCCATTTTTTAACTGGGTAATTTGGGTTTTTTTGTTGTTGAGTTGTATGTGCTTCTTGTATATTTTGGATATTAATCCCTCATCAGATATGGGATTTGCTCTTATTTTCTCCCATTCCATAACTTGCATGTTTTTTAATAAAGAATGAACAATATTTTAAAAGGGGTTTTATCTTTTAACATCATTCCCTGATGTAATACCAAGAATGTTGCAATTTTACATAAGATCCTTTTCATCATTAACACACCAGTCAACTCACTCTTGTAAGTATTAAGGATTGCTTGTCGTCAAGACACTGATATTTAGTATACTTAAATTTGAGTTGAAATTGTTTTAATATACTTTGTGTGGCAGATGAAATTTTGACATCCCCAACTATGGATAAAAATAAAATGGAAAACCACAGGAAGTTATATATGCTTTTCCTTCTTCATGAAATTAGTAATTTGGGTTATAATACATATTTGTCTTGCTATGTAGAGATAGTAACCACAAGGAAAAATTGTGATTTTTATTATTATTTTTTGTATTCAGTAATGTAAGTTAAATCTGGTAATTATACCAAATAACTATCAATATACATACCTTATCTTCTGAAATAAGATATAATTTCTATTTAGTGTAATGGAAAGTATATATTTAATAGCATACATAAAGTTCATAATTTTCATATACGTTGAAAATAAATTAATTGATGCATACATCTATGATTTTAGAGTACTATGTAGTCATTATTTCATCTGATTTCATAATTTATTTGATTATAATATGAATATTTCATATTATATGAAATATAATATGAATATTATATGAAATATTCATATTATATGAAATACTTTCATATACTTTCATACTAAAGGGGTGTATATTACTTTCTAAAGGAAAAGAAGATCTGAGGAGTAGTTTTTTAAATACTTAGAGAGGTTTTACTAACAGCCTAAAGTACACTCGTTAGTATTGGAAAAAATAACAATCACTCCTTAAAGGATATCCTTGCAGTAATTTATCTGTTCATTTATTAACAATATACTATGTACCAGAGAAGCACCCTGCCTAGAAGTTTCCATTACTGGTAGAGGAATAAGGCCCTCATGAAAATTTACACTCTACACGCAGTAAGAAAGTGAGCAGGTAGGGGCGCCTGGGTGGCTCAGTGGATTGAGCCGCTGCCTTCTGTTCAGGTCATGATCTCAGTGTCCTGGGATCAAGCCCCGCATTGGGCTCTCTGCTCAGCAGGGAGCCTGCTTCCCCCTCTGTCTCTGCCTGCCTCTCTACCTACTTGTGATCTCTCTCTCTGTCAAATAAAATAAAAAAAATCTTAAAAAAAAAAAAGTTTTCAAATTATCTTTGGGGCGCCTGGGTGGCTCAGTGGGTTAAGCCGCTGCCCTCGGCTTGGGTCATGATCTCAGGGTCCTGGGATCGAGTCCTGCATCGGGCTCTCTGCTCAGCAGGGAGCCTGCTTCCTCCTATCTCTCTCTCTGCCCGCCTCTCTGCCTACTTGTGATCTCTGTCTGTCAAATAAATAAATAAAATCTTTAAAAAAAAAAAAAGAAAGTGAGCAGGTATGTGTGGTAATAGGAAAAATACAAGAAACTATTTGAGCATGTAATGAAAGTATCTTAGTTCAGAGGCAGGACCAGGAATGACTCCCTGTAGGAAAAGATACTAATAAGCACTGACACATCTTTTAAATGGGCATATGCATGTGAAAGAAATATAAATCAGAATTTGAATGAACTTCTCTTAAGAGTGTTTGAAGTATTGACTTACTCCCAAGAAAAAAATTTTCTGTTAAAATACTCTTTGAAAATAAGATGCTGATTTTCAATTCTGTAATAACTTTTTTTTTAGTGCTGACATTTCTCATTTGCACATTATCCATGGTGTGAACCATATATACACTTTTTTTTTCCAGCATTAATGAACTCTTAGCTCAAGCTTTCCCTAAGAGTTAATGAGTATCTGGAGTAGTAGGAGCTTTTAAGAGGAGTTGAGGACCCTTGATCCATATGGTCATTACCTTACAGGAAATGCCTGACCAACAGGTCATTATTGCTGTTATTGTGCTGAGAATATAAATAAATGATGAATAAATTGCTCAGTAGATTCATTTGCAATTCACATAGATATTTAGTAAAAAGCAAATTGCAGCTAATGGTATTTTAGTTCCATATTTTACTTTTATAGTTTCTACGTTTATAATGACATAACATAGTCTATAATATTTTCCAATTTTAAAAGTGAGATATTGCAGCATAAGAGTTTTCATGTAATTTCCAGGTATCCATCTGGCAAGTCAAAATAGGACATCAAATTCAATTATTCAGACACCTTTAGTGTTAGATAATTTTATGGCAAGTATACAGGAAAAATAAGTGGTATTTAACATGAAATATTTACATGCTTTGGTAACAAAGAAAAATAGCTTTATCTTTTTGCTTTTTACCAATTTAAACTTTTATTAGAACTTAATGAAATATAAATGTTCACATATTTTACATTTTAGGTTGGGCAAGTAAGAAATACTTGGAATTGAAATATTTCCAGAGACATTCAAGGAAATTTAATTCATTGTTTATTTATTCTTCAGTTAAATAACGTCAAAATTATTATTTTATATATAAATTAAATTGACCAGCATCAAAAAAACTACATCAGTAAATGGACCTAGCCCACTTCATTATTTCTAGAAATTCTATTAAATTAAATTCATTAATCATGAAACTCTCCAGAGATATCTAAAATTATGAACTGAAAATGGTATGAGTGCAAGTAAGTGGTCAATATACTTCCAAATCAATAAAGACCCTTTGTATTGAATATAACAGAAAATTCAAATAAAACTGGTATTATAGTGAATGGAATTAATTGACTCACCTAATTAAAAGTATAGTGGTATGATTGACTGTAGATGCACTTTTATCCATCTGCTTAAACTCAGCAAAAAATCCACTCCTCTATCTGCCCATTGCTGTTTGCTTAGTTCCTCTTCTACATTCAGATCTTGGCTCAAAGGCCAATACAATTTAGGACCACCTGTCATCAACCTCAATCTTTATTGGACTAGAGGAAGTCCCCCTGTTTTATGTTCTCACAGCAGCTTCTATTGTTTTCTCATTGTATTTATTAGTAGTAATAAGTGTATGTGTAGTTGTAATTTCCTTATTATTAAAGTTTGTAATTAATTATTTCCTTGCCTGGCACATCTCAGGCATGTAGTCTGTAATGAATGCTGCAATGAAATCAAACACCCATCACCATTCTTAACACATAACATGACCATGAAGATCAATATGGTCTGCCTTACTTTCTCTTGGCCTTTGTTCAGTGTTTGTCATTGCACTGCTCTCTGCTGAAATTCTGTGTTCCATGAATCTTCCCTGATTCTCAAAACAAAACAAAACAAAAGAAAAACTAGTCTCTGTTTTTGAAACCCCATGAGATATCATCTTTCTTTTAGCCTTGGTCATGGTCAAGTATCCATTAGTGATTTGAGGATGTGTCTTATTTTCTCTACTAAATCATTAAATTTGGAGAGCATGCATCATCTCGTGTTTCAGTTTTCCATGGTGGAAAATTCATAGCTATAAATAAATATATTGAGTTGATAAATTAAAGAAGCACTCCTCTTAATTTGACAGTTTGATGTTATTTACAACTACTAGTGTTTCCTCAAAAATGTGAAAGGGATCTGTATTTTTATTTGTATAGTTAGTGCTTTATAATATCATATCTAATCCAGTTTGTGCAAATTACATCACGTAAAACTGCCTTCTTTTAAAAGAATTATCCTCTAGGGGCACCTGGGTGGCTCAATGGGTTAAAGCCTCTGCCTTCGGCTCAGGTCATGGTCTCAGGGTCCTGGGATTGAGCCCTGCATCGGGTTCTCTGCTCGGTGGTGAGCCTGCTTCCTCCTCTCTCTCCATCTGCCTCTCTGCCTACTTGTGATCTCTCTCTCTCTCTCTGTCAAATAAATAAATAGACTAAAAAAAAAAGAATTATCCTCTAATAAAAAATAAATAACAAAATAGATTTTTGCTATATGATGGTCTCTCCATATCCATTTGTAAGTAAAATGGAATGAGATAAACTCAGTTCTCTTTTATGATACCTTATATTTCATAAGCATGAAATACTAGGTAACTTCATTGGTTCTCTTTCCCATGAGAGAGAATCTCAATAACATCAGTAGATAGGTAAGATCTAAAAAAAATCAAAGTTTCGCTAGATATATACAGGCAACGTAGGTAGTTACTGAATCCAATACATATAAGATGAAGTTGTTTCTGTAGGTTTTCAAACAGTGGTTCTTTAAAAAATATTTTGTGTGCTTTTTTTTTTTTTTTTTTTTTTACTATCTAAAGAATATTTATAGCCATTAATAGGTAGAGGTGTTGATTTTGGTAAGTGAGAGTAAACTGTTTTCAAAATGTATTATATCTTTATTACCTAGTAGTTTTGCTTTTATTTATGAAACTTGGTTATTTCTTTATAACTCTTAAATCATATGTATTCAGATACAATAATGATTGACACAAACTATTAAAAGACTGCTGTTTCCTATTTTTGTAGGCATTTTCATAATAAAATCTTTAAACTTGGAAGTATTGGGTTTAAACTTATGACACTGTAGTATTTAAAAAAACTTTTTTTCCCCAATAAATATTTATTTTTGTAAAAAGGAGAGAGTGTGAGAGTGAGCACAAGTAAGGGGAGAGGCAGAGGGCCAGGGAGAGAGAGAATCTTCAAGCAGACTCCACCTGAGTACAGAACCCAACATAGAGCTTCATCCCAGACCCTGAGGTGATGATTTGAACCGAAATCAAGAGTTGGACGCTCAACCAACTGAGGCACCTAGGTGCCTAAAACTCTTTATTTAGAATTGTTTGAGGCCACACCATATTGGATAACCTAATAAACCCACATAATAATAGCAAACACTCAGTTTCAAGCCATACCCACAGAGATGACTGTGTGTATTCATTTTACAAACAAAATTTGAAGTTCTTACATTTTCCCTATTACCTAAAATATCATTAAGAATAACAGAATCTTTAGCATAGACACTTTGGCAATGTGGAGGTGTAGGACAGAAAAAGGATGTTAAATATGCAGTTCTGTTTTAGCACAGTTCCTCTGTCTTAACGTGTCCATTTTCAAAGTTTCTGTCTTTCTATTTTTTATTCCCTTAAGGCCAAAGCTGTTAACCTTAGAATGCTGTCCCTTATTTATGTTTCTATCCCTGGTTTCTCTGCTTTCCAAGCCATTAATTATTGATTGATAGTTAATCCTATTTCTGGAGGCACATGGTTGGTATTTTCAGGAGAGTGAACAGAAATAATACAGCTGTAATGGGCATGACTACCTAATTCCATAATCCTTTCATTAGTCAGGCATCTCGTTTAGTAGAGTATTTAATCCTGCAGAGAGCCCGGAGGGATCAGCTCATACTGTCACTGTGGTTTCGAATTTTTTAAGGGTTCATATCATTACATCTGAAGAAAAGTTCTAACTATGTTCTATAATAAACTATGGCAAAAGGTAGATTGAACACAAAACTTTGGGCATATTTAAATATTTCATAACAAATGAAGGTACAGTGATGGACCTTGTGCCCACAATTTTCCCTTTTAGCATTCCAACTCCAAATTCTCAATTCCTGTATGAATCAGAATCCCAATTTTCTAACTTCTGATAGTCTTCATTTAAATGCTCTTTTAGCTTGCCTTATAGCCCAAAGGTTATATTGAAATAAAGGATTTCTCTCCCAGATTAAGAATATATATTTTAGATACGGTTTCCCACTTTATCAAAGCACATGTTCTACTGAGTAATAATCAGTTCAAGGTTTATAGTTCTCCAGATTAATTTGAGACTTGTCTTTCCATAAATTTTAATTAAAGGAAAATTCTACTTGCTATACATATTATTATCCTAATAAAGGACATTACTGTAAAAAAAATAGTTAAACTCCATTCATCAAATCATGCAGCAAAGTTATGGTTTAAGTGGGGTTTGTAAAATAATATTCATATTTAGTGTTGTTTCAAAGTCTTAAGCATTATTAAATACTGAATTTCAGGCAATAAAAAAAATAGGATAACATTTTTGGCGGATCTTCCAATCCTTTGAAATATTTTATTTAATGCATTTAAATTCTTAAAACTAAACCCACAACATCATGATAAATTTGCAAAATGAATTATTTTCATTTGCTATAAAAGTTTGCCATACGAAGTGATCATTAGAACAAAACATAAAAAAATTATTTAAATTTACATATTTTTGCTTCCTTCAAAATAGTATTTATTTTAAGATTTTTTAATTTATTTGAGAGAGAGAGAGTGAGCACATAAGCAGGCGGGAGGGCCAGAGGGAGAGGGAGAAACAGACTCCCTGCTAAGCACGGATCCCCACACGGGTCTTGATCCCGAGACCCCAGGATCATTACCTGAGCTAAAGGCAGACACATAACCAACTCAACTACCCAGGCACTCTTAAAATTATACTTAAATTCTCATTTTTTTCTTAGTCTAACAGTCTTCTGACCCTGAACATTGGAAGTTTTACAAATAACCTTTTAATTGTGGGGTGTATTTTTTAACATAAAGATAGTAGAAGACCAAATATATTATCATATGTGAAAATACGAAAGCAGATAAAGATGAAATCATAGAAACATTTAAAACCACGAACATTTTAGTTTTGAGTTTCAATTTAACTTTTTTTAAAGATTTTATTTCTTTATTCGACTGAGAGGGACACAGCGAGGGAGGGAACACAGTAGAGGGAGAGAAAGAGGGGGAAGCAGGCTCCCAACCAGAACAAGGAGCTCAATGGGGGTCTCGATCCCAGGACCCCGGGATCATAACCTGAGTCGAAGGTAGATGCTTAACGATTGAGCCACCCAGGCACCCCTCAATTTAATCTTAAAAGCAAGTTTTTGTTTTAATTGAGTAAACTCAGGGTGTGTCAATATTTTTTCCTCTTAATATTAGCATTTCTTAACTCAGCCCTACATAGAACCACCTCTGAAGAGGGTATAAGATGTAAAAAGAAAATGGAATCTTTAGTCATTTTAGCAACGAACATTAGGGCAGTAGTCTTTCTTGTAATAAGATGGCCATTTTCCCCTGACATAATCAACTGGCAGTTCAGGGAGTTGTTTACCTCAATTTCCTAGGGTCGCAAAGTGGCAGCTCCTCAAATATGTATTAGAATACTGATAAAGGCTTCAATCGCGTGGCATAATCTTCTCAGAGCAATTCCCCTTGGTGGGTCATTAGAGCAAATAATGGAAACATTTGTAATCTCTAGATAAAATTGGACTAAATGAAATCAGATTCCCAGTTTCCTTCATATGAGAATATTTCCTAATGTTGTCAGCATTTATTGAGCAATAAACTGGGGTGTTGACATGGTACAAAAGAGAGACAGAGACCTCCCCCATCTTCCTTTAGCTTCGCCTCTAGAATGTTTGTTCTTTAAATTAAACATTTATGCAAACTGTAGATTCAGATGCTGTGCAAGCCCAAAGCTAAGAGGGCTGGTGAGGAGTTTTTCCCTGAGGCACTTGCAACCCATATATATTTTTTTAAAGTTTCCGTGTGCAGAGGGAGAGTGTGCATGCCTCCACAGCCATCTTCAGGTAGCACTCATCCAAGGAGACAGCTGGAGCAGAAAATTTTAAGAGGGGGAAAAATGTGGTTGATGGCAGAAACAGTAGGCAAGCAGTCTGTTAGCTATAATCTATATATAGGGTATTACTTTGCAACCAGCAAGTCTTCATATAAATTAATGGCGTACCTGTGAAGACCTTACTGGGTAATCTTGATAATGGCTCAGTGTCATGATTGTTCAGTTCTGGAGTGGTAATAAAAGAATGTAAAGCTTTCTTCGTTTAAGCATTGAGTTTGCAGGTATCACATAGATCATCTATCTAATTATTGAAGCTTTTTTAAAAAATACTTTTTTTATTTATTTGACAGAGAGAGAGATCACAAGCAGGCAGAGAAGCAGGCAGAGAGAGAGAAGGGGAAGCAGGCTTCCCGCCGAGTAGAGAGCCCCATGCAGGACTCCGTCCCAGGACGCTGAGATCATGACCTGAACTTAACCCACTGAGCCACCCAGGCACCCCTAATTATTGAAACTTTTTGCAAACTTGTATATGATGTGTTCATGACCACAAATTTGGGACCATTCAGGAATAACCTGTAGACATTTGTTCCCAAAATGGTGGGAGTTTTTCTGTTCTTGCACCACATTGTTCCATTGGTCAGTAATGAAAGATTTGGCAGCCTTTACATGAAAATATTCTAATGAATAAAATATATGTGATTTAATTTCAAAACATTTTATAGAACATTGTATTAAAGATTAAGGTCAGCGATACTTTAATATTATATATAAAAATTATGTGCTAATAAATATATATTAGTATTATGAGTAATAAATACATAAACTAATAAAAATAAATTATATTGGGTAATATAACATTTTTTTAATTCCAAACAGCAGTTGTTTCAGGAAATCTGTGACAAATTTTCGCTGTATCTGTCTCTGTCCCTGTCTCTCTCTCGTGCACACATATGCACACATATACACAATGAATGACACCATCACCTAGCTTCCATTTCTTCTAGAAGTTGTGTTTTAGCTAATACATATTTTTAATGTTGCAAATTGCTTCTACTGAAGAAGTATTAAAAGAATAAAATAAAACTGTTTTAAATGGGACTATGTCAAACACCCAACAGACTTCTTTTAGCCACTTATGAATTATAAACTATTCCCATTTATGGTGGCATATAGTCCTAAAAAGTAATGTGCAAAAACATAAATGCTTTCTCTCAAGAGTTTAGAAGGTTTTAGTGATTGGGGCAGTTAGGTGGCTTAGTCTTTCATGGGCTGACCTTTGACATCAGTTCAGGTCATGATCTCAGGGTCATGAGATTGAGCCCTGCCCCTGTTGCAGGCTCTGCCTGGGCATGGAGACTGATTAAGATTCTCTCCCCCTCTTCTTTCCCTCCCCCCAGCAGCACACATGCTTGCTAGCTCTCTAGTAAAAAAGGGATTTTAGCAATTAAAATAATAGTAGCATGCAAAAGTATTTCAGATTAATTTGATGAAATATTTTTTAAAAAGTAAAATTCTGCAATTCTGCATTAACTGCTTCTAAAAGAAAACTGGTTTTTGTACTATGCTGTTGCATATCCAGTCTATGGAAAGACTACTTCGTTTTTCTCCTTCTTTATCTGACATGTGGTATGGCGGAAATTATACTTAACCTAATTCTTGTTCTGTCACTAATTATCTAAATTGTCTCTGGGGAAATCTCTTATTTGAGTGATAATTTATCCTTTTGGAAAATTGTGCTATTTATAATAGTTTATAGATTTATATTTTTATATCTACCACCTCATATTCTTCTTACATCAGTCCTATGAGACATCATATCACTTAGGCTAACTCTGTAACCCATTAAGATGTCAAGAATTGTTCAGGGTTGAAAGTGAATATAGACAAATGATCTATCTTCTGTATGTCAACTCTCATTGGAAGGAATGAGAATAATTATTCCACCAGATTGTGAGGATTAATTGAATTAATATTTATAAAACTTTCAGAACAGTCCTGGGCACATGTGAGTACCAAACAAAATTGCAGTTATTATTGTTGTTGTTCTAAACAGCAGCATCGCTAGCATCATCATGACACAGTTAAAACGAAGACCAGATCTCTTCCAGGACTGTATTACAGTGATTAGATTAAAACCCCATACAAAGGAGCGCCTGGTGGCTCAGTTGGTTAAGCATCTGCCTTTGGCCCAGGTCATGATTCCTCGGTCCTGGGGTCCAGCCCTGCTCAGCGGGGAGCCTGCTTCTCCCTCTCTCACTCCCTCTGCTTGTGTTCCCTCTCTCGCTGTGTCTTTCTCTGTCAAATAAATAAATGAAATCCTTAAAAAAAAAAAAAAACTATGTAAAGGATATGGAAGTTTTTTTAAGAACTGTAACCTCCTTTTTTGTATAGTATTTTTAATAAGTTCAGAGCACACTTTGGACCATAATGTGTCAAAAATATCTTAAGTTAAAAACAAAAAAAAATCACCTGCCCTTTAAAAGGATAGTAAAACAATGACAACAACAACAAAAAAATGATTTTTAAAAAAATATATTGTGTTTTTGGAAATTATTTTTGCTGACCTTAAAACAGTCATAGTTTCCTGATGGTTTGTCTATGAGAAAAGGCTTTTAGGACATTGTTCTAAATGATGATAAAAGTATCATTTCATAATTTTTTAGGTTGGTCTTATTTACTTAAACTTATGAGTTCTATGAAGTGTTTTGCATATAACTGTTAGTTTTCATATTCTATAAATTATGGAATTAAAGCATGTGTATGCAGATTAACTTGGCCAAGCTCACGGAGGGTGGGTGATGGAGTGTACACTGTAACCCAGATTTATTCTGCCCAAGTCGCGCATGCTTTACCCCGCTGCAGCAGGGCAGATGGTGGAGAGGGCTCTAATGACAAGCTGTCTGGGAAGTCTTGCCAATTCCATTCATGTGAAGCAGTTGCCAGGTTGTTAAAGTGTTTATTCCAGGTAATTTAAGGAGCTGAAATAGAGACTGATTTAATTTTTTAAAACGTAACCCGTGATTTGGTACAAAAACTTACATACCTCTCAGCATCCTGTTGACCAAAAATGTCTGCTTAGAGGGTACTGTGATTGTGATCAATAAAGTTTGGTCCTGAGAGTTCAAAAACTGTCTTCATTGCTTGGTTAGCTTCCCCACTAATTGATGGTACAGGAAAAAGAAAAAAAGAAAAAAAAACCTGCTAAGTGTGAATAAGGTCTGGTTAGAAATCTAGGTTGAGATATTAAAGGATAATGTCATTAAATAAAGATTTGGAAATTATTAAAATAATGTATCTCGGAAAAAGACTTTGAAATTAACTCATTCATTCAGTGAATTATACCACATGCTACAACAATTGTTGAGCACCCATGAAGGTCCTGGCACTTTTGGGTAGTAGGAATACAAAGACAACATAGGAAGTCTATTGATAAATGTTTATTGGTTATTTGTTCTTAATATTTAAGTAGCAGGTAAGGCTTTTGGAATCACCATGAAGGGAAAGAAGTGTGTAAGAACTGACTGAAGTTTTTCCAGTCAGAGAAGAAATAAGAATAGCAGGAGAAATGGAGGAAGAAAAGATATAGGAGAATTTATCTGTGTATTTTAGACCTTATTTCAAGCAAAACCAGATGAAGTATCAGCTAAGGTATCTTAAATACCTATATTAGTGCTTCACACAAAGAGATAATTGAGAGATAAAGCAGGGGACCTTGAAAGAAATACAGAAAGCCCATAAGGCAGATGGTTCCAATGTTATAAAAACCAAAGAAATGATCTAATGTCAGTGCATGAGGGCAATGTTCACATGAAACTCAGTGTCCCAGAGGTTCAATATTTCTATTAATGAAGAGCAAAAGTCTTAGAACTGTAGGAAGGAATCATTTAGAATGCGTAGATATGTTCCAGACCATTTGAGAAAGAGAATTACACCTTGAAAAAAATCATAAAATACTGTTAATTCTTTGTAGGGGAAATCGTATAGCTCATAAAGTTTAGCAGAGGTTCTATTATTACTGATTGAAAAGTGTTTAGGGCTATAAAACCTTTTTTTGTGTGTGTGTGTGTATTTTAAGAAGTACAGACATGCTTGGGCTTACCCGTTGATGAGAACTTATTTTACTGTTGAGATATGTTGAAAAGTAAGTCTTCAAAGCTGTTTTCTCTATTATAGTTGGCTAGCCTTGACTTTGGTCCTGACACGTGGTCCTTACATGGGTAATCACAGTAGGGCCATCAAATGAACTTTGTAGCTTAAGATATAACTGAAGCCATTTGCCAGCATTCAAATGCTGATTAGAATATAGAAATATAAATTACTTGCAAATGCTATAGCTTGTCTTCTAGAACACACATTTCTGGGAATGAATAGAGGAGAAGGGATGGGTATTACTTAAGGAAAGTAAGGTAGAGCCTATTTTACACATAAAAAAATTTTGTGATTTTATCACATGATGTGCTTATATCTGTGTAATTCCATGTGTGAGTGTGTGTTTGTGTGTGTGTGTGTGTGTGTGAGTGTGTGTGTGAGAGTGTGTGTGTGTGATATCTCCCTTATTTGTGGGGGGTAAATTATTTGAGAACAGGAATGTGTCATTTTCCTTTGTCATAAGCCTAAGTGTTTTCCCTGTTGTTTAGATGCACATGAAAAGTTATTCTATCGGGAAGATAGACTTGTAAATGTTAACCTCAATAGCCAAATAAGCCATCTCTTCAGTAAGATTGCTGGGATGAGGCATGAAAATAATTTGGATTATGGTCTATTTTTTCTTGGATCCAAATTACCAGAAACTTTAAAAATTTAAACGTTTAAAACCAAAAACAAAAAACAAACAAACAAAACCAAAACAACAACAATAACAACAACAAAATGTACCAAAGTGTTTCCCTGTATTCTTCTCCTAAAATCATGTTGCAAAAATCAGAGCTCATAATATTGGCTTATTTTATACCATTTATTTCTCTGGTATTTTTTTTATGAAAACATTATTTGCATTCTTCCTCTCTCTTTCTCTCCTCTTCCTTCTGAGAGAGGGAGAGGGAAGAAGGGAGAAAAGAAGAGAAAGGAAGGGAGGGAGAGAGGGAGAGAATGAGAAGGAACAAAGGAAGCATAAAAGGAAAATAGGTAGATAGGTAGAGGGTAGGCAGTGAGAGGGGAGTACCTAGACGGGAGATACGGTGGTTTTAAAATAAGCCAGAAATTCATAGTTCTCCTTTCAAGTGATGGAGCCTTATTTTCTTCCTTTTAGAGTGGATTGTAGTTAATGGCTCACTTCTGGCAAATAGAACAGAGCAGAAATGACAATGTGCTAGTTTTGAGACTAGGTGATAAGGGCGCTGAGACTTCCTTCCTCCCTTTCTCTTTCTCGGATGCCTCACTGTGGGGGGAATGAGCTGCCATGTCCTCAGGACACCCAGGCAGCCTGTGGTGGAACTGATGTAGCCAGGAACTGAGACTTCCTGTTGCCAGCCCCGTGACTGAGTTGTTTTGGAAGTGAATCATCCAGGTGACATCCCAGCTGCAACCACATGAAAAGCCCTGGCCCAAACCACGCAGCGGAGCCATTTCTGGGTTCTTAATTTCAGAAACTGTTACATAAATGTTTGTTGTTTTAAGTTATTCCGTTTGGGGTAATAATGATTTGCATCACTAGATACTATAGTAAATTAGAGATAAATTGATGGATGAAAAAGTAGAAATTTAGGAAGATACGTTATTATAGATTTATGTTTATAAATTCATAAATATATGTATTAACAGAGTTACAGCTAACTTTTTTGTAAGTTGGTTTGTCCTGCAATTTGTGTGTGTGTGTGTGTGTGTGTGTGTGTGTGTGTGTGTGTGTGTAACAGTCAATTTCACAGAAATCTGCAAACTTTTCCTTTTTTTCACCTATTTCCTATTCACTACATTTTCTGGATATTCACAATGAATTAAAGGAAACAAAATGAATCAGAGAAAAGCTTCTTTACGTGGTTCAAATTTTTAAAATTTAAAAATGAGTTTTTTAACTTCTGTAAATAGCCAGTATTGACTGATATTTCTAGCACCTCATTAATTTATACTTTTAGTAACACTGTCATTATCTTTACTCATTTGAGACACCTTAACTTATCTGCCTAATGTCAGCTTTTCTATGATTGAATTGTCTAATACCTCTATTTTATTTTCCCTAGTGCATTCAAACTCACTACTGTATTGATCACCACCGCTGATTTAAACATCAAACATGGGCATTCAAAATTTACAGAATAGAAAACTATAAGTCATGACCTCCATGTACTTTTTGGAGAACAATGAATGTAAACCTTATTACAGAATTCTCAAGCCACATAGCTAGTATGTAACCAGTATGTGAATTATGGGTAACCAACAGAATTCTCAAGCCACATAGCTAGTATGTAACCAGTATGTGAATTATGGGTGCTCTTCATTGCCCTGTCTCTATAGCAGAGTTTAATGTGTTAAAGAACATTAATTAAACAGAGATATTATAGTTATTCGATACTTCAGAGAAATATATCGAGGACAAGAAGAAAAATTCAGAATGAATCTTTGAATTTGGTTTAAAAGCTAAAATCTGTTTTATTTTGGAAAACTTGCATTTCACTAACCGTGTCTTGGATGAATGAAAATCTATCTAGGTATTCCTAAAATAATGACTGCACAAGTGAAATTTAACTACCCTGTTATTTATGATGAATTATTTTTTATCCCCTGAGGAACTCTGAGTTGAATGAAATGAGTCACCATATAATCATATTGTTTATCGTAACCAGGGCTTGTAGATTCATATTGCCATGTAATTACAGCATTAAAGTATAAAGTAGGACAAATGCACATTCATACTTATTCACACCTGCTTTTCTTCGATCATCCTGTTGGATGTGATTAACTCAGAGGAGAATGTTTTTACCATTGCTCATTATTGCACAGAGGGTTTCTTTCTTTCATTTTTAAGAACATGAGTTTAAACAGTAAAACTGTTTAAATGTGCGTGCATGCGCATGCGTGTGTGTATGTGTGTGTGTGTGAATGTGTGTGTGTGTGAGAGAAAGAGAGCACGTGCAAGAGAGTTAGGTCCTTGAGATAAAGACCATAGACCGTATTATCTCCACGTAGATTATTAATCCTTCAGGAGCGAGAATCTAACTTGCTGACCCAGCTGCTTTGTTCTTTCCTGATCCTTGACTCCAGCCTCTCATGGAACAGCAGTCTTTTTTAGACAGCAGAGTTGCTCTCACTCCAAATCATAATCCCTAAGTCCCTTTGCTTTGCTTCCTATCCACTTAACTAGTTGGCATTATCCTTTCACGACTTAAAGAATATCATTTTTCTACTCATTAAACAATTGAGTAACGTTCCTTTTTTTCCTTTATAATCTTTTAGTGCTCTTCTGAATGTTTTTTGACTCATAAGACAGACCATCATGCCTGAGAGTTCTTGCTTTCTTATGAAATCCACTAAAATTTTCAGCTTTCTTTGTGTACCAAAATGCTTTGCTCTTAAATCAGAAACATAAGGTTTTGATTAAAACTTTCAGGTACTAAGAAAAAAAAATTCAGGTTGATTGACTCTGTGACTTAAAAAAAAATATCTTGGAAGTCAGATAATGCTAATTTCCGAGAAAGCCTTTATTTCTCCTGATCTTCTAGCTCCTTTCATCTTTTCCAATAATGTGGTAAAGAATAGTAATAATAATAATGATGATGATAATGATAATAATAGTAATAATAAATCAAGGTGATAAAGTAATGTTACCTAGGAGGTAACTCAAAAAGAATGTAGATTCTTTTTCTGCGTCTGAACCAATTATTCAATAGACCCATACCCCAACATTTTCATGTGGGATTCCTCAAGAGAATTAAAATTTATAGAAAGTGATTTGACTAATTCTTTTAAGTACAGTATATTGCTAATATCATTATTGATGCATTTGAGAGGAGTTAATAGTTTGCGTACAATGCCTTGGGCACTGAGTTTAATTCTCCTGTAGAACTGTGATTCAGAAGATCTGCTCCACTCCCAAGGTACCAAAAAATATCTGTCTACCCCACCTCCCTCTTTATTTTGTTAACCGGGGAAAGTAATTAGAGTCCTCATTAGGTCCTCTATCTTCATTTATATTACAAACATATACTCACATTTCTGAAATTTGGATGTGTTGTATAGCCAATATGTGTATTCACTAGAGAAGTATTTTCTTTGTTTCCTGATACCCTTTTGCTATGATTTTGACCTACCTTACAACAAATGTCTTATTAGGGTCAAGAATAATTGAAGACCTTCTTTTTGCATCTCATCAGCATCCTCTTCCAGATTTATTTTTCTCCTTCAATTTTTTGGGCACTAAAATAGAATGTCCCTGCAACAAACAATATTTTTCTCTAAATAAAATATTACAACAACTGTTAAAATTTAAATTGGATGAAGTATTTAGAATTGAATTGTTTCTTCTGTTAAATTCTTTAAATCTGTAGTTGTTTCCCCCCCCCCTATGGCAGGATTATAGAATGAAATGACATTAGATGTAACACAACCAAATCTATTTAATGGTTTTAGGAGTAACGGATTAATATTGCATGGTTTTCCACCAAGTAAACTGTGCCTCTCCACGGTCTAGCATTTGAGTGATTTCAAGAACCAGTGCCCCGAGGCTTTTTTTTTTTTTTTTTTGTGATGTTGGATAATGTGCAGTAATAGGTTCAGATAGACTAATTTGTGGCTAAGTGATAGCTAATATATCTTCCTCCCAGATAGTATTTAACTTGATTAAAATGGACAGGTCAACATAAGGCATTTCAAGTGGGAATTTCAAGCACCATTGAAAGCTAATTGGGCAAGACAAAGCTTATAAGGAAGAAAGTATACTTGGAGTAGCCAAAATTCTAAATGGATGCTAGGAAAAATTATATTTGCATCAAATTTGATACAAGCTCTTTGGTCCTGCTCAGTGCATGCTGTCAAGGGAGCTGCTTACTTTACCTAGGAATTTAACTTTCATTACTGATTAGCAAATTGGAAAAAATTCCAGTTGACTTATATAATGGGACCACATGTGCCACATGTTTCCAAATTTGCATTTGATTGAGAGTGATTTTAAAAAATATAAAAATTATCAGTCTTTTTCTAACATTTTTCCAAAAAGGAAAAAGAAATTAAGGAGGGCACATGGTGGGATGAGCACTGGGTGTTATACACACCTGATGAATTGTTGAAAACTACATCTGAAACTAATGATGAGATATCTGTTGGCCAATTGAATTTAAATTTAAAAAAAATGACGCAAACATATCAAGATATGCAGTACATAGGTCAACCAGTCTAATGTTTATACGGAGACCCGGGCAGCTAACTGCATTTGGAAGAGAGGAAAAGCAGAGATCCCCACAGACCTGAGCATGAGGGATCTCCCAGAAGACATTCAAGTGCACTTTTTAAAAAGATTTTTTTTTTAACTTATTTGAGACAGAGAGACAAAGCATGTGAGAAAGAATGAGAGAGAGAGGGAATGCTCGCACACACAGGGGAGGAAGGGCAGAGGGAGAGGGAGAAGGAGACTCCCTGCTGAGCAGGGACCCTGAGATGGGGCTTGATTCCGGAACCCTGGGATCATAACCTGAGCCAAAAGCAGATGCTTAACCAACTGAGCCACCCAGGCACCTCTCAAATTCACTTTTAAAACAATAGCGTGGGCCAAACAAGACATTTCTACTGTTCGCCTTATAACCACCAAGGATCAATCTGTAACCCTTGAGAGAAAATTTTAACCCCAAACTTTCTCTTAAATTATAAATGTTTTTATTTATACTAAATTTCATCCAGTGTAATTGTAAGGGTCATTTTATAAGATGTACAAATAACTATTTAATAAATTCCTTTTCTGGTGACGTTATATTTTATTCGCAAAAAAATTCTGATCATAGGTTTTTCTCTACAGCTGATCTAATATTACATGATTATAATTGCTTGTCGTTTATTAGATAATATGTCCTTCACAGGGCAGAACTAGATTAAACTAAGTACATGATTCTTTTTAACACCTGATCTGCCTATTCGCTTTTATGGGGAAAGAATTAATGCAACATTTTGTTTTGTTTTGTTTTTGATTATATGTCATTAAAAAAGCTAAGTGCAGGGCACCTGGGTGGCTCAGTGGGTTAAAGCCTCTGCCTTTGGCTCGGGTCGTGATCACAGAATCCTGGGATCGAGCCCCGAATCGGGTTCTCTGCTCAGTGGGGAGCCTGCTCCACCCCTCCAACCACCTGCTTCTCTGCCTACTTGTGATCCCTGTCAAATAAAAGCTAAGTGCTCTTTCTCTTCCTCCAACATTCATTAGCTAGAATTATTCTTAACAGATAACTTTATCTAGGATTGAGTCTGACTCTCTTTGTTTAATAATCTATCCAAATATGTTCTCTTTTTTTTTAAAGATTTTATTGATTTATTTGAGGGGGGGGCATGAGATGGGAGAAGGTCAGAGGGAGAAGCAGACTCCCTGCGGAGCTGGGAGACCAATGCAGGACTCGATCCCGGGACTCCAGGATCATGACCTGAGCTAGAGGCAGTGGCTTAACCAGCTGAGCCACCCAGGTGCCCCAAATACGTTCTTTACAAAAAAATAAATAAATTAGATTATGGAAGATATTGAAACACAAGATGCACAGGAAAATCTTTTAAACCAAATAAAACAAAATAAGAGCGATGTAACTACTTTCATGGCTTAAGTATTTGTGCTATTTTATATCAAATGGTTAAACAAATAAAAATATCCCCATACCCATGCTCTCTTACTTTGTGCTTAAACACAAGGAACTACACTGGATGAACTACTAGCCAGGATCAATTATAACATGAAAATGAAATCATCATCTTTCTTTCTTCCAAAACTTCTTTTTCTTCTCTCCTTCCCACTCATCCTCTCCTCACTTCCTTCCTTCTCAGTCCTTCCAGAGACATCATTTTCCTTCCACTCAGCCAGGTCCAAGTCTTCCATTTAAGTTCTAGCATATACTTGTGTTCAGCCTATTTTTGTCACATTAGAAGCATTACTGCCATCTGGACCTAAATTGTCAAGTCTACCCAAACCACTGAAAAATGGCTTTTTTCCCTCCCTTCCTTGCGTTATTGGACATATTCTTTCTATGTTCTGGGGTATTTTTCTTTCTCTCTAATTGTGATGGGTGAATAAGTACGTCTTTTGACCATTTCTTCTAAAGTCCTTCCACAACTTTTAGTATTAATGTTGCCTTCTTTTTGCTATCACACTTTGCTTATGCAAACTTCCCACATTCTTTCTCGAATATTAATATGGTTGGGTTTGGCTCCTGTTTCCCACTAAATTAAATTGAGCATCATCTCATCATCTCTTCCCCTCTTTTAATGTTAATTTTTGTTATCAAAGAGAATATCCAGAAATATTGAGTACTAAAGAATCTGTTCATGGCGTTGTTTTGCAAAAATTCCTAATGGAGCATGAATATTTCATTTTCTGATGTGTCCTTCATTAATGATGAAGTTAATGAACTGATGCAGTTACTTAATTTGAACTGCAGCTGATTTATTTTTGTAATCCCAACAGTACCTAGAACCATTCTTCTTTTATATGATAAATTCTTAATAAGTACTATTTAACTGAATCTTCCTAAACTCAACCAGTCTTTAGAAAATTGCTGAGTTCTTATATTGGGAAATTATTAAAACTAAATTATCTATACTTTCAAACTTGCAGGTATCAAGAAACAGCTTAGACTCTGGGGTTCTAGGGCCCATTAGGCAACTGACCAAGATTTCTGAAACAGGGTTGTTTTTGATTATGAGCTCAGGCTTTGGCATTAGAATTCAGTGAGATATGTTAACTCTCACCTGAGGAGACTAGAAACTTTGAAACACAGAGGAATTATAAAATCCAAGACCTTTACTCAATTCTCAAATAAAAGAATAAAAAAATAGAATGTTAAAGTAGAATAGTCAAACAAAAATTATTGATCAGAAGCAAATTTCAAAACAAGAAGTCAACTACCAGCGTCTGAAAACCAAGATAGTCCAAATTTTAATTTCATTATATTTGTTCTGTTTGTCTTATTTATTTTCCTTAACTGTGTGTCAAACAGTACATTAAGCTTGTCACATTATTAGTCATTTTAATTCTTAGAAAAACACTATGAATTCAGTGGTATTCATCTGTCGCTTTGCAGATGAATAATCTGAAACTAGAAGACATCAAAAAAACTGACATTTCCCAGCTATTGGATGGCAAGGTCAGGATAGGTTAATCAAGTCTGATGCCAAAACTGAAGTCCTAATCATTCATATTCCTTAGAAAACTTGACAGAGAGCCTGTATTCAAAACTGCTATTTGTGGATTGGATTTTATTTGGCAGATGGGTCATGTCTGTGAATAATCAGAAAATCACATGTTGGTGATTTGGCATTGCCTCTTGGTGCGGTTGCCCCCTCTAGACCATCTTTTGGAAAGATGTTGGGCTCAAAGACTAGAACATAACCAGTCGTCTGGCCCATAATCTTCTTTTCATACATGTTACTGAAATTGACCCCATTCTACTATATAATATGCTTCACTTCTTCAATTGCCCAGTTTAGGTTTGGAGTAAAGACTTATAACAAAGCAGGATACCTCTAAGGCAGGATAAAGATACATGAAGTGTGTATGGGGTGTGATAGAACCCCTTCAGTGATTCCACAAGACTCAGGGTGGTAGGTCCTCCATTTGTGACAAGGTTGGATATGTATAGCTCTTGTGAAAACAGACATTATTCCCAGTGTGCGTATCCTTTTTCTATTCATTATTGATGGTTAGCATATATATTAGGGTTTTTATGATTTTTTGTCATCACAAGATTTTGGTTCCAAGTGAAATCTTGAGTAAAATAAACCCAAAGCTATCAAAATGATATTGACAACACAGCTAGGATGCAACGGGAGTGTTGGTAGCCTGAAGTCTTTTGAGGGGTCATAATACCTCTCTATGCTTTGAGAGGTCATGGCCCTCGGCACTAGAATCATACTTTCCTGTACTGCAGAGAGCTATAGCTTCCAGAGCTTCCAGACTTCTCAGGGAGGTGTGCCCTATTTACCAAAGAGACTGGAGTGCTTTTTGTGTCTCCCTTTGTTCAAGACTTTCCCTCCCAAGATCGAAGGCTGGCTGCTTTAATCAAGCAGGGCTTCACCATGCTATGAATCTCTATGCTATGTCTGCTAACTTCTGCATCCCTGGTGCCCTGGCAAGCAGGAAGTCATCTGCTGCTAGCATTCTACGCTATCCTTCAGCTGATGGTGTTTTAGGTTATGCGATAGACTGCCTTCCAAAGTATTTAGCCAAAAACACTTTATCAAAGTATTCTGAAAAATGCTCCATGTTTTCTTTTTTTTTTTCCATAGCATGAATTATTTCCATAATTGTTTTTTTTTTTTTTTTCCCATAGCACTACTTATTACTCCTATTTGGCTGACTCCCACCTGCTCAAATGTAAACTTCACTAGGGTAGAAATTTCTGTCTGTTTTCTTCACTGATGTTACCTGACTGCCTAGAATAGTACTTGGCATATAGTAGATTCCTTGTAAATAGTTGCTGAATGAATGTGGCCCAACATATTTGACCTGGGCCCTATGCCCTGCATACTCTAGGCTATGGTGGTTAGGCCTAAGAGGCTCGGGGTGCCATACACTTTCAGTGATTGCCATCATCATCCTCCAGAATACAGTTTCATTGAAAAGTTAGCCCTCAAACATGGTCCCTGGTTATGACTGACACTAGATGAGGAAGTACTGAGGTAACGGTTTTTTTAGTATAGGTATACAGCTCCACCTATGCCCATGCTTAAAGATGAATTTTCTATAAGGTAGGGTAGACTGGGTTAACATATGGCTTAATCCTGGCTGCTATAACCGATTACAGGATCTGGGTGGCTTAAAGAGCAAACATATGTTCCTCACAGTTTCAGAGGCTGAAAGGCTGACCACAGGGTGACAGTATAGTCAAGCCTGGTGAGGGTCCTCTCCCAAGCTGTGGACTGCCTACTTTTTGTTGTATCTTCACAAGGTAGAAAGAGAATGAAAGAGCTCATTAGAGTCCCTTTCATAAGGCTACTAATTACATCGTGAGGGCTCCTCCTCTCACATGAGCTAATTATTTCCCAGAGACCTCACTTCATACTACCGCCACACTGGGGTCAACATCCAAAGTTCAGGGGAACACAAAATGCAGGGCAGAACAGGATGGGGGCATAAATAAAATTTTCAGTTATTAGAACACTCTAGATGTTTCTGGGGCTCTGACTAGTCCCTTCCTTGCATACAGAGATCCGTTATTTTAGCTTGATTGTGTAAAGCTCAGTGATGGACTGCTTATACTTTCTTGCATACACAAGGGCTTTTGGGTGTCCTTGATTGTTGGAGGGTTTCCTACACTTAGAGACTGAAATAGAGTCCCTCCCCCCTCCACCTGTTGATGACCTAAAATGCAACCTCTATACAATCATGTGCATTTTTAAAGGAATGCCATGTTTCCAAATGCAGAGAACACATGCTCACACAAGTCCACTCTAAAGAACAAGTTACTATTTTTCAAGTATATTATAGTTCCTCAGCTTGGAGATTCAACGACTAAACTGTTAATGAACCTCTAGAAGAAGTCACTTCTGTGTGTTGAACATACCAGTGATCCCCATCCAGAGGAGATCCTATATACCTTGGAAGTCCAGCTTCATGAAACATTACAGAAGATATCGTGACCTTGAGCAGTGCATACTCAGTGACACTAGAAAAGCAGTAGTCCTCTGTTCTTTACCAGGAGCATCTTTGAAGATGTGATTGTTGTTCCCTCCTTTGGCTTTCCTGCCCTGGACCAGCAATCATTCATCTTTTTAATCAAGCTGCTAGTATAGAATAGAGCTCTGCAGTGATTTAGTATGTCCTAGGAATCATTATCATAGGCTTTCTGTATGTAGGAGGTGAATTTCACCCTGTTCCAGTTTTTCAGATAAACAAGATAAAAAGAAACCACTTGCCTGGGATTACCATTAAACTGTAAACTCTTTGGCTTGTAAAATTAAGTGATAGATTGAGTTGGAACACAACCAATTTCTCTGTAGGTCAGGAGCAAAGAGTGATCATGGGAGTAATCACGGAATTGACAGCCAGGCACTCCCTTCTGTCTCTTAAGTGGAGAGTCAGGTAAACTGTATATAATCTTATCCCCCATTCTGTATGAAAGACAGAAACTTCAGGAACCTTTGAAGCTGTAGAAAATCTCCAATGGAATTCTTGTGGCTGTGATTAGAGCAGATTACTTGTCATCTGAGATTGTAAAGGCTCAAGAAATCTAACAGTCTTCTAAATTTTTAATAGACCAAATGGTACAACAAATAAAATCAAGAATCCAGGAACCAGCGATGAAGGAGAAAGAACATAAAACTGTTGATTTTTTTCTGAGCCAGCTACACTCCTGCATATATAGTGGGGAGGAGGAATCCACTTATGTAAATATTCAGTGATTGGGGGATTCATAGATATATGCACCATCCTGCCATTTTTGGGTCAGGTGCACGTTTTGGGCTCTGGTCAGTTTCCTGACCCCTTGGACTCATGTCTAAAGGGACTAAGTGATGAGTTTTAAAAGCACAGCTATAAGACAGAGTGGCATAAATTTAGTTAATATTGAAAAAGTGGACAAAGTTGAATATTATTTATGAGTTATAAAATATGTTTTACTGTATAAAACAGTTTTACTGTTCTGTTCTATTTTAAGGTATGCATATTCAAAATGTACTAATAATTATAGGTATTCAGGACGTACTCTTTTTTACTTCTGTTAAGGTTCTAAGCTAGGTCACAAAATATGAAGGTATAAAATACTTTTATCAGCCCCCATACTCAGTATTCAGTTGCATGAGATGTAGTTGGTTTGAATGAAAAAAATAATAGTAATGACTAGGTTAGTGTGTTATTTTCAGTCTGAAACCTATCATAGAACTCACTGTTGCAGTAATAATCATCTTGCTTTGCAATCAACAAATCAATCAGTCAAATAGTGTTATTCAGATTTGCTTCTTTCATTATTTACCTGGTATTAAAATAAAAAGGTCGGATTCTAGGAAATCTTTTAAAAATATAAGTTGAAGTAAGTACCCTGTCTTTCCTGGGGGTGGGAGTGGGGAATGGATTTGCACATTTTTATTTGGAAAATTTATATTTAGATGTGTTGATTTTTTTAAAAATATCCAATTCATGTATACATTCATTCTTTAAGACATGAAATAGACACCTGCAATATTCCAGGGCATTTAATTAATTTAGTAAGGCATTGTCTTTTCTCAGCAAAAATTCAAATTAGAGATATGGCCATATAAACAAATAGTTATCCCTTGAATGTGGTAAGTTAGACAGAATGGTATGCTGAAGGAGCAAGACACAAAGTGACAGAGAGAAGCAGACAACCTAATTCTGGAGGGTGAAACAGAAGGGAGGAAATTGGAGGCTTGCCATGTTGAAGAGGAGGATTGCATGAAAAAACGACCTGAGGAGACTTCTGATGTGTAATTAACAACTTCCAAGGCAGCCTGTTGGAGAAGGAGCCATACTTACATGTGACAGAATTTGGAACATAGGGTACCCTTAAATATTTACTATTATGCTAGTTTGGTAGAAATGAGTTACTTTGATACTATTATAATTTCTCTTAGCATTGATTTAGAAATTTGGTTATTTCAGGTGTATTTATTACATTATAATAAGATTTATAATAACTCTAGTCCAGGGGTGCCTGGGTGGCTCAGTGGGTTAAGCCACTGCCTTTGGCTCAGGTCATGATCTCAGGGTCCTGGAATCAAGCCCCGCATCAGGCTCACTGATCAGAAGCAGGCTTCCCCCTCTCTTCTGCCTGCCTCTCTGCCTACTTGTGATCTCTGTCTGTCAAATAAATAAATAAAATCTTTAAAAAATATATAACTCTAGTCCATAGTTTTCTGCAAGTGGTGACTGAGACAATAGCTTTTTGTGTTTGTAGGGATAAAACTTAAAATTTTGCACTACATTTTCTACCCCTCACCAGGGTAATGAGATCCTGGAAGTGAGCACCAGAAATTTTTGTATTATTTGTGTATGCGTCAGCAAATTCTATAGTCTACTGTAGAAAGTCCTTCCTAAGGGAAGAAATCTTTAGTACCTCAGTCCACATTATTGAATTCAGGCCTCTCTGATCTGAATGTCTGTGCCCCTCCAAAACTGGGATGGTGGCATCTTAATGCCCAAGATGAAGATGTTAACCAGTGGGGCCTTTGGGAGGTGATAAGGTTATGAGAGTACAGTCCTCATGATCGATTAGTGCCCTAATAAAAGGGACCCCAAAGAGCTTTCTCCCTCTTTTCACCCTGTGAAGACACAAGAAGTAAGCAGTCTACACCCTGAGAGAGGTCTTCACCGGAACAGGGCCATGCTGGTGCTGTTGACGTCTTAAAATATATAAATCGTTTATTTCATGCAACTCTAAAGTTTTCAGCTTAGGGAAATAGTTTTCTTGTGGTTATATAACAGCAAACTTTCTAATGTGCTCAGGTGAATCTACTTAGTGATCCCATGCAAGGTTATTGAGTGAGCCACTGAATGAATAAATAATTGCATTTACCTTTGAGTTATAAATGTCAGTTTTATTCTGGTAGTCATTGTGAGTTACCCTGTGCTAGTGAAAACCTTTAAAAATATTATGACTCATGCCTTATAATATTCTTTCAAAACTGTTTATTTTAAAAGAGTGTATTCCTATAAAATTATTTGACGTAATGTACTCATGTTATAGTAATTTTATGATTTACACTGAGCAAAGGAAATTAGTATGGTCTTACATTAAGGATGCCATCTTTCATGGGTCCCTTATAATAGTGCTTCTAATTTAAAACATTTTTGTTCCTAAAGTTGAGGTAGACGTGTTCTTTCTTTTCTTCACACCATTTCATACTAGAATTTACAATATCCTGACAGGTTTCACGTTTTCTGAAAATGTATATCAAGGTGTGCTGATAAGCACTGTGAGTGTTGAATAGCCAGCACTGTGATTCAATTCAGGCAAGGAAGGCAGGTGAATACTGGTGTGGCTGGGCTGTGACAGACGTTTGATTTCTGATTCGTCAGGCTTATGAATAAGGCTTATATGAACCTTAATCTGGAGAGAACGTCCACACACTTGGAGTAGACAAAGCAAAGCACTTAACATGGGCATCCAGACACTTAGGAATTAGGCTCAATGCAAACACTCTTCTTAATTTAATTTATTACTGCATAGTATTAGCAGTGATTCAAAATTTTACACTATGTTCTATCCTAGTTTCATCAAGGCAGCTAATAAGTTACATGTCTAAGTGGTGTCTATTGAAATAAACTTGGATTGGATGTAGAACTTGGACTTAGCTGCCACTTCAGGATATTTTAGTTTTAATTAAATGTCACACTCACCAAAAGTGATGAGTGAGCTGTGCTTGGTCTGGTAATGCACTCTGGGCCTACCTACCACGTAAGCAGAGATCGCATCTCTTCACACTCAGATGACATTTTTCAGACTAATTGGTATAAAGGGATATTTTTTTACTTTTATTTACATTTTAAGAAAAATGATTTATTTTAAAATATGGAATAGACGGTCTTATTGCTTCCAGGTTTATAAATATTAAAGTAATTGTTTTACTTTTATTGACAAACTGTTTAGCTGAGTATGCTATGTATTGAAGTTTATTTAAATTTGAGTTTCAAAAAATAAACAGACAAATTTGGAGTTTCAACTTCTATATCTTATTCTAAACTTACTACGTGTTACTTAATTTCAGACAATGTGTTTTGGGGAAAAAATTTGTCTGTTTTTACAACAAAAATATATTTGAATCTGCATAAACTTCATTTCATAAACATTTCCTCTTTGTTATGATTTATTTACAATTTCTTGGTAAATCTAGGTTTTTAAATGCTTGACTTGTGGGAGAATCTCTATATGTAAGTGATTGATTTTTGCTCAGTGCTGTGGTTCTATGACATATAAAAGTGTTATGACCGTAAAATATATTGCCTCACCATGATAGTGTTCCCAAGCTCATTATTTCTTGACATTTCTTTACAGATCTTCTCATTGTATTTCTTTCTTTTTATCCTTATTTGGCCTTTCTTTTCCCTCACATATTCTCTTTTGAACACTGATTACTTTTGGAGTACCAGTCATTTGGATGACATTTTTATATACTTCTATTCACAAGTAAAATGCATGTTTGGACTGAAACACAAATACCCACAATTACTGAATAATCCATGATAGCAAAACAGTTTACTCAAAAGGCACTTAATATGTCACTAATTTAATTTATGCAATTTTTTCTAAATTTAGCAAGGCCTAGATTCTCAAAAATAGAGTAGTCTACAGAGAATAAAAGTAGATTTAAAACTGCTATTTATTCAGTTCAGCCAACAGAAACATTCATGGTGAAATATGAATAAGAAATTTTCATTTGCAGGGTGCCTGCGTGGCTCAATCAGTTATGTGTCTGCCTTCGGCTCAGGTCATAATCTCAGAGCCCTGAGATCGAGTCCTACATTGGGTTTCCTGCTCCATGGAGAACCTGCTTCTCCTTCTGCCTTTTGCTCTGTCTCTCATGAATAAATGCATGAAATCTTTTTAAAAAGAAAGCAAAAAGAGACATATTCACTCGTTTTTGTTTCATTTTCTATAGTATCACTTCATGTATACACATTTTTTAATGTTTTTTTTTAATTCAAATTAGTCGACACGAAGTGTAATATTAGTTTCAGATGAATAATATAGTGGTTCATCACTTCCGTACATCTGGTGCTCATCACAGGTGCAGGCCTTAATCCCCATCACCTCATTCATCCATCCACCCCCCTCCTCCCCTCAGGTAACTATCAGTTTGTTCTCCATAGGTAAGGGTCTCTTTCTTGGTTTGCCTCTCTCTCTTTTTTTCCCTTTGCTCATTTGTTTTGTTTCTTAAGTTCCACAAATGAGCAAAATCATATGATATTTGTGTTTCTTAGACTGATTTATTTCGCTTCGCCTAATATTCTCCAGCTTCAGCCATGTCATTGCAAATGGCAAGATTTCATTTTTTTTTAAATTTTTTTTTCAGCATTCTAAAATTCACTGTTTATGCACCACACCCAGTGCTCCATGCAATATGTGCCTTCCTTAATACCCGCCACCAGGTTCACCCAACCCCCAACTCCCTCCTCCAAAACCCTCAGTTTGTTTCTCAGAGTCCACAGTCTCTCATGGTCAGTCTCCCCCCTCCAATTTCCCCAACTCATTTCTCTTCTGCATCTCCCAGTGTTCTCCATGTTATTCCTTATGCTCCACAAGTAAGTGAAACCGTATGATAAATGACTGTCTCCGCTTGACTTATTTCACCCAGCATAATCTCTTCCAGTCCTGTCCATGTTGATACAAAAGTTGGGTATTCATCCTTTCTGATGGAGGCATAACAGTCCGTTGTATATATGGACCATGTTTTCTTTATCCCTTCATCTGTTGAAGGGTATCTTGGTTCTTTCCACAGTTTGGCTAGTGTTGACTAGTGTGGCCATTGATGCTATGAACATTGGGGTACAGATGGCCCTTTTTTTCACTACATCATTATCTTTTAGGTAAATAACTAGTAGTGCAATTGCAGGGTCATAGGGAAGCTCAATTTTTAATTTCTTCAGGAATCTCTACACTGTTTTCCAAAGAGGCTGCACCAACTTGCATTCCCAGCAACAGTGTAAGAGGGTTCCCCTTTCTCTACATCCTCTCCAACACTTGTTGTTTACTGTCTAGCTGATTTTTGCCATTCATTTTTATGGCCATGTAATATTCCATTATATCTATCTATCTATCTATCTATCTATCTATCTAATGTGTATCTCACATCTTCTTTATCCTTTATGGACACTTGGGCTGCTTCCTTAACCCGGCTACTATAGGTAGTGTATCCCTTTGAATTAGTATTTTTGTATTCTTTGGGTAAATACTTAGTAGTATACACATAGACTTATTATGGACTTTCTTACAAACCAAGAAAGTTTGAGGATACAGAACAGAAGCACATTTGAGAGAAACTTAATGAAGAGTGAGTTAAATTTTGTGAATTTTATATCAGTGAGAGGAGAGGGTGAGAGAACCTTAGAAATTTCCATTTTTTTCTGGCAAACTAGATTTAATAGATAGTAAAGCCATAACTTAAGATAGAGAATAAAGAATGGAATAAAATAGGAAGATAATGCTTTTGAGTTTTGATATGCTGATTTCAAAGGTTATGAAAGTTTTTTTTTTAAGTAAATCAGTATAATAGGCATTAGCAAATATGTTTCTAGTTCTCACAAATTATGAGAGGGATATGCATACAAATTTTATATACAAATACATATAATTGACACGTGGAAGAGGAATTTTTAAAGAATATTTATGCGAAGGGTATAGTGAAGTAAAGATCACAAGCACTGAGCACAAATTTTTAGATTCAAATCTGGCTTCACCATATATTGGATGAGTGACTTTCAGGATGGAATTGATTAGATGGAGTCTGTAGCTTGACAGAAAAGGCCAACTGAGACAGAAGCATTAAGGAGGTGGACCAGTTTCTTTTAAAAGGATGCAGGTGATCTAGCAACTGGTGTATTTATTTTGCTACCTTAGGATGGGAAAATTGAATTCAAATATAAAACACCAACAACAACATGGAGTTGAAGAGGAATTACACTAAAAAGTTTAACTTCATCTTTGTAAACTTAGATGAAAGAATTTATTTAAAAATAAATTTCAGGGTGTAGATGGCTCAGTTAAATGTCTGCCTTAGGCTTAAGTCATGATACCAGGGTCTTGGGATCTAGCCCCACATCGGGCTCCCTGCTGGGAGATTCCTCTCCCACTCCCCCTGCTTGTGTTCCCTCTCTTGCTCTCTCTCTGTCAAATAAATAAATAAAATCTTCAAAATAATAATAATAGTAATAATAAAATTTTCATAAAATATTCATAGCCATCAAATTTCCTAAAGTATTTGAAGATAGTCTTTCTTTCTTATACTTCCAAAGTTCTGAATTTTCTTAAACATCTTCAAAATCTAGTAAACCACTTAGACTGTTGTAATATGGTGACATGGGAATTCAATAATAAAAAAAGCAAGTAACCTATGTACCTAGTTCTCTTAAAGCAGATAAATTTTAAAATGTTTTCAATGACAAATGGAGAAAAATCATAATCATTTGGCATAAATAATTTATAAGGACTTTCAGTGAGTAAGATTCCTTGAGAGTTTCTGTAAGTAGTAGTAAGTGCCTTAGTTCTCCCAGCTCCCCGGATGTGGGGGCCAAGGAGTAATAGCGCTTGCTTGAAAAATGTTACAAGTCATTGTACCAAGATAAATCAGTGCCTTAAGTTCTTTTTGCGTGTCTGTTGAATTTTAAGTGAATCCAACTCTGCTTTCTGTCAGGTATATAGTAGACTGATTAAGTTGTCAGTTTTTAAACCTCTGTAGGTGATAAACTGGCCATTTTAAATGCCATTGTTAAATGTTGTATCAAATTGCAATGGGCTCTTAGGCCCCTCATGGAACTTAGAAATGCCAGTGACTTCATTGTATTTATATTCCTATAAATTAAAAAAGCCTCTTTTGAATATCTGCTATTTGATATGCCTGGTTAAATTATTAATTTAAGCTTTGTTATGACAGCAGTTACCTTTGTTAAAATGTTCCCTGTGTTCTATTTTGAGAAATAATTTTCATTTAGGAAATAAACCGCAGTTCCATATATTCCCTCCATTAGCTCTCCTCCTGATACTCTTTTTCACTTTGGTGACCTTTGTTTCATTGAAGTAGAAAATCTTAACGTCTTTGACTTTTTCCCCTTTTCACCATTTTTCTAATTGACCAAAGAGGTAACTCCTATTATGATCTTTCCTTGTTACATCCATTGCTGTCTTTCCATATTCTTTGCGACCAGCCAATGCAGATACTCCACATAACATACTCTGAAATGCTTGTCCCTTTAATTCAGTTGTCAGTCATCTTATCTTCTGCCTAACCTTTATTAAATGCCAATTTTGTCATGTCAGTATCTATTTATAAAAAATTAATGAAGAAAAATTTAAGGTTTGATATTTACCATGGCTTTTGAGATCCTCTGATGTCTTTTCAAAACTATTTCTCCAATGATAATATATTACCAATATTATACATGAAGTTAGCCTCCTCTATATTGATCTCTAGCTATCCTCTGAATGTTCCTTGAATACCTTTGCCTTACCTAGAATGTCCAGAAGCACATATATTCCTCATATGTCATAGACACATTCACATATTCACATATGTCTACCCTCTTTCTGTCTATTGCAATATCTATCACATCTTTTTCAAGATTTTTTGCCCTCTGTGGAGGCTTCCTGATTATAAATCTCATGATGGCCATAATTGATATATTCCATCTTGTTTTATCATTTTTCATCTTATGTAGTATTAATCTTGCCAAATAGATTATAATTCCTTTGACATTTGGAACTGTGGCTTATTATTTTTATATACCATTGTATTTAAAAGAGTGATTTACAAAATGCAAATAGTTAATAAATACACTGATTTTTATAGATAATTTTTAATTTACCTAACTCTACTTTAAAGGTTGATATTACATGGATTTCTTTGAAATTAGTTCACAGAGGTTACAGATTTATCAGGGTTCCACTTTTCAGTCTATGGGTTTAAGCTTTCTCTTACTTTAAGACTCTATCATGAAGAGGGGTGCCTGGCTAACTCAGTCAGAAGAGCATCTGACTCTTGATCTTGGGGCTGTGAGTTTGAACCCCACATGGCTGGGGTGTAGAAATTACATAAATTTTAAAAAAAGAGAGAATGTATTGTGAAGATACTGGCATTTTTTTCAATGATCAACCCTATTCTAATACAAAAAGATGATTTATTGATTAATTTATAAGGAATGCCATGATTTAATCAATGATGGCCCTTGTAGGCAATGAATCATTGAAATACTACACTCTTCACAGTTTTCTTTAAAGTTATTATATCTATTCCAAATACATAAAAAGTAAAACATCAAAAAGGGGTTGTTCAGCATCAGTGAATACCATTTTATTTTCAAATTCCAGTCCTAAATGGAAATTGTGATTAGAAATGCTTTTTATTTTTTTCTAAATGAAATAAAGGCCTTATATTACCATCCACTTTCATTTTTTGTGTGTGTAATTTGAAACACCAAAAATGGAGAGATTAACTAGGTAGGTAACAAATATATCAGCCCTGTCCACTTTTCTCTAAGCACAACTTTTGACACTACAAAACTTTAATTTTCTTCTGACATTTGGGTCCAAAATGAGATGGTTGGATGTGGCCACAGGTCAAGAATGATTACGAGAAACTCTGGATGTTAAATCACTAGAGCCATGATTAAGACATGACCTTAAATTTTAGTTGTCCAGGTTTTTCCTAATATGCACAAGTTTTAATGTATCTGTAGAGGTCAATTAGAGCACATCTAGCCTTTGGGAAATGTATTAAACTAAAGAATTATGTATTTTCTTTATATACTTTAATACCTGAAGTATAGCAATGTATTTAGTCACCAAAATGTCCGTGGAAAGTATGGTCTTGATTAATGGGTGAATTGATCGTTTTTACTGAATGAAAAATTAACCAAGTATTTTAATATAAATTAACTAATTAATTTCAGGCTCATTTTCATTTTATTACAATGAATAGGGTATCTATTATACCCATCAGCATATCAGTGTAAAATTACCCAGAATTATATTTAACATTTAAAGTGCTTACATCCTTTGCCTTTTCTATAAACTTTTCCTTAGAAAAACAAATTTACTACAAAGACCAAAAATGGAAAGTGTTTAAATAATAATCAGCAGACATTTCTCAAACTGTCTGACATCCTTAAATTCTTTTTAAAACAATGAAGTCATTGCACAATTTGATATTGTCAATAAAGTCAGTGTTCTGTACCTGCTGTACAATAAGCTCTTGGTAAGTGTTTATCCATTGTTCTGCTATGTATTCATATGTTATCAGTTTAATTAAAGGAGGAACAGAAGTGAGGTTGATGAGCCTTCACTTTTAGAAATTTACATTTAAATAAGGTAGAGAAGTTAATATAATTAGCTGTTATGTAAGTTTCATTTGTTTCATGAAAATGCCTACTGATCAAAGATATTTATTTGTTGTTACCGTAGAGGAGGCTATCAAAGAACATCTTATAAAGTTATTGATATTTTACTCTTGCTTTGAAGATAGGATATAGCCAGCCATGTGGACAAGTGAGAAAAGGAGAGAAAAGCGGAGGAAATAGTTTGAGCGAATCCACATTGATAGGAAAGTAAAGGAGTCCGTGAAAAAAGGGCAGGGATGATAATTCATTGTGGTTGTCTGTAGCTTCACAGGGTTGGGAGAGAGTAATTGGAAATAAACTTGGAAAGACCAGTTTTCTTTCAAATAAAATTTGTGTAATAACTAATTGGGCTAAGCAAATCCACTTTGAGGACTTTTGAAACAGCCTGGTGAAATTAAACAGCTTTAAAATCTTATCCATGCAGCAGCCTGAGAAAAACTTCTTGGAAAGAGATTGGAGAGATAAAAGTCACAAAAAGAAATACAGAATCTGATATATCACTATCTCAGATTAAAATAAACATCTCACATTAAAATTAATGAGTACATGTATTAGGGGGAGAAGTATTGGAAATAAATAAGAATGCAGGCAAATGATATTTCAGAGGCTCTATCTCCAAGACTTGAAAATTGATTGATGATGCCCCCAAATGGAATACGAACAGTGAGCAACTTTTGACAGAAGGAAAATAGATTCGGTTTGCACATAGAAAGTTTGAAATTAAATTATGCTATCCGACTGAATTCTAGCTGAGGATTGGAAATCACAGGATTAGGTTTTGGAAAAGTGCATACTGAAGATCCCAAGAGAAAAGAAAGAAAGGCGAGGAAAGAAGAAAAACGTGGAACAGAATGGAAATTCCCTTGTTATTTTCAACCACATAATGTCTTTTTTGCCTCCTTCCCTTCTACCCATGAGAAGATCTTTAAACAAGAAAGCAGTGCCACTCCTGGGGCTCGCAGCTCAGTGACAGACGGACATAACCCCTTTCCGAAGAACTGTATCATTAGCCCACACTGCCCAAGATGTTCATAAATTAAGCTCTCTTCAACCTAAACCCTTTAACCTAAACTCGGATCTTTTCTATCTGCCCAGCTCTTTCTCAGTTTATAAAACCCCCAACCACATGCTCAGAATTGTGGATCCCCAAAACCTCAGCCATCTCTTCCCATTTAAACTTCTTGTAGGGACGGCCTCAATTTCCTTAACTTCTGCAATTTGCTTCTGTTGCCCCATTACATTTAAACTAAATACACTGGAAGGATTAGCTATGCTTCAAAGTGAAAAGTTCTCATCTGTGAATGCTCACTGGAACTGGCCTTGTTGGTAGCTTTTAGATAACTCTGTAGTCTCTTGGTTCTCCTCTTTTTCTTCCTATTCTTTCTAACTTCTGTGCTTTTCTTAACCTATTTCTCTCTGAAACCTCAGATTTACTTGACCACTTGTTGAGCCCCTGTAATATGCCAAGCACTCGCCCCTGTAATATGCCAAGCACTCTTTGAGAATTAAGGAATTATGAATAAAACTAAGACCCAGACCTGAGAGGAGAAGAAAACCCTGTAATCCAGCCTGTTTCCCAAACAAAGAATGTGTTATTCAATGATGGGGAGTATAAAGAAACATATTTTAAAGAACTTAAATATGTCCAGCAAGTCTTCCTTGATCAATAGTTTTTTCTTCTCTCATGTTTTTGATTTTACCTTTCATTTCTTTAAATGTTTCTGATATAATTAAGTTACGTTCTGAGTCTTATTCCATTTTTTGAAATTTCATGGATCTGTTTATCCTTTTGAATGTTTTAGTTGACTCTTGCTCTCAGTGCCTTATTTCATTTTTTTTTTTTTTTTTTTTTGGACAGAATTTTATCAGTTTAGGTTGAAGAGAGCTTAATTTATGAACATCTGGGGCAGTGTGGGCTAATGATATAGTTCCTTGGAAGGGGATTATGTTCGTCTGCCACTGAGCAGTGAGCCCCACGTGTGGCACTGCTTTTTTGTTTAGTATTTCAGCTTGGAGGTTCCCAAAGCACATGTGTCTATAATTAAATTCCCGAACCTGGGATATGGCAGAGTGTGGTTAATCTGTTTAAACAGAAACAAAGTTCCCTCTCCTGCACAGGCTAGGAGAATCCACTCTCCTTATCACTGCCCTTTTGCCAGTGGGCTGATTTATTCTCTACCCTCCTCCTACTAAGGGTGAATTTTATTCGGCTCCCATGTTACCTGGTGTGCTACAGCACCCCCGTTTATAGACAAGTTTTGACCCCATCTTTATGCAATCTGTGCACCTTTTGCTTACTACAATCCACACATTTCCAGTATCACTTTATACTCTGATTTTTAGATTGTTCTTCATTTCTTTTTTTAATCCCTTGATGTTCCATTACTTTTCTGAAAGGCCAGCTATAGGTATCTGGAAGTAAGGGACGGTGGGAAGGGTTTTGGAGTATGGTCACACTATCTTGCCTACCATATTATTAGAAATATAAGTCTTTCAATTTGTATTAAAATATAATTCCAAGTATCCTCTAAAATTTTAGAATATTCAGCTATTGTATTTCAAATCGGACAAGCTTATTGAACATCTTTGCTATTTTATTACCATCACCTTTGTTCCTTCACTTAATTTATTTATCTTGTGAAAATAGTGTTCATTCACATTTCTTATGCAGTGTTCTTCATCTTTTCATGGAAATATTTTAGCAGGTAGTCAAAATGCAGTTTATATTTTAATTGTTATGATGACAGTGTAGGATTTCAAATGAGGTTCCAAATGTTGGACATTTTGTAGTCATTGACCAATGTGGTGGCACATATACAACCAAGAAGGTAAACACAGAAGTGAGTATAAATTGACTCATTTATGTGACAAACAAATTTCAACATGTTATATTAAATAAGTCCTGTATTTGATCTGGTTGGGAATTGTATACTAATGGAACAGACATAATGTTGTTAGGTTATATTTTATAATTAGATTGCATTTTATAAAACTTTCATTTCTTTTTATAGGTAATAAAAATTTACAGGGAAAATAATCGCTGTTTGGGTCATGTCATTAATAGATCATGTGATAGAATCTTAGAATTCATGTTGAAAGCCATATTTAATTATGATTTAAATATTTTTTTCAGCTCTTCTTCAAGTGACAATTTCACTTAGCAAAGTAGAGCTTAGTGTGGGTGAATCTAAATTCTTCACATGTACAGGTATGTATTTATACATATATTTTCAGATGATAATGTATTTTATGCTTTAATTATTTAATATTATATATTGGCAACATTTAAATGGTGAAAAACAATCCTCTGAAAATAAGACCTTTTATTATCATTGGGTTTATGAGGTTGGAAAGTGTTAATAACCCTATTTTGTATGTTAAAAAATATGAATTTTATTTCTTTTAATTTCAACTTATTACTTTTGACTGCCAAACTAGCTCATTTATTTTGAAAATAACTTATCAGATATAAAGTATCCACAATAACCTAAATAAATTCAAATAGTAGTCCTGTATAAACAGTAATATTAGGATGAATGTAAATATTATAACTGAATTATCTTTGTAAATATGCAATGAATAAATTAGATATGGCACACTGCACTGTAGTTACACCTGAATGAAAACTTTGGGACAAAGCAAATCAAATCCATCCTTAGGAAGAGTGAATTTTTTAAAAAGTAGATATTTAATCAGCAAAACTTTTGCAAGAATTTTGTGACTATTAATCAAAAGTATCATATATCATAATACCTGTGGGAAATTTTATGGACCTCATTTACTTTAATCATGCACATGTAGAATATTTTCAGAAGACATTTAAATACTTAAGCAACAAATTCTAATTCAGAGTACTGTGGAGCTCACAAATGCACACATTCGGCTTCTATTTATATTCATCAAATTCATTTTTATGCACACAAGCCTTCATACCTAAAGTTTTAAATAATATTCATCTAGAGCCAAAATTGCTTTTTAGGGTATTTTAAAATTGCTTGTATTCCTGAATATGCCTAAGTAATTCAAAACTGAATTAAAATAGGCATTTCTGACATAAAATGCATTATACAAGTCTTGAGAATTGCATGGTTTATTTAAATTATTATTAAAATTAATAAAATAGAAATAATCATAACATTTATAAATAACATATACTATGTTATACATATTACATGATATGTATGTATAATATCACATTTTATGAAAAACTAATAGAAGCCACAGTTCTTCCTAAAGGTCTAAATTAATAGGTCTGTGAATGCTTATTTTTGCATATTGACAAATAGGCAGAGAACAAGTGAAATATTGGTTCAACATCATTTATTATGTCAGCAGAGCTTGGTCATAAGAATGTAGATCATTGTTTTAAATCTCATCCATATTTTGTATACACAAATACACAAATGCACACACACAGCTCAGTTGTGTCATATATTCACAGAATAATGAAGTATTTTGAAATTGGAATTGTATTATTTTCTTACATTTGCATACCACAGTGATTTAAATTATATAGTGTTATTACCTCTGTAGGTATTACATAAGGTCAATTAAGGCATAATTTAAAAGAATGAATTCATATCATTTAGTGTGCTAAGTTTTGCTCATAAAATAAGGCAAAATAATGAAACATTTTTATTTTCCTTATATAAAGATGTGTAACCAAGAGCCATACAGTTGTCATGTAAGTGGCCTTATATATAGGAAACAGAGTAGTAAAACAAGAATCAAAAAAAAAAAAAAAATGATGTGGGGAAACCCCTGCAAATCAGAATGCTTTCATCTATTTTTCCTACTACAATGCTGACCAAGTTGCTATGTCTCTGAAATTTCTTGATATACTAAAACATAGACATCTAAACTCAGTAAAATAAATGTCTTCAATTTACACTGTCAGGGGGTCAGACCCTCAGAGGGCTAAATAAGAGTATGTCATAAATAGCAAATGAATTTGTATACTACATTTTTAAGAAAATAAAAACTTTAATGTTATTTATCAGTATCTCCAGTAGTCTACTCTTAACAAAATAACATGGAAAGTTTCACTGGAGATTATTATTTACTAGAGATGTCATGAAAAGAGAATCGTGACTGACTGCTCTATGAAAATGCGGTATAAATTCTCCATGATAATGAAATTTTATATCATATTATCAAGTAAGAAAATGACCAAAATATTTCACAGAATATTCGATATAATTTGCTGTATAAAATGAAATTTTGTATTGTTCTAATTCAAAGTGCTGCTCATTGAAATTATTCATTTGAACTTCTCTGTGGAGAGGGCAATCAAAGCAACTACCTCCCCCAAATGAGTCATCCCATCACCACTGTGGTTTTATGGTTCTGTCCAGAAAGAACTGAAGATAACATAACTGAGATCCATTTAAGATTTAACTAAACCGTCTTTCATACTTTTTGCTCACGCATGTCTAATTTGATATGGAAAGCACAATAATTTGTTTCTAAAGCCATTTCTTTGGGAAAAAATAAGATGGAACACTGTTTTTCAAAGTGGTCCTGCAGATGTTAACTTTATGCATTTTACCCTGATACTTTTGAGTTAATAGTGTATACTGCTTCCACAAATTATTTCTCAAGGAATTAGGTGAAATACAACCTTCAGGTGAGTAAAAGCAAACATTGGAAGATTCAGCTTTTACGAAGAGTGTATTAACCTGGATTCTGAATTGGAAAACTTAAATAAATGTTTACCCTGTAATGATTTGGTTGTAATTGCCTAGCAGTGTAAGTATCGTTTCAATGCATTCTAATTATCATATGATTAAATAGTTAACAGTTTTAGATTAAAATGATGAAATTGTTCATTTCAGTTGAGAAGAGAGATTGGGGTTCCATTTTGAAAAACAGTTATTAGCCTTATCTGTACAGGTTTAACAACTTGGGAAATTAATAACGAATTCAGTATTACCAAAAACCAAGGTTTATTTTGTATAGGATTTACATTGTTATGAACTTTGCTTTTTGGGGGAAAAAAAAGTGCTATCTCCTGACCCTGGCAAAGAGAATTGGGAACAGGTGAAATCATGTTAGTAATCGTGTTTCTGTTCAGATATATCAAACATTTTTAATTTATGTCTGACTCAGTGGCCAAGCCAGTTTTATAAGTTAACTGTAGTAATAACTCATCCATTGCTATAGTAAATTTTCAACTATCAGAGCTTAAATACCATGCTGTCAGTTTCCTGTAGAACTTTTGTGTTTTGCTTATGCAAACAGGACTGAATTCTCAGCATTGGATAAAGAAGGATGAACATGTGTGCTAACATTTGTGTTTACTTTGAATTTTGTAAGATTTTCAGACTTCCAGCCTTCTCCTATTTACATTTTTCCCCCAAATTGTTGAAAGTTGTCACATAATAGTAAATGTCAATGCCAAAACAAACACTTGCAACAGATTTTCAAACATATCTTGTCCGTGGATCTTTTCAGCAATTGGTGAACCTGAGAGTATAGATTGGTATAATCCTCAAGGAGAGAAGATAATTTCAACACAGAGGGTAGCAGTGCAAAAGGAAGGTGTCAGATCACGACTAACCATCTACAACGCAAATATAGAGGATGCAGGGATTTATCGTTGTCAAGCAACAGATGCCAAAGGACAGACACAAGAAGCTACAGTTGTTTTGGAAATTTACCGTAAGTCATGCATTTATTAATTGATTAAAATGTGGCTGTGAGAAAAAAATGCATTTAATAAAAACTGACACTCATGAAAAACTATGTGCTAAACAATATCTTGAGACCATTACAAATATCAGCTTATTTCTATTTTACTATAGTGTATCTCTAAAATAGAATAGATAATAAAATAGTAGATGATAAACACATAGATGGACATTTCTGTTGGTTAAATCACAGAGATGAAAATGATTTCATATTCTCCAGCCATTGAAAATCTTTTGGGTAAGTAGAGAACATTATTTAGGATTATGAAATTTGTAAGGAGTACTTTTTTCATACTCAAATAAAAGGTCAGGACTAGAACAAATGAAATTGCATATATGATAGCAGTGACCAATCTAGAATGAGAATGAAGGAAGGGTCGGTGAACAGGAGTGAATACAGAAGACCTGAAAACTCATCTAGTGGAGAATAATATCTAGCTGGATTTTTCACCATCAGAACTTTTATTAATAAAATGTTCCACGCTTATACTTCATCTTATGACTTGAGATTGACTGCCTTCTACAACCTTTTCTCCTTCTTACATTTAGGAATCATTAACCTTTCTTTCTTTCTTTCTTTCTCTTTCTTTCTTTCTTCTTTCCTTTCTTTCTTTTTTTCTTTCTTTCTTCGTTTCTTTCTTTCTTTTAAGAGTTATTTACTTATTTTAGAGGAGGAGAAAGGGCAGACAGAGAAGGAGAGACAGTCTCAAGCAGACTTTTAGCTGAGCAGGAAACCTGGCACAGGGCTGGACCTCATCACCCTGAGATCATGATCTGAGCCCAAACCATGATCACATGCTTAACCAACGGCACCACCCGGGTGCCCCAAGAATCATGAAACTGTTTAAGAACACATTAAAGCCTGTTGACACCATAGGCTTGAAACCCGCCTCTATCACTTCCTTTTGTGGCTTTAGCAAATGTCTACCCTCTCTGTCTTCAGTTTTGTCATCCATAAAAGAGATATAATAGTATTGCCTACCTCATACGTAAAGCTGTTTTAAGCACTACATTAATTATTAATATTATATAAAGTTTTTAGAACAATGCCTTACAATTAATATGTGATAGCATTTCTACTACATTAATGAAAAGTATCTGAAAAATTATAAAATTTTTAAAAATACTAACTCAAGATATCTCTTCCTTAAAGTTTTATTATTATTACTATTACTACTATTATTGTAGAAACAAGATATGAAAAAAAAAAGGCAAAGCATGCCCACAGCATGACTTCCTTCTTGATCTCCAGTGCAATTTGCTGGCACATTACTGCCATTTTTCCTGATTTCGACTTTGACCCTACTCCTGTTAGTTTCAAAACTCCTAAAGAAAAAGATGGTATATCTATTTATATGATCCCCACTGTACCTATTTCATAAATAGAAAAAAAATAAATTGAAGTGATCATTTCACAGACATAGTATTTGGAAAGATTTTTCATTACTTTGAGTGATGAAAAGGAAGGTGCCTGGTGTTTTGTTTGTAAACTAAAGAAATGACTTTTTTTTCCTGGCAAGAACAATGAATTACTTTTGTGAAAATTTCTCAACAAGCATAAAGACCCACATTCTTTCCTTCATTTGACACACTTATTGGGTGTCTACTACATGGCAGGCAATATTCTAAGTCCTAGACACTCAGTAAAAAGAAAATGTCACCCACTTGGTGCTTATTATTTTAGTAAGCAGAAAAACACAATGAATGAACGTAGATAAATGCATGGATGCTAGATAGACATGCTATAGAATTCTATAGTGAAGAAAGTTAGTGTGGTAAAGAGAGGGAGAGTTGAATTGGGAAGAGAGAAGGTTATTTTATCTGTGAAAGTTGAGTGGAAATCTGAAGGAATTCAAAGGAGCACAAGGCCCAAGGATGGGAACAAACCTGGAGTATTCAAGGGATTGCAAAGAAGATAGTTTGTCTGGATCACAGGGACTAAGAAAAGAGAGAAGAAATCAGGATCAGAATTGTGGGGCTGACTCCAGTTCACATAGTACAGCATTATGTGGACTACGAATTTTCCTCTCAGGGAGATGAGAAGTTCTTGAGTAGAGGAATTCTTTTTTTTTTTTTTTTTTAATATTATTTATTTATTTGACAGACAGAGACCACAAGCAGGCAGAGAGGCAGGCAGAGAGAGGAAGGGAAGCAGGCTCCCTGCTGAGCAGAGAACCTGATGTGGGGCTTGATCCCAAGACCCTGGGATCATGACTTGAGCCAAAGGCAGAGGCTTTATCCCACTGAGCCACCCAGGCACCCCGAGTAGAATTCTTACCCGGCCTAAGGTTTTAAAAGATCTAGGGTTAGCTGATGATTTCATCATCGCATCAATCAGATTTTGGAATATGTTACTGGGAGAAGAGAGAAATAATACTTTTGTGGTTTGTTCTACTTTCTTGAAACAGAAAAACTCACTTTCAAAGAAGTGGTATCTCCTCAAGAATTCAAACAAGGAGAGGATGCCGAAGTGGTTTGCCGCGTTAGCAGCTCACCTGCCCCTGCGGTCAGCTGGTTGTATCATAATGAGGAAGTCACCGCTATTTCCGACAGTTAGTATTTTGGTAACTCCCTAAATTATATGTTCTAATAATAGTGCAATTTTTTAAAAGACTCAATCTACCTGACTGCGTATACAAATTTTATTTTTTGGATTCCAAGCATCTAACAACTTAAACTCTGAAGTTGGAAGTTGGCAGATAATGGACCTCGGGCTCAATTCAGCCCCTCTACTGTCTTTTTATGGTATTGTGAGGTCACAGCCAAACCTGACCATTACATAGTAGCCAGGGCCGCTTCGGGGACAGGGTTGAGCAGCTGTGACACAGATGGAGTGGCCAAAAAAAAAAAACTACGATATTTATCATTTGGAGATTTACAGAAAAGGTTTGTTGACCCCATCTTTTTAAGAAAAAATTAGCATAAACTGTATAAGGATAATAAATAAATGAAGGACTTAGTCCTGATGCATTCATATTTGACACATCACAGATCAAACATCATCCCCTGGACTCATCTATGTAATGTTAAAATAGTATCTATGCGAACCCTGTTTCTTATTCTGACAGTGTTCTTTCAAGGACACCTACATATTCTAAATATTATGGGAAGATACATATGGATAATAGATGGAAAAATACATTCATTCAAATTGTATTCATAATTTTGATTCAGACTGAGCTAAAATTCCAGAATAATATGACATCTAAATTGAAAGCATAATTTGCTTACATTATGCTACTTTACCATTGTGCATTGGGAGCAGTTTCAATTTAGAATATTTTTCAATGCACCTGCATTTGCAGAGAGTTATGAAATAATTGAATCTTTTCAAATACTTTCCATCCTGGATGATTCCGTTGTGAGTTTCTAAGAGCTAAAACTTATAGCATAAAGGAGAGAAAGCAGATAGTATCTATTTTTGAATATGTAAAGAGGACATGTCATAATCACGTTTAATAGTCATTTTTAAAATTTTGAGACAATTTCTCTCATCATAGCATTTTCAGCTCTTGTCACTTATTGACTACCTCTCTCTTTTTTTCTATTATAATAAGTTAGTGAGAAATCATACTTTATTTCCTCTTATTTTATTTCAGGATAACTACTTTATATTTCATTAGCTCATCACATGAGTACTTTGTGCAATGTATTTTCAGCTATTTTTTCCCTCAATAGTAAAGAAAAGGCAGTTCTTTTATAGCAGTTAGATGACAATGTCTAAACATTTTCAGATTGCCTCATCTTAGGCTTCAAGTGTACATCTGGTTTATTGTAAACCTTAATTACATGAAGGTTTTGAAATGAATTATAGTTTTTAAAAGACACAGAGAACAAAAGCCTCAAAGCAGAGATTGATAGTTAAGTGTGACGGTAATGGAGGAGCACTACTCTGTGCTATAGCTCACACAGTTTTTCCCAGTATCCAGGGACAAGATGATTTGAAGCTGGAATGCCATTATGGCTCTACTCTTTCCTTGGCCTGGCAGCTTTGAATTTTCTAACAGCTCTGTATCTAATTCAGATTCTCTCTCTGTAAACAGTGGGTTATTATCTCCAATTTTAACAATAGTTGTGAGTTTCAAATAAGACTTGCGCATAATAAATATTTGTTAAATGAATGAATTAAATATTTGCGTACATATCAGTTTTGCCACACAATGACATTTATCTTTCTCCTTCCTTCTCATTGAGTTTTTAAATCTTGAGAATCAGTGTTACCAGAATTATATGCACTCAGATTATAACTAGAATAAAAAAATTGAATGTAGAGGAACGTGACTAGTCTAGAGTAAACCTGGCTCAGAGTTGCATGGCAAGCAAAGAAAAAAAAAAGGGCACAACTTTTTTTCTCTTTTTAACTTTAGAATATAAAGTATTTATGTGGACTGTGAGGAAGGACAAACTTTTCTAACCTTTTGATATTGGAGAAACACTCCACATGGTTCGTTGTTGAACAATTTGCGCATTCATAATGGCTTTACAAGAAATAATATTCTTTTCCTGATTATATCTTCAATGGCCCCTTTATTAGAGCTAATGGAAGAAGATTAAGTTTATAACTATGAAAGGAACATGTAAGGGGATTTGAAATAATGTAGTGTGTCCAGGTAACTTTCTGAAGCTTTAAAGTGGTATGTGAGTCAAGTTTGCAGGCTCCAGATGACATAATGAAGGTTTGGAAATGTCCATCTTATTAGTCATACTTTTGGTAGCAGCTATATGGCAGATATTTATAATTAAAATTCCAATAGGATACTTGAAATGGAGGTTTTCCATGTTGCTTGTTGAAAGAAATCCATCCGCTAAAGAGAATCCAAGCATTTAGGGAGTAAAGGTGGCATTTTGTTATAAAAGTTGAATATCCCAGTGGAGGGATATGCTATTTCAGATGCTCATTCGATTTCAGCCAATTTGAAAGTTGTCCCTAAAAATTCTAAATGCTTTGATCATTGACTAGAGGTACCTTGTTTCCATCAAAAACTATGGGTAAAATAATCTTGTTCAATATTCTTTTTATGTAACCTACTTCCAATATAAGAATCCATTCAATTTTGAACTACTTGTTGAAAACCTAGTACGTGCCATCTAATGTGCTGGATGGTGGCTAGTCCTAGTTAACAAGATAAACAAGTTCACTGCCTTCAAAATACTAATGATCTAGTAGAAAAGATTAATATAGAAATGAGTGAAAACAAGGTATACTGAGGTCTATTAGAAGCAAAGTGCAATGATAGAGAATGATAAAGAAAGAACATCTCAACTTAGGGGTTTTTGTAATTTTATTTTATTTTTTCAGTGTTCCAAGATTCATTATCTCTGCACCACACACAGTGCTCCATGCAATACGTGCCCTCCTTAATACCCACCACCAGGCTCACCCAACCCCCCACTCCCCTCCCCTCCAAAACCCTCAGTTTGTTTCTCAGACTCCACAGTCTCTCATGATTCGCCTCCCCCTCCCATTTCCCCCAACTGAATTCTCCTGTCCTTCTCCTAATGTCAACTCAACTTGTTAGGGCAAAAGAAGGTGTCCAAGATGCCTGCTGAAGAGAGAAGTAACCCTTAATTATGAAAAAGAGGTTAGCCAGGCAAAGGGTGGTGGGGACTTTTTAGGAAGAGAAAACACCATCTACAGCAGCCCAGAGGTGAAAGACATCATGAATGGTGCTTTCCAGAAACTAAAATTAGTTTATTATAATGAGAATTTATGAATAAGTGCAACTAGAATACTTATACTAATAGAAAAGTATAAACCAGGATTGATCATAAAGACTAATAAGAGAGGAAACTGGAAAGGAAGTTTGAGTCAGGTCATTATGGCCTTGACATCTCTGTAAAGGAATCTGGCATTTATCCAAAGAGAACATCACTAAAGGATTTTAATCGAGGCAGTGACATGACCTGATATGAATTTGAGAAGGCTATTAGTACTTCATTGAGGAGAATGGATTGGATGGCAGTCAAGACAAAACTCCAGTAACTGATAACAGTTCAGATCCTAATGAAATAATTGCTGAAGGAGAAGGATATTTAGACCAAGTAATAATAAAGACAGAAGTGACAGGACATGGGGTTTGATTGAATATGCAGATGGAGAGAGATGGAGAAATCAAAGATGGTTCAAGGAATTTGACTTGGGCAAATAGTTCAACATAAAGATGTGAAGACAGACCTGGAGAGACCATATGAAAAATTTCAAGTGGAGATAGTAAACTAAACTTTAAATTTGCTGAGATTAAAATACTTACAGTCCTTCCCAGTAGCTATATCTGGTCTACCATTAAGCACTTTTATAGTCATATAATGGTCTGATCTGAAGAAAACTTGTGTCTCAAAATATAGATGGTGATTGAAGCCATAAGAATAGATGAGACCAACCTTCAGTGGCTGGGGAATGAGAAGAGGGCTAGAAAAAAATCTGCTTGAAGGAGCATAAAGCAGATCGCTTATTTCATTTATTTTTCTGATTGCAATAATGAAAAGTTGGTTTTTAATGAAGTTCTGTATAGTTGAGAAAAATGAATAATCTCTAATAATCTGATAGTTCTAATGTCCATAGTTATGTGTGATTGAAGCAGTGCTCTCTTCAAATGTTTTCTGCCATTTGATAGCTTACTAACATCATTCCATGGTCTTTACATACATACCTAGGATTTGACTTGAGATTTTCATATAGTTTGTTTTCTGTTTCGAAACATTGATATGTATTTCAATTTAGCAGGTAGATACTGTTTTCCTAATATTTTAATAGTTTTCTCTCAGTAAGTAGAGGTAATATATTAAAATGGCCATTTGAACCTAAAATTTTATGATTAGAAGAAACACTGATTTATTCCCATCAAATTATGTATTATATACATTCAAATTATTTTCCTTTTAATATCAAGTATTGCCTTCCTGATTAAAATAATTCTTCCCCTTACTATTTTTTAACTAAATGCACTTTAACCATTAAAGAACATTAGAGTTAAATGATAATTCATATTTTAGTAATTTAAAAATACAATATTACATTTATCAAGGTATGATTATATGCATCCCAATTTAAATTTGAACTTCTTAAGTTGATAATTGCTTCCCACCCTAATTTCCAGCCACATGCTTGAATAGATCTTTTTACTGACCTTGAAACATTCTAAATTTTTATGAGTTCTGAGTTACTCCAGGACTTCTTGTGAGTTTAAATTTAAAATTTAAAGAAAAAAAATTTAAAATTTCTTGCAGATTCTTTTTCTTCAAGCTTCCTTGAAGAAAGGAAAATTTACCAGGGGAAAGCATCTGCATGAATATTTGTGTCTCTCTTCTTCGGGTCAACTTAAAGAAGAAATAAACATTATGGGAAAGTTTGTGGAGTAGCCCCCCCTTGTCTACGGGGGATACATTTTAAGACCCCCAGTGGATGCTTAAAACCAAAAATAGTTCCAAATCCTATACTGGTTTTTTTTTTTTTTTCATTAAAAAAAAAAAACTATGGTAAAGTTTAATTTATACCTTAGGCATTTAGTTTATAAATTAAGAGATTAAGAGCAATTGCTAATAATGAAATAGAACAATTATAACAATATGCTATAACAAAAGTTGTGTGAATGTAACCACTGTCTCTCAAAATAGCTTATTATACTCTACTCACCTTTTTTTCCTTTCATGACATGATGGTAAAATGCCTATGCGATGAGATGCAAGAGTGATGTAGGGTTAGGCCTATTTTGATCTGTGATAAAATGTCAGAAGGAGGATCATCTGCTTCCAGACCTTGGCTGACTGCAGACAAATGAAACTGCAGAGGGCAAAACCATGGATGGGGGTTTGGAGGGCTTTACTGTACTTCCTGAGCTGATAATCATGTCTGCAGCTTTATAATCAATACTTTCCATCTCTGGGATCCTCTGAATCTATATATTTCTACTCTTTGTTTATTTTCTCTCTTGCTTACCTGTAGGAAGCATAGTCCTCCCATAGTCTGATGACTTCCCTATTTGTATTTGTAGCCCAAAGTAGAATTGGTATGGCATTAAGGAATTGCATTAAGGAATCGCTATGACGGGTGAACCCCAAACCTGAATTGAACCCCAACCTGCCTGATATCACAGCAGTTTATTTCTCAGTTATACAAAGTCCAGTTGGCAGCAAGGTGGGGGTAAGAGTGTACCCCACACCCCCATTCAGCGCTCCAGGCTGAGGGAGGCTCTGGCTGAGGGAGGCTCTAGCTTTTACTCATGTGGTTTCCATGTTTGCCCTAACCCACCAAGCCAGCAGATAGGGAAAGAGCCGTAAACACTGGAATAGGTCCAAAAAGTAATATTTAATGGTATAACAGTAAATATCCCAGAGATGAGTACCTTAAACTAATGGGTCCAAGGGGTCAAGCATGTATCTCTTATTTACCAAAGTATCTCAAATACTGTAAAAACCAACTAGATGATGTCCAATGATGTGTTAATTAATGAAATGGAAGGTATTGCTTTTGCAACATGTTTTAAAATAAGACTAGAAGTCAGACCGTTCTTTACTAGACCAGAGGGGAAAAGGTCTTAACACTGCAACAAAATTGTGATGATTAAAAACTCAGGCCAGACACTGTGGAAACACTGTCAGGCTGAGATGCTGGCTAGGCTAGTCAGATTATCTTAAGCAATCAACTAATGCATCCCTCTAACAGCTTATTTTTAATGTATATTCATGTGCATATACTCACACCTAAAATGAAATCTTGAAATAAAATTAAGTCTAATCTGTTCATTCCTGAAGTGGATTATCTGCATTTAGAGAAAAAATTCAAATAAGTTAGAGATATGGCCACTTTATATGTCCTCTATGTGACTTGAATATTATTGTATCATTTAGCTGCCTCCTCGGGGTATGCAGAATTATTAGTTTAATTATTGTGTGGGAAGGCTGTTCAATCAATTTTCTAACCCTTTTCCATACTCAAGTTGCTACAAAATGTCTTCATGTCTGCAATATCTAATCTCTCAACATTGTTCTTTTGTGTATCATTTCTGCATTCAAAGTACCAAGGGGGAAAATAATAGCCTAACCATTTTATGTGGAAATAAAGTCTCGAATGTGTTTTAGAAGAAAAAAAGGTGTAACAAGGCAGTGTGTAGTGGAAAAATTGAAGCCATGAAATTACATTTTACTTTCAAATTCGAATTTGTTTGCTGATGAAAAGTTTGATAGTGTCAGACAAGTGCCATATTTTAACTCTTGGCAATTTAGAGCACACTGGACTCTGCTTTCAATTACTGATATCATTGCCTCCCCTTTGCTTACTTTCCAGATCGCTTTGCTATGCTAGCCAACAATAATCTGCAGATTCTCAACATCAATAAAAGTGATGAAGGTATATACCGATGTGAAGGAAGAGTGGAGGCTAGGGGAGAAATTGACTTCCGTGATATCATCGTTATTGTTAATGGTAAGCAGTGAATAATTTGTACCTATTTTATTATTGCATGTTAGCAATATATTTATTGAAAGGGCAGCCAGTGGATACAGCGCTCCTAATATACCTCTTCTCTATTTGGAGGAAATCTCCTCACCTCAGTGATAGCATCTATTACATTGTGTGTAGCCTCAAGGGCAGGATCTGTGACTTATGCAACACCATCATCTTTTTTACAAAGAGTTTTGTAAGAGAGTCATTGCCTTTTGCTGGCTTTGTAGTTGTTGAAAGAATGCCAAGTGAAACATAGTTAAATATCATACTAGATTTTACTTTTAAATTGCATGAATCCCTTGTTGCTTAAATGAATCTATTTAACAATTTTGTAGGTTTTCTTAAATTTAAAGTTAATAATTGTTTCCACAAGGAGATTAATAACTAAGTTTATGGCATCATGATGACATCTCTTCTTCCAAACTAGGCTTCTCCTACTGTATTTCCTGCCTGTGTTAACATGACATTCTGTGAGGCCAGAAGATATTTTAAGGTTATTCTACTTTGTCTCTATTTTGGTAATCTAATCTGTAAATGACATGTCACCTCATTTTTTTTTAACATCTCTTAAATATATTCTACCATGATGCCCTCCTTAAGAGTGAAGTCCTTTCATTTAAAAAAAAAAAAAAAAACAAAAAAACAAAAAAAAAACCTTTTTTTTTTTTTTTTTCCTCTTGAATTGCTACAAGTTGTTTCTTCTACTCTCAGGCTCATAATTTCTATTTTTATTTATTTATTTTTTTAAAGATTTTATTTGTTCATTTGACAAAGAGGATCACAAGTAGGCAGAGAGGCAGGCAGAGAGAGAAGGGGAAGCAGGCTCCCTGCTGAGCAGAGAGCCTGATGCGGGTCTCAATCCCAGGACCCTGAGATGCTTCCCATTACCTTCAAGACAAAGTCAAAACTGCTTTTTTTGGCATAAGAAACCTTTTATGATCACCAGCCCTTCTTCCTTAACATTCAGCCATGAGCAGCCTATGTTTCAAACATATGGAAATACTGGTAGTGACACGACACAAATGTACTTTTAGTTTTTTTCTTCTGCTTTAAAATAACAAGTTAGGGGGTGCCTGGGTGGCTCAGTGGGTTAAAGCCTCTGCTTTCAGCTCAGGTCATGATCCCAAGTTCCTGGGATCGAGCCCCACATGGGATTCTCTGCTCAGCGGGGAGCCTGCTTCCTCCTCTCTCTCTCTCTGCCTGCCTCTCTGACTAGCTGTGATATCGGTCAAATAAATAAATACATAAATAAATCTTTTAAAAATTAAAATAAAATAACAAGTTAAGAGTGCCTATGTGGCTCAGTCAGTTAAGCGTCCAACTCTTGATTTTAGCTCAGGTCATGATCTCAGGGTTGTGAGATTGAGCCCTTATCAGGCTCCATGCTTGGTGTGGAACCTGCTTAAGATTCTCTCTGTCCCTCTCCCGCTGCCCCTATACCTCTAAAAAATAAAGTAAAATAAAGTAACAAATTAATGATAGCTATAATGACAGGATTCTATAAGCAGAATGTCATTTGTTCTTTTTAGAATAGGCAAAATATAAAACTGAGGAGTTAGCCACATGTTTCCTGTAACTTAGGGGAAGGATGTAGAAATAAATTTGTGTCTTCTTCTGATTCCTATCTTCATCCTGCCATGAGCTATCTCTCCAGTTTCTTGAAGACTGGAGAACACTGGGAATCTCATATAGATCTGAAAAAGTTCTTTGGTTGAGTAATATTCCATTGTGTACATGTACCACATCTTCTTTATCCACTGATTTGTTGATGGACATCTGGGCTCTTTCCATAGTTTGGCTATTGTGGACGTTGCTGCTATAAACATTGGGGTGTAGGTGCCCCTTTGGATCACAATGTTTGTATCCTTTGGGTAAATACCTAGTAGTGTAGTCATTGGGCTATAGGATAGCTTTATTTTTTAACTTTTTGAGGAACCTCCATACTGCACCAGCTTGCATTCCCACCAACAGTGTATGAAAGTTCCCCTTTCTCCACACCTTCGCCAACATTTGCTGTTTCCTGACTTGTTAACTTTAGCCAGAAACCTTACCATTTGCAACAACATGGATGGAACTGGAGGGTATTATGCTGAGTGAAATAAGTAAATCAGAGAAAGACAATTATCATACAGTTTCACTCATATGTGAGATTTAAGAAGCAAAACAGAGGATCATAGGGGAAGAGAGAGAAAAATAAAATAAGATGAAATTAGACAGGGAGACAAACCATAAGAGACTCTTAATCTTAGGAAACAAACTGAAGGTTGCTGAAGGGGGGGGCGGTGAGGGGATGAGGTAACTGCATGATGGGCATTAAGGAGGGCATGTGATGTAATGTGCCCTGGGTGTTATATGCAATTGATAACTGAATACTACGTCTGAAATTAATGATATACTCTATGGTAATTACTTGGATTTTTAAAAAATAGCAAAAAATAAATAAGAACAAAAGTTCATCAGTCTTTCACTACCTGCAGCAAAAGTAGTTTGGCCACCAAGTTCATGCTGAAAGAGGAAAAGAATATGACAACTCTGTTATTATTTTCTCTCCTTCTTGAAGTTTATAATTAATTGAGATTAGTGAATAATATAATGGAATAGACCAGATGGTATGACATAAAAATTAGGCAGTCTGATAGAAATTACACATGCTAACGGAGGAGACCAAAGGGCCAAGGCTTCAGAGGAGAAGATTTCTTTTTCAGAAATAAAGAGTCTGGTATTTATTATGAGGACCATAGTTCAGAGGTTTTGGCCTTCAACACAGGGGGCTGATTTCAGTGCATGAAGAATAGGTTTAAAATAGAGGTGCGTATCTATATGTGTATCTCCATGTATTTCTATTGAATAAACATCTCTAAGCTATTTCTTTCTATTATATACAGTAAACAAAGATAATTTACGCTGTTGAGTTTAACTATTAACAACTCTCTACTGTGACTTATTTCCAAAGTAGTTTATGTTGGCATATAAAAGTGTATTTCGTCACAGACAAGTCATTGTCCTGAGTATTCTTTCATGAAAATAGGAATTATAATATTAGTTCTTACATGTTGAGTTTTGGAGGCAGTATATACATTTTTACTGTTATATGTTTTATATATGTATGTGTCAGTGTCAAATTATGCACATATTTTTACACTAAAACAGTAACTCAAGTCTGATATTTAAAAGGAAGTATTGGGGCACCCGGGTGGCTCCATTGGTTAAGCATCTGCCTTAAGCTTAGATCATGATCCTAGGAGCCTGAGAAAGAGTCCCACATCAGGCTCTGTGCTCCATGGGGAGCCTGCTTCTCTCTCTGCCTGCTGTTCCCCTGCTTGTGCTCTCTCTCTTTTTCTCTTTAAATAAAATATTTATTTTTAAAAGTAAATGTTATTTAACAGACATAACATGTTCTCCCCTTATTAACTGCTTTGCTATTGTAACTTCTACCTTAATATATTTAATAAGTGTTCTAATCTGTTTCCATACTAGTTTATCAGTGAATGTTTATACATGATTAGATGTGTTTTGAAGGAGGCTTTATTCGGGTATGAGTGTGTTCAGTTAACAAAGTTTGAATCTTCAAGTCCATCATGGTGTGCACTCAAACTGGGATATTCAGTTCTGCATGTCTGTTCCTATTATGTCAGGGTTCACAAGTAGATAACATGGGACTGTGTTCTTTTGTGCCACTCAGATCAATCACATAGGTGGTTTTCTGTTCTGTCTGCATCACACTGAGCCTCCCAAAGGCAGATCATTCTCCTTCCACATCCCAATTTCCTATAACAGAATCAACTACAGATCCTAATCTGCCCTTTACCCAAACACTGCTTTATCTCCACTTCTTCTAATTAGTTACATTTTCCCTTTATGGTTACCAATTCTCAAACCTTAGAATTCCTGGCACCACTTTTCTTCAAAATAACAGTGTTCACAAAAATCAACCATTGATTTATTCTGCTTCAGGAAGATGCAGTTGGACCCTGTCAAGGGAATGCATTGACTGATGCCACCAGTTCGTCTGTGCTTTGCTCTCACATTCTGCTTTTACCTCAGCCAGAAAAAAAAATCATTCTCCTCCAGTCTTATTGACTCTTGTGCTGTTTACTGGCAACTGGCTCCTTTTAAATTTTGAACTCTTCTTAAAAGTATCCCCCTATTAGTTCTATCCTGTAAAACCTCTTGAGGACATTGCAATGAAAAGTTGAAGGGTCCAAAAAATAATAATAAAATAAAAGCAGTAGCTTTATCCATGTGATCTTTTCTTTCTTCAGTTACAAATTTGACTTGTTCTATGACCTTTTCCTCAACTTATGTTGAAAACCCTCTCTCTTAATTGATACTGATTTTTACCCTAACTGGTTTCGATTTTATCTTGGACCTTCTTTACTTGTCTTCTTCCTCCTCAAGTACACTGGAATCCTGACAGAAGGCTCCAGGCAAGTACTTATGGACATTTCATTTCTCCCTTATAAAATCTTGGGTCTGGAAGAAGCTCTGCTCTTTCTTTTATTTTTTGCTCTTTGAAAACTTCTCCCTCACATTGCCTTTCTTCCAGTTCATACACTTTTGTTTCAATAATTAGTTGAAAGATATTTTTGGTAGGTTCCTCTGTGGTATGAATAATCCTAAATATTAGGAATTTTTCTTTCTTATCTCCCTCTATGACTTTCTTACTATATTTCTCAATGCCTGTGTATAGTTTTTCACAAATACCTATCTCTCCTCCCTTGAAGAGCTTATATGTTATTGCTCATTGACCTGTGGATTATGGTGCTTCCCGTGGAAGAGTTAGAAACCCACCCAATTGATGACATGACTTCTTCTGGCCAGTGGCTTATAAGCAAATGCAGTAGACACTATGAACTCAGAATGCTAGAAGAATCACATGTTTCTTATTATGTTCTTTCCTTCTGACATGAAACTAGCATGCCACAAGGAGAGAATTCTCTTTGACCTTGAACACCATGATGAAGACAAGTGAAGCAGAGTCCCAGCTCATCTGCAGGTGCAGACACATTACATAAATAAGAAATAAAGTACTTTTTTTTAAGCCGGAAATGTAAGGGTCATTTGTTATCACATAAAAGCAGACAAATGCAATGCCAGTGGCTTTTTCCTATTTAAAATAAGCAAATTAAATACTGTCTGACCTAGGGGTACTTCTGAAATTACTTCCCTAATATGGCACAGACATTTTATAATCCTACTTTCCCCTGATAATGATAATTTCTTATGATTTTTCTATCACCTTATCTCAAAATACTAGAATTTCAACCTAGGACATTTGACTGCAGTTTCAAATATTAATAACATAAAATAACATAAAATAATCAACTTTACTAAAGTCCTTTATTGTTTATGGGGAAGCTGAATACAAAACATATACTGAAGTAAATTTTTATAGATATTAACAGACTATTTTATAATTAAAAGGAGTACCTATTGTAGCTGAAGGGGAGATTTGGGATAAATCTATTGATGAAAAGGTGTTACCTTGTAGAAGAGAGAGAGAGAGAAGAGCAAATAAAGCAGCATCTGCAAAAGCAAAAAGAGGTATGATGTGAAAAAACATCCAATAACTTAACTGTTAGTGGAATGTGATATTTTGGGGACGGAGTAATGGTAAGGTTAGACAAAGCTGGAAAGTAGGGAGCCAGGTCATGGAGGACTATGGACTCTCTTCTATGAGGCTAAGATGAGCTGACATAGAAGAACAGGGAAGCTAGAGAACAAGGAAGTCGAAAGAAGGATGGAGGGAGGAAGAGCAAGTGAGTTAGTTCAAGTGAGAGATAATTAGGGCCTGTGCTAAAAGACAAAGAAATAAAGGAGAGGACAGATAATTGGATGATATTTGAAGCAAAACCTTTCTGTTACACATGTGTCACAGAGGCTAGAGCAATCAAAGGTCATTTGAAGAATTTTACTGTAGGTTCCACATTTCCAATAGAATAAATACAAACAAAAGTGACCAACAAAGTATGAACTGAAATATATCTGCTGAATTTGACTATTACGAGATTATAAGAGACGTTAGGGTCAATGATATCATTTGAGAAGTCTAGAAAAAGTTCATTCTGCAATGTCTTGAAGAATGTACATTGTACATTGATTTGAAGAATGAAGGTAGCAAAGGCACAGCATTTGTTACCTCAGCTAATTGGAATCAGATGTTAAATGGGAAACATCACAAGGTTGAATTAGACTAGAGGAAGTGGTTGGTGTTCTAGGACACTTATAAGGAAGATATTCCTTGCACATAAGGAGAATATATTTTATGCTGAGCCTGGAGGAAGTGAGTAAAAAAGGAGCTAGGATATGGTTAAATTAATTCAAGGATAGGTCTGGTTGATAATTTGAGAGAAATCTTGCCCCATGACTTCCATATTCTATTTTCAGTCATCTGGCTTCCCTCATCTGACAAACATTGATGTATTCTGGATAGTTCTCAAATATTTCTCCATAGTTTTACGTGTTTACATCTTCTCTTTATTGGATTTTCAAGTAAGCTTTGTAACATACCTTAATTTTTTTCACGGATCTTCCAGTGGCTGCTGTCCTTTTATTATTATACCTTATTATATTATTACATATTTGATAAATTGGCTTCTCTATAAATTCCTGAACTCTTTTTACTAGATTATTATATTATACACCCATCCACATGTACATATTATTGTATGATATCCAAAATCTTGGATACATTTCTTTAAAGGAGAATTAAAAATAATTTCTCTTTTTAACCCCTGCTCATTCTCCATCAGGTTCCTGGCCCTTAGATAAGTAGAATGCTCTCTAAAACTACTCAGAAAATGTCCATATAAATGACAGATCTGGAAATAACTTTTAAATTTAAAGTATAGTCAATAGAGAGTTATTTTTATAAAATGCTCTTTTAAAGTATAATGATTCATTATTTTTCAAATCTTTTGTAAATTTGTGGAGAGCGATCCACTAATTGCCAATTCAAACTTGGGATAATGGAGGCAGGAACAATTGAGAATGGATGAAAAACACCTAGCAGTATAATTTTAAAGCAATTGTGTCTTTAGTCTTCCTTTGAACATTAAAATCAACAGTAAATGACAATGGCCAGAGATATTTGTGCAAGTACTTGTCAGACTAGAGAGTGTACTTTGTTAATGCAGTGGCCCTCAGGCAGTGATTTTTGTATTCCTACCCATTTTCTAGCCATTTCTTAAAATTAAGAAAACTGGAAAAAGTACTTTCCTGTTTTAAAAATGAAATGTCAGAATTTTCCTCTTTAAATTTTATGCAGTGTTATATAACATAAAGGATATATAGAAATATAAAAGACTGTGAATTAGCCTCTTGTGTCTCAATAATACGATTGAAATAACCATTCAGAGCAATAGTTTAAGTCTGTTTAATTACTGTAAATTATGATGGAATTCTTAATTTATAGCAATAATATATAATATATAATTCACCACAGAGACAGTAGATAAACACTTCTCAAAACCAGAATATTTTCTGATATTATTAAATATTTTTACCCCTAATGATCCCATTAAGTATCAAAGATTAGAAGTCTGAGACTATGAGGGAGAATTTATTTTCTTATTCTTATCAAACGGTATTTTAGAAATTTCCATAATAAAGAAGATGTGATGGATTATGCTAGCAGAGAGTCCTGTTCCCCTGTCTCATTTCTTGAGTTGGGCCAAGAAAGAATGCAGAGACAAACTCTTAAGCAAGCAAGCATCAAAGTGAAAGTACTCTTAAGGGTGGGGAGCAGGCAGGTTGTCAAGGTTGTCTTTTCTTTTTATGTTTACAAAGTTCTGAGTCATTGCTAAGGTGGTCTCTGACTGAGGTTGCTTTCAATCATCTAACAAACTCCTCCTACCTGTCAGGAGGGAGAGTTTTTGGCTTCCTAGGGTCTTTGTCAGAATTCTTATGCAACCTTCCCCGGCAGGGAGGGGAGTGAAAACCACAATGTAAATGTATTATAATGAAGTTATAGGTTACTATAGGACAGGAGTTATAGGGAAGAATGTATGCTAATTAGCTGGGGTCTTTTCCTGCTGTTTGGAACTTGTTTCCTGTTGGGTCCATGGTCAAAGGAATGAGACTGATACAAAGCAAAGGTCAAGCAAAGCTTTATTTCGCGCCAAGCATTGAGAATTAAACTGACCATCTCTTGCAAAGAGGATACCTCTCTCTGCCTTACAGACTAGCTTTTAAGGGCAAAAGCCATGTGGTTGGGCCTGGCCACCTCACAGGTGGCCAATGAAATTGTAACACACAGAGAAAGCTGCATAGTCCTGCTAGGTCACACATAAGTGACCAGTTGAATTATAATTTACCCTATAGTAGATATTTGAACTAGCCTATCACCTTGGTCAGAATTGGCGCCCAAAAGGCAGAGCCCACATGCCTTGGTAGCTAGGGAGACAGTATATGCCCCCACTGATTGGATACCTCCACCTGGCCTGACCCACCCTTGTATTTGGGCTTTGTTACCTGGGACTGGTTTCCTGGGCTTGCTTTTAAGTAAGTCCCCTGGGCAGGGGGGGGGGGGTGCGGGGGGGGGGGGCGGAAGGGTCAGTTTAAGTTTTACTGCATAAACAGCAAAATGACTGTTTAATCCAAGATGGAATTGCTCTGGCTAAATAGGCCCTTACAGTTCCCACCCATTTTTATCATTTCCAAAGCCCCTATTCCCTGCTCATATCCAGCTAAAGTGCATACTCCATTAGATAGATTGATAGATGATAGATAGATAATAGACAGATGGATCACCTACAAATATCTAAGAACATTTTTCTTTGTCTTTCCTCTCAAACAATTAGTGTGAACAGTTAATATAGTTTCTTCCTTTTCTTCAATCTGTAATTTTCTTTTCCTCAGAATTTTCTAAGTACACTTAAAGGACATAATATTGTATTTGCAAGGATATAGAGAAGCATACATTTATTTTATAACCTATTCCTTTCCATCTCTGATTATAAGAGAAGGCAGAATTATCTCACTGTCTGAATCAGATCCCGGCTCTGAACTCAACCATCCTCCGGATGGCAGTGTCCTGGGTAGGTGGAGATTGGTCTTTGTAATTTTTCTCTAACACTTGGTTGATAATTGCAGAAGTGAACACTCCCATTTGTGAAAGCCAGAATGAAAATTTCAAGAAATCTATACAGGACACAAGATACTGCAATGATGAAAATATTTTACATTTGATGGAATAAATCAGTAAAGTAAAAGACTCCATCAACATACTATCTGGCGTTATGCAGATGAATCACATTAAGGACAATTAGTGTCTAGATTTCATTCATGACATTCATGAGTTCTGTTCTTCAAACTGGGTTGCACCAAGGGATGACCGAGGAAACAGTGTCTCTATTTAATTCATATTTAATTCAAATTGCAAGTTACTTATGACCAGTATCTCTTGCTTTCACTTTTTTTTTTTTTTTTTTTGCTTCACATCCACTGGTTTTCAATAAAAGTGTAGGTGGCCAGAACATGTGTCTTTTTAACAGAGGAAACAGTTAAGAAACAGAAAGAGTTCCATTTAAGTTAAATATGAATTAAGTAAACACCCAGTTACAAGTAAAACTAGTTCCCTATACCGAACACATTTTGAAACACAATATGGTCTGCCCCTTTATGAAAGTACACTTAGTTTTACTAGGATAAATGAGTGTGCAATCTCTGTGTCAAATGAGTCTTCTGTAACAACAACAACAACAACAACACACACACACACACCTTAGCTTGATTTCTATTTCCCCTGTAAGACTTAGTTCAAGTATCAATTCTAGCAAGCTTTTCCCAATTTTAGCTGCCTTGTTATCTGACTTCTTCTCCATGAAATCTCATAACATTAGAAAATTTTATCTCTGTAAAATTTGAAAGGACTCACCAAATTCCATACAATATGCTCACAGGAAGGTCTTATTTTAAAGGAAAGAGGAATGTGCAGCAACAGTATAAGATGCAGGGAAACATCAAGGAGGCCTCCAGGACACAGTCCCCCTGGGGGAGTTTCTCCAGGGCTCTGTTTGCACACAAAGATGCTCTTTGCCTTGAACCACCACTATCTGAGTGAGGAATCTCTAAGAAGCTCTTAGCTCTCAGTGGGGGTCCTTAAGTAATTAAAGCAAGTTTTACCAATTGGTTAGTCCAGGTACCAACTGTTAGTGCAGAAATGTTTGGGGATCCCTAGGGGAGTTTCTGGTTCATCATAAATTCCAAAGCCTTTATCTTTTTCCAAAGTCAAAAAACAGACATCCAAGCATCCCCAAAGGTATTTTAGAACTTTTGGTGCAGAGCTATTAACCAACTCCATCGCTACAGCCTCTCTCTCAGTGTACGTTTTACACTGATTTGAAATGATCTATTTGTGTGTGAAATTTTTTCAGACTAGACCATTAAGGCTTCAAGAACAAAGGTCATATTTTATAGCATCAAGAAATACCTTAGAGTTTTGGATATAGAAAGCAGTTAACTTTTAGAATAATGTCTTCAGTTTTTAATTATTTTATACTAAAGTAACATTATCCCAATCACTGAAGATATTTTAATTCAATAATTATCATGGCTTACCTTTTTTTCTCTTTAAAGCATAATCCAAAATAATCCAAATTATTCTAGTATTACCTTGAGGACATTATACTACCCATTATACGACCAATCTACTAATCCAATTTCAGTTACCTTGCATGTATTTTAAGTCTTATTGAGATATATATATATGTGTGTGTGTGTATATATATATATATATGTATATATAGAGTTCTATATAATAATAAAATGTATTTAAAATGTCATATATATACATATACATATATGTGTGTGTATATATATATATATATATATATGAATGCCAAGTATATAATATGAACCAATCACCACAATCAAGATAATAAATTTAAGTGGATATACCTATTGCCCGCAAAAGTTCCAAGAATTTATGTAAAAGTAATCTTGCGGGGACACTGAGTAGCTCAGTTGGTTAAGTATCTGACTCTTAATTTTGGCTCAGGTCTTCATCAAGAGATGAAGACCTGAGATCAAGCCCCTCACCAGACTCTCCGCTGGGCATGGAGCCTGCTTAAGATTCTCTCTCCCTTACTCTCTACCCCCCTGCCCAGCTCCCCCCGTCTCTTTCTTTAAAAATAAAATAAAATAAAATAAAATAAAATAAGTAAAATAAAAATAAAAAATAAAAGTAGTCATCCAGTATATACTCTTCTAAGTGACTTCTTTCAATCAGCAAAATTATTTGTAGATTCACCTATGTTGTTTCTTGCAAATAATACTTAATTTCTTTGCATTGCTTAGTAACATTCAATTTTAGGAATATTTCATGATTTGCTTATCTATTCACGCAAATGACTATTTGGGATCTTCCAAGTTTCTGGCTTACAAATAAAACTGCTATAAAACATTTGTATATATGAGACTTCGCATGGGTATATTCTTTTGTTTCTCTTGGGCTAATACCTACAAGAGGTATGACTAGATCATGTGCTATGTATATTTTTAAACTTCTTTTAAAACATCCACCAGGGGCACCTGGGTGGCTCAGTGGGTTAAAGCCTCTGCCTTCAGCTCTGGTCACGATCCCAGAGTCCTGGAATCGAGTCCCACATCCGACTCTGCTCGGCAGGGAGCCTGCTTCCTCCTCTCTCTCTGCTTGCCTCTCTGCCTACTTGTGATCTCTCTCTCTGTCTGTCAAATAAATAAATAAAATCTTAAAAAAAAAATTAAAAACATCCACCAAATCATTTTCCAAAGTGGTTGGGCTATTTTATATTCCCCAAAGCAGTGTATTGGCCTTTCAGTTGCTCCACATTCTTAGCAAAATTTCCTATGATCAGACCTTTTAGGATTAGACATTTATTGTTTAGTAGTTTGACATTTGAAGATTTAGTTTGCATTCCTCTAAGGACTAAGGAAAGTCAAGCATCTTTTCATATGCTTGTTTACCTTGTATCAGTTTTCTTTTAAAATCTTTAATCAGCTTGCTTTACTGGATTATTTTCTTCTTGAGATTTCAATTGCACTGACCCTAATCTTTCAGGGGAAATATTCACTATTTCAGTGTCAAGTATATGGTTAGCTATTGGCTTTTCAGAGATGCTCTTTATCAGGTTGAAAAGCGACCTTTTCGTAGATTGGTAAGAAATTTCATCAATAATGATTTCTGGGTTCTTCCAAAGAGTTCTTTTCTGAATCTGAGATAATAACATAGTTTGCATTTTTTAAATTGATTAATTTGGTGAAATACATTTTTTGATTCTAGAATGTTAACTAACTTTCTATTTCCATGTGGCCATAATGTGCTATTCTTTTATATAACATGGGATTTAATTTCCAAAACCTTTGTTAAGAATTTTTGCATCTGTGTTCTTAGGAGATATTATTCTACAGTTTTGTTCCTTTCCTTTTTTTTTCCTTCCCTTTCCTTCTTTTTTTTTCTTTCCCCAGGTTTTTTCTCTTGTTATGCCTTTCTCTCATTTTAGTACCAGAATATGATTGGCCTCATTGAATAAATTGGAAAGAACTTTCTTCACATTGTGAAAGTTTGGGCTAGGTTTAATTTCTTTATTAAATATTTAATAAAATTCATCATTGAACCCATCTGGCTCTAGAGTTACATAGTGGGAAGATTTTACACTGCTATTTCAGTCTTAATAGATAAAGGTTAGCCACTTCGAGTTATCTATTTTTTCTTAATTGAAATTTGGTGGTTTATACCTTTCAACGAATTTGTCCATGTCATCTAAGTCGCTGAGTTTATTGGAATAAAACGGTTCACAGTATCCTCTATTATCCTGCTGATATCTTTAGAGTCTGTAGCCATCTTGACTTTACAGGCCCAGTATTGGCAACTTGTATTCGTTCTCTATCTTCTCTTTATCTTTCTGTCTCTGTCTTTTGTTCTCTCACTTTTTCCCTTTGTCCCTTTTCCTTTGTGGCTAGTATTTTACTAATTCTATTGGTTTCTTAAACTGATTCAGTTTCGTTTTCCATTTGTTTTCCTTTTTTCTATTTTATCAATTTCCAATCTGATCTTTATTTCTCCTTGCTTATTTTGAGTTTAATTTGATCTTCTTCTCTATTTTCTTTAAGTAAAATCTGAAGACACTAATTTGAAATCTGTCTTCTCTTCTAATGTGTATATTGAATGCTTGAAAATGTCCTATTTATACTGTTTCAACTCTATTACACAACTTTTAGTATGTTTTTTATATTTGCGATTCAATTAAAAATGCTTTGCAATTTCCTTTCTGATTTCTTATTTGTCCTATGGGTTAATTTAGAATTGTGTTATTTTGTTTTCAAATATATGGGGATTTTCCAAATATTGTTCCATCATAGTTTCTAGTTTGGTTCTAATGTAGTTAAAGAAACCACTTTCTATGATTTAAATCTTTTCAAATGTATTTCCTGTGCAGTAGGAAAGAATGTGTGATCTGCTGGTTTGATTAGAGTTTTAAGAATAAGGAGTCAAGTTAGGGTCAATTGATAGTGTTGAACAAGTCTTCTTTATCCTTCTTCTTGTCTTCTTGCTCTATTAATTATTGGGAAAGGGCTGTTTAATTGCTAATATAATTATATATTTAACTATTTCTCCTTGCAGTTCTATTAGTTTCTGCTTCATGTGATTTGAATCTCTATTATTATATGCATAAAAGTTTGGAGTTATGTCCTCTTGATGAATTGACATCTTGATCATTAGGACATTAAGCAGTATATAGTCAGTTTAGTGGGTTTTTTTTTTCTTTTTTTTAATTCTCAGTCCTGACAGTCCTTGGCTTTGTATCAGAGAGTTTGCATAATTTATATTAAATGTCTTATTGATTTAGTTGCTATTTGCTTTCTATATATCTTATCTGTTCTTTGTTCATTTTTTCTATTTATGATTCCTTTAGATTTTTCGAGTATTTTGTATCAATCAATTAATTTTCTATCTTGGTTCCTTAACTATAAATCATTGTTATGTTATCTGAGTAGTTGATTTTCACAATCCTTCGTCAAGCGATGTTCTATTATTCACACATTGAATAACAGTATTCCCTTTCAGCTTCTGTATAATTGTCATCATGTGTTTTACATCTATATAAATTATAAATCCTATATTAGTTTTCCATCTGTGATAACAAATTATCACAAATTTGGTGCTTGAACAACACAGATTTATTACTTCATAGTTTCTGTAGATCAGAAATCCAAGCAGGCTCAGGGTATCACAGGTCCACAATCAAGGTATTTGTGGGATTGTGCGCCTTGCTATCTATTCTGAGGAAGAATCTCTTCTAGTAATCAGTTTATTGAAAGAATTTGTCCTCTTTTTGTTGTAGAACTGAGGTTCTATCCTTGCTAGATATCACCCAGAGGAGCCTGTCCTGGGCTTTGAGGGACATCTCTGGTCCTTAAATGTGGCCTTCTTCCTGTAGTGCCGACAATGGTATAGTCAATCCTTCTCATACGTGGGGTATTCTGGCTTTCCCTTCTGCTGCATCTCCTTCTCTCTTCTGTTTTGTATTTAAACTAGAGAGAGTTCTCTGTTTTTAAGGGTCCATGCAATTGGTCTCACCTGGATTATCTAGGATACATTAGGATACTTGTCTCATTTTAATGTTTATAATCTTAATTATTATCTGCAAATTTCCTTTGCAATTTAACATATTTATAAATGGCTGAGTTGATGGCATTGATGGAATTGATGGCATTGACATCTTTATAGAGGAGAGGGACATTATTCTCTATTATTCTCTACTGCCACTTCTCTTTCTCTCTCTTGCTCTCTATCTCTCTCTATATATATATTTGTTTAAATTGTCAGTGACCTTTTAAGGAGACTTTAATAAGGAAAGCAAAACTTTCATATGTGAACACATTGTTACCATTTCTAGATTTCTTCATTATTTTGTGTATATCCATATTTCCTCTGGTATCACTTCCCAAATGCCTGAATGAGTTCCTTTAGCATTTCTCACAGGGCAGGTCTGCTAGTGATGATTCACTTCACTTACTGTATACCTGAGAAAATTCTTCATTTGCCTTCATATTTGAAATAAAATTGTTGAATACAGAATTCTAAATTGAAAGTTTTTTCGTGAGGGCTTTTTGTTTGTTTATTTTTCCTTGTGGTACCTTAAAAATGCTCAGCCATTATCTTTGGCCAGAATTACTTCAAATGAAAAGTCTACTCTTATCTTTATTTTGTGCTACTCTACCTTATGTGTCACACCCACCCAGTTCTCCTAGATTCTTGAAGATTTTTTCTCTTTTTCACTTGTTTAAGGCAGTTTGGATATGATATATCTTGGTGTGGTTTTCTTTATTATTCTTGTACTTAGATTTTTTTTTTTTTTTACACACTTGGATTATAATCCTTATCAAATTTGGAAATCTTTCAGCCAATAGGTCTTCACATACCACTTTCTGCCCCACACTCCTTTGGAACTCCAAGTTCACATAGACTAGGCCACTTGAACTTATCCCATATCTCTTAGGTGTACATTTCCTTTTAGTCTTTTTTTTTCTCCCCTCAATGTATTACTTTTTGGATAGTTTTGTTACTTCTTTCAAGTTATCTTTTCTTCTGCAATGTTTAATCTACTACTAATCCAGTATTGTGTATTGTGCTTTTAGATACTGTAGTTTGAAGATGTATAAATTTGATTTTTAAAATATCTTCTATGTCTGTAACATGATCAGTCTTTGCTCTAGATTCTTGAACATATGGAATGCAGTTATAGTAACTGTAATATTCTTGTCTGCCAATTCTATCGTCTGTGCCATTTCTGGGTCACTTATGGTTGAATGTATTTTTTTTTTCCCTCATCATGTCTCATATTTCCTGCTTCTTTTCATGGTGAATACTTTTAAATTAGATGCCAGAATTTGTGGATTTTACTCCTTTACTGTGTTGAATATTTTTGTATTTATTTTAGGTCTTTTTCAGGAATCCAGATGAATTACTTGGATACAGTTTCATCCTTTCAGTTCACACTTTTAAGTTTCGTTAAAAGTGTGCGGGGGGGGGGGGGCAGGGACAAAATAGTCCAGAGCTAATGTTGCCTCACTCTTGAGGTAAAATGTTTCTAAAATTCCTTATTTGACATATTTTACAAGGTTTTTCGTTTTGCTTTTAGTTTTTTGTTAATTCTGGCTCATGGGAATAAAAACTACTTGTTTCCCTGTTTGAGCTTTGCAAATGGCTTCTCCTGAATCTTTTAGGAAGTTCTTTCCCTGGCCTCAGTTGTTTCCTTTCATGGGAGTACAAGCAGCAGTACTCATCTGGAAGACCCCAGGAAACTCACTGCAGGTCACAGAAGTCTTCACTGTGTACCTATCTCCTGTCTGGAACTCGGTCCTATGTGCTTTGCTTCCCCTGACTGCCTTTTCTGCCTCAATTCAGGGAGACTTCTAGACTCCAGCTGGGCCCCTCCTCACTCTACTGCAGCCTAGAAACTCTCTCTAGACAATTGACTGGGGTAGTAGTAGGACACACTCATTTCCTTTTATTTTTCAGAGATCACTGTTGACTGCTTTGTTGACTGATTCAGAATGTCTTGAAAACTGTTGTTTTGTACAGTATGTTTGATTTCTTGGTTCTTTCTTTTACTCAGTAGGATAAATCGGGTGCCTCTTTCTACATCTTGGCTGGAAGCTGACATTCTGCTGTACAATATTTCAACGTAGTAAATGAAATTCTGCAGAGACTGATAAGGATTGGAATAATGTTAGCAATATGTTTTATTTAAGGTGATGTTGCTCACTCATACCCTAAATCCTGACCTCCAAATACCACAGTCTCCTGTTCTGTACTGAATTCAAAATCATTTTGTATCTACCTATCTGTGTCTAAATTTCACTTTTGCCTATATTGCCCACACATTTTGTTTTGATGTTAATTGGGTTTTCTTAATTAATTAATTTAATTATACTCCAGTGTGGACACTGGACTGTTGATAGCAGGGTATCACAAAGATGCTCTGAAAGAACCAAAGCCATGGACTGAAACATGGCCAATATTCTAGGCCAGCAGGTCCATGTCTCATAAACATGGAAGACTATAGAAGCTGTGAAATCTACAGTTCACTATAGATAAAAACAAGCAACAAGAAGTAAATGGATTTTCAAAATTCATTGGGCAGATCAGAGTAATGAGTTAAAGAAAGGAGTAAGTTTAAAAAATAAGGTAGAAACAAGCTCACCTTAAACATGAATCGAGACTCCCACAGAGTGGGAAATTTCTGAGACTTTCCTGCTTCTGAACAATGAGAAACTGACTTCTCCAGGAGTCATGGACTGTTTTAGTATGTCACCTTATTGAATCTGGGGGACAATCGTTATACATCTAATTATAAAGTAAATAATACCATTATTTATATTATATAATGACAGTATTTTAATACAATTATAAAATTTTAAAACCTCACCATGTAATTTTTTTAAGTTTGCATGTTTAATTTATATTAACATAGAGTAAAATTCAGTTTTTTTAAAATTTTTCACTGATTAGTTTGATGAATTTTAATGTATGCATAGATTCATGTAACTACCACCATCACAATCAGTAAACAGACTTATTCCACCATCCTCAAACACTTTTGTTTTTCCTTTTGAAGTTACATCTTCCTATAACCTTTAAGCCTCACACAACCACTACTTCTTTCCTTCACTATAATTTTGTCTTTTCAAGAATGTCATATAAATGGAATCATCTAAAATCCAATGTTATCTAGGGTAAATGCCTAGGAGTTGGGTTGCAGGGACATGAGGTTAAGTGTGTGTTTTTAATTTCATGAGAAACTGCCGAATCATTTTCCACAATGGCTGTATAATTTTGAATAATTTCTAATAATGTATAGGAAGTCATGTTGCTTCTCATTCTTACCACTGCTTGATCTTGCCAGTTTTTAAAATTTTGTTTGTTTGTTTGTTTGTTTTTTGTTTTTAAAGCTACACATCAAAATAGGTGGATAACGAAATCTCTGTAGTTTTAGTGTGCATTTCTGCAATGTGTTACCATGGCCAGTGATAGTGCACACCTTTTCATGTGCTTGTTTCTCATTCCTGTATCCCTATGTCCTCTTCAGCGAAATGTCTCTTTGCAGTGTCTGGACTGGATTTTTCTTTTTATTGGATTATTATTTTTTTTATTGGATTGGATTGGATTATTGGATTTTTTTTTTAATTTTTTTTTCCATTACAGTGTTAGGGCTTCTTACAGATTCTGTAAGTGCAGTTTTGCTTTCCAAACAGCCTCTTTAGTGATGTCTGTTCACTTCTTTTCACTTCTTTTTCTTATTGTTGAATTTAGATTTTCTTTATATGTTTCTGAGTTCTTTGCTCAGAGATGTGATTTGCAAGCACTCTCTCCCATGCTGTGGCTTATCTTTCACCCTCTTAACAGTGTAATTCAGAAAGCAAAGCCTTTTGACTTTACTTTTAAAAAAGTACTAATCTTTTGCTTTTATGGACCATTCTTTTGGTGTCATTTCTAAGAACTCTTCACTTAGCCCCAAGTCACAAAGATTTTTCTCCCAAATTTTCATGTATAAGTTTGATACTTGCCCATTTTCAGTTTAGGTCTTTGATTCATTTGGGGCTCAAGTTTTGTATGAGGGATAAATTCTGTCCTCAGTTTCATGTATTTGCATATGGATATCTAGTTACTTAAAAGTAATTGCTAAAACACTATTATTTCTCCATTGAAATGCCTTTGCAGTTTGTAAACTAAAATTTTAAAACTTTGGCCATATAGTAGGAGTCTATTTCCATCTCTCTCTCCTGTTCCACTGATCTATGTGCCTATCCCTGCGCCATATTCTCCAGCTGCATAGCTTTATCCAGGCCTTAAAATCAGAAAGTATGATTTCTATAACTTTGTTCTTCTTTAACAAGAACCTTTTGTAAATTCTAGTTTCTTTGCCTTCCACTAAACATTAAAATCATTCTGTCTACAAAATTATATACTCCTGGGATTTTTAAATTTTTTTCTCCTAGGATTTTAACTAGAGTTGTGTAGTCTTGATAACAATTTTGTAATGTCTGACATTTTTTTCAATGTTGAGTCTACAAATATGTGAACGGGGTTTGTCTCTTCATTTATTAAGGGTTTTATTTTTTCATTTCTTTTTTTTTTTTTAAGATTTTATTTATTTATTTGACACACAGAAAGAGATCACAAATAGGCAGGGAGGCAGACAGAGAGAGAGAGGGAAGCAGGCTCCCTGCTGAGCAGAGAGCCCAATGTGGGACTCGATCCCAGGACCCTGAGATTATGACCTGAGCTGAAGGCAGAGGCTTTAACCCACTGAGCCACCCAGGCACCTTTTTTTTTTTTTCATTTCTTTAATTTGTTTGTAATTTTTAGTGTTCAGATGCCATACATGAATTCTGTTTGATTAATACCTAAGTGTTATATTTTGGATCTATTGTATATGGTTTTATATCTTTAATATAACATTAAATATAATATAAATATTTATAAATATAAATATGTATTAATATATATTTAATTGTTCATTGCAAATATGTATTCAGAAATATGATTTGTTCTGTGTTTTTCTCATATCTTGTGACTGTTAGGTGCATTTATTAGCTCTAGCAATGTTTATAGATATTTGAATGTGCAGTGAAGACATCAATGCATCTGCAAATTGGAAGAAGATCATTTTTTCCTTTCCAGTTGCTTGGTTTTTATTCTCATTTGTTGCTTAGTAATGGGTTGGCCTTCAGAATGATGTTAAATAGGACTGTTGAATGGGGACTTCCTTACTTACTCCCAAGCTTGGAAATAAAGTATTCATTCTTTTACCTGAACATCACATGGATTTGATTTGTTTTCAGTGTGTTCTGTTTTCCATTCTTCTATTTCTTCTTCCCTGCCTTCTTTTGGATTTTGTGAACATTATTTAGCATTCTATTTTATTTATTGTGTTTTTGGCTATATCTATTCTATTTTTTTTCCTCACTGCTATTGTGATTACAATGTACCTATTAATTTGGGAACCAGTATTTTACTGTCTCAGTTGAAATGTAGAAACCATAGCACCATCTAGGTCCTTACATCCCTTTTTTCTTTGTCTTAGTTGTCTTTTGTTTTATATCTACATTAATTGAAAACCCCTGTACTCAACACTAAAGTTCTATTTCAGTCATAAAACATACTTTTACTAAGATATTTTCCATCTCTCTTGCTCTTTCTTTATCCGTGAAGTTTCTTCTTCAGTCTTTTGACTGAAGAGTTCCCTTTTCCAGTTCTTTCAGGATCAAGTCTTCTGGCAGAAGTTTTATTAATTGTGAATGATAATGTTTTCATTTTACCCTCATTTCTGAAGGGTATTTTTGCTGTACATAGAAATTTATTTTGACATATCTCTCTTTATGGCACTTTAAAAATATTGTTTCACCTCTTTTTGGCCTCTAGGGTTTCTGATAAGAAACCTACAGTTATTTGAATTATTATTTTCCTTTAACTGATACATTTTTTTTTTGTATTTGTGTGGCTTTAGCTTTAAGCAATTTGATGATGATGTTGATATTTTTATTTTCCCAAACAATCTGAATTTTCCGAAATTCAGGCCATATATTGTGACCAGACTTCTGTAGATTGTGGATTAAAAATTAGTTACATTTTCAAAACCTTTGCAGTAGTTTCAGATCTGTATACCTGTACCAGTGTCCATTTCAGTGTCTGTGTGGTGGTTCAGCTCTCAGTTCAATTCTCAAAGTCTTGGTACTGTTTCAGATCAGATCTACAAATGCACAGCTCAGGGCTGAGCCTAAGATTTCATGAATAACTTGATACAGTTGCTTTCCTAAGTTCTTTCTACCCTGTGACCTGTGATGCCTCCCATACTTCCTGTTCTGCAAGTCTCCAATTTACTACAGTCCCTGAGACTAAAAACTGAGGCTTTGAAAAATAAAAATAAAAAATAAAAACTGGGGTTTTATCTGTTCCTCACTGTCACAGATGTATGCTTATTGAGGGCCCACTAGCTGGAGAAAAGACAAGGAGGGAAGCAGTGGGATTACTTTGCCCTCTTGGGACCACTGCTCTCCTGACTGATGAGGAAGAACATCTTCTCTCAGAGATTCAGGCACTTGTAGGCTCCCACTGCTGTGCCAGGGGATCTCTTCTCTCTGAGACTGAACTAACTAGAGGGCTTCTCTGGATCTCCGTCAGGCCATGTTCATTATTTTTAGAGTTCCTAGCTGCCTTCATTCCAACCAAGGTGTTCTGAAGAAAAAAATATTTTTTTCCACAGGTTTTCTTTTTTTTTTTTTCCACAGGTTTTCTTATACTATTTCAAATTCTGGTATTTTTCTAGTAATAATTTGCCTGCTACTATTTACATTTCAGAATCCTCAAAGAGATTATCCATGTATCCTGTCCTAGTGTTAGGGAAGAATTAAGTGACGCAGACAGGATGCTTGGGGTTACTTTGATTAAACCAAAACTGGAAATCTGCAATATTATTTTTAAGCTTGTTGACACGTATATGATAAGGATTTTTTGTTCTTTTTTGAAACTCAAAATGAATATCTTTTCAATAATGGTATAACTGAAATGATTTACAGCAGCTCACTTGACTGATACTCAATGTGTCATCCTAGTGTGCCTCTGAATGTTTAGCTCAGACTCTAGGACAGCTCAGCCTACTTACTAACTTTTCATAGGAGTGTATTTAAGACCATATGTATCTACTTTAGTAAGTGGGACAACTTTAAAGGACTTTGTAGGGGATTAAAGGAAAAGAGGCTGCAACTCTTCTTTCTGTCAGTCTATCACAGATGAAAATTATATTGGTCTAATAAAATTTGTTCTTTAAAAAAATATGTAATAGTAACTTCCCAAATTTATGAGCTATTTGATCATTTGATGATTTGTTCTGATATCTATACAGAAATCATAGTAAACCGAACAGTTTTTAGTACCAGGGTAACCTTTTCCTCCCAATATTTTTGTTATCATCAGCATTACCTTCATTCCTGGTATAAAAATGAGCCAAAGAAGAACCCCCTTCTCCTATATTAGTCCTCATGTTGTTTTCTTCTTCCTAGCATGGAAAGATGGAATCCTTCCACAATTACCTCAAAACCTCATTAGAACCAAATTCAAATTTTTGTACATCTCTTGTTCTAAATATAGCCAAAATATGCATATCCTAACCATTTAGAATCCACCTGCTTTGCACAGCTTGCAGAAGCGCACCCACCTTCTACTACCTGTAGAGGAGACAAACTATGGGGCAGCCCGAGGGACTGCTGCCCTCTGGAGTTCTCCTGCTGTGCTACTGAGTGAAGTCACCTAGACACAGAAGCCTCTTTCCCAAATCCACCTCTCCCAGGAGTTTCTTTGCCCCCTGATTGTGCCCCTTACTATACCTATTGTCTCTGGAAGGTGTCCTGCTAGGAAGAATTCACCCTCTTATGCAACCTGTCCAAGCACCACCCAAATAAATCCTATTGTCTAGGGCATGCCACCATGATCAGTCCTGCAGTGCTCCAGCTAATCACATTTCCCAACAGATTCACTTCTCCAGAATTTCTCAAACATGATCCTCCTGGAGCACCTGGGAGGCTCCGTCAGTGCCTTCAGCTCAGGCCATGATCTCCGGGTCCTGGGATGGTGCCCCATGCCTCCACTGCCCTTGGACTCCCTGCTCAGCAGGGGGTCTGCTTCTCTCTTTGTCTCTCTCTCTGCCCCTCCCTTCTGCTCCTTCTCTCTCAAATAAATAAAAAAATAAATTAAAAAAGTGGTCATTACTAACTCTCTAAGAATGTGTTCCGAACCCTTACACATTAAGATTAATTTTAAACATACACTATGGCTTTGATTTTAAATTACTTTTCTTGGCAGTTTTATAAGACTTATTTTTAAAGACTAATTTGAATTAACAAGTTGTATTCTACCTCATTTTGTACCTCAGGTGACATCAAAAGTTTTTGCCTTAGAACTCCTCATATTTGTAAAATTATTGGGGGTTCCTCAAGGCTTTGTTTATGTGGGTTATACCTATTTATGTATATCATAAATATTTTATATTAGGCATTGAAATGTGAAGTTTTAAAATATTTGATTAATTTATTTAAATTTTAAAATATTACTTTAGGGGCACTTGGGTGGCTCAGTCAGTTAAGTGGCTACCCTCGGCTCAGGTCATGATCCCAGAGTCCTGGGATCGAGCCCCACATTGGGTTCTCTGCTTAGCAGAGAGCCTGCTTTTCCCTCTCCCTCTGCCTGCTGCTCTGCCTACTTGTACTCTCTATCTCTGTGTCAAATAAATAAAACCTTTAAAAAATTACATGAAATGTTACCTTATTAATTGTTAAAAATATTAAGTATGCTAATCTAAGTAACATGTTAAAGAAAATAATGACATTTTGAAAAATATAGTAAAACAGTGACTACTTTTTACATTAAAAAGTACTGTTGCAATACAGTTGACAATGTCATATTTGTTTTAGGTGTATACCTTAGCGATTTGATAATTCTGTAAAGTATTCAGTGTTCACCAGGATAAGTGTAGGTCAACATCTCTCACCATAATTACATAATTATTACATAATTACATAATTACAGTATTAGACTACTTTCCCTGCTCTACTTTTTATCTCTGTGACTTATTTATTTTATAACAAGAAGTTTGTACCTCTTAATTCCCTTTATCTATTTTACCCAGCTCCCTACCCATGTTCCCTCCGGCAATTACTAGTTTATTCTCTGTATTTTAAGAGGGTAAGTTTTGTTTGTTTACTTCCTTGTTTGTTTATTTAATATATTTTACATATGAGTGAAATTATATGTCCTATGTCTTCTAGTCTGACTTACTTCATTTAACATAATACATAATATCCATAGTTGAATGGATCTATCCATTCAACTATTGATGGACACTTCGGTAGTTTCCGTATCTTGGCTATTGTAAATAATGCTGCAATAAACAAAGGTATGCATATATATATATTTTGAATTGGTGTTTTCATTTTCTTTGAGTAAATACTCAGTAGTGAAATTACGGGATTATATAGTATTTCTATTTTTAATTTTTTGAGTCAACTCCATACTGTTTTCCATTGTGGATGCACCAATACTTTCTGACCAACAGTAGTGGACGGTTTCCTTTTCTCTATATTTTCACCAACACTTGTTATTTTTTGTCTTTTTGACACTAGCCATTTTGACTGGTGTGAGGTGATACATTGTGATTTTTTTGTACATTATGGTTTTGATTTCCCAACTGATTAGTGATGTTCAGCATCTTTTCATGTGTCTGTTGGCCAGCTGTATGTCTTCTTTAGAAAAATGTCAACCCCAGTCCTCTGTCCATTTTTAAATCAAATCGTTTGGATTTTTGGTGTTGAATTGTGTAACTTCTTTATATATTTTGGATATTAACCTCTTATTGGATATATCATTTATAAATATATGAATATGTCTCCTCAGGCAAGAAAAAAAAGCAAAAATAATTACTGGGACTATGCCAAAAAAAAGCTTAAAAATTTTTTTTTTTTAAATTTGACACAGAGAGAGAGATCACAAGTAGGAAGAGAGGCAGACAGAGAGAGGGGGTGAGCAAGCTCCCTGCTGAGTAGAGCCCCACTTTGGGGCTTGATCTTAGAACCCTGAGACCATGACCTGAGCTGAAAGTAGAGGGTTAACCCTCTGAGCCATCCAGGTGCCCCAATAAAAAGCTTTTTTGCACAACAATGGAAACCATCAACAAAACAGAAAAAGCAACCTTTTGTTTTATTTTTTACATTTTTGTAAGTTTCTCTAGTGTGTATTGTAACAGAAGACAGGGAGATTCTCATATCTGTTCCTGCATTCAGTTTTCTGTGATATATTTTTGAACCTGAGAAAAAAACTCTTTTAAACAAGGAGATGATTGAGCTTTTCCTTCATTACCATAGTCCAGTAATTGGGATTGTGAAAATTGTGAGAATTTTGTTGCAGGAGAAATACATATTCACACAGATAGGTGGCTGGTAAAGAGAAGGCATCGTAAAACTCCCTGAATGGATTCTGAGGACTTCTGAGCTTTTTGAAACATACTTGGAATACTATAAAATATTGTTAATCACAGAGTGTACTCTGAAGAGCATAAAAAGGGCCATGCTTAATCATGAAAGTATCCTTCAATATGTTTAAGACGTTCAGAATTTTTTTCTTTATTTTGCCCTGAGTTATTTTCTATATGAACTTTAGTCTTTTATTTAGTTATCACCTCTTACTGTGGAAACAAGGAGAAAATCAAGGTAGTGCTTTCCATGCTTCCAACTGTGATTTTTCACTTGGGTGTTCTTTAATAAGGGTTCTTATGCTTAGGGACATAGCTATGAATTAACTAGGAAATTACCGGAATCATTTACTTCAACTTTTATTGTTTTATTTTCTTATTTTTTCATTATATATATATATGTATATATATATATATATATATATATATATATATATATATATATATATATTTTTTTTTTCCTGGTTAGAAAAGTAATCCATAGTTGGGGTCAAAAAGTGTAATGACCACTGAAGGCAATTTGATTTAGTCCTCTTCAGTCAAAATTATATATACATTTACTCTTTGAGATATCAATTTTACTTCTAGATAATTAACTAGAGCATTGATTACAGTAGATAAAGATTATAATAGATAAATATTTGGATATTCTCAGGTGACATAATACATGCTCAATAGAAGACTATTACAGAGAAGACTGTAATTTGAACAGGAGTGAAGAATTTCTCTGTGTAGTAACATGAATATATCCCTTGCATATATTTTTAGTTTGAGAAAAGAAGCATGGTACAGAAAAGGGTCTATTTTGTAAGAGAAGGAGGAAATATAAAAAACTGTGTGTTATTATTTGCATAAAATTACAAGCAATTAATTAAGAGGTTAAGGAGGAAAGGGGTAAGGTACTGTCAAGAGGGGAAGGTCAGGGAAGGTCAAGAATTTTAATCAAAATGTATTTCACTTTGTCTCGATAACTTTGACTATTCTAAGTACACAGTAAGAGGAATAATAAGAGTATTTTGTCTTTCCGTGACTGGATTATTTTACTTGGTATAACATCCTCAAGGTTCATCCATGTGTAGTGTATGTCAGAATTAACTTTCTTTTTAAAGCTGAATAGTATTCCATTTTGTGGACGTACCACAGTTTGCTTATCCTTTCATGCATTGATGGACATTTCATGCATTGATGGACATTTAGGTTGCTTTCACTTGTAAAATATTGTGAATAATGCTGCTGTGAACATGAACATTGCTGTACAAATGAGACCTTGATAGCAATTAGCCTTCCATGCCTTCTCCTGGAAGCTCAAATCTCCAGTAGACTGCAGAGATACAAGACAGTTACATTAGACAGATTCTGCAATTGCTGCCAAGATGGTTCTTACTATTCTACCATCTTTTTCAAATCCACCTTTATACTAATTTCTTTTTTTGTTTTTTTAAGATTTTATTTATTTTACAGACAGAGATCACAAGTAGGCAGAGAGACAGGCAGAGAGAGAGAGGGGAGGAAGCAGGCTCCCTGCAGAGCAGAGAGTCCGACATGGGGCTCAACCCCAGGACCCTGGGATCATGACCTGAGCTGAAGGCAGAGGCTTTAACCCACTGAGCCACCCAGGTGCCCCTATACTAATTTCTAAGTGTCACACAGCCTTAAGAGTAAAAACAAGAAAAAGTAAGTAAGAAAGGACTGTGAATCTTAGTTTTAGTAGTCTTCTGCCAAATAGAGGATATACATGGGAATTTATTTGGTGACATATATTTTGCCCAGATCTGATTAATCAATGAGTTATGCAAGAATAGCTTTCTTGGGGTGCCTGGGTGGCTCAGTGGGTTAAAGCCTCTGCCTTTGACTCAGGTCATGATCTCAGGGTCCTGGGATCGAGCCCTGCATCAGGCTCTGTGCTTAGCAGGGAGCCTGCTTCCTCCTCTCTGTCTCTGGCTGCCTCTCTGCCTACTTGTGATCTCTGTCTGTCAAATAAAAAACCAAAATCTTAAAAAAAAATAAAAAAGAGAGAATAGCTTTCTTGACAGTGGTGGTGATTGGAGGTGGGAGGTTGTTATCCTTATCTAGAATAAATCTGAGGGGTTATTGGTGGTGGTCAGTTTGAACCACATGCATATTCCATAGTTAATGCTATGTTTGTTCTTCATCTTCTGAGAAATATTTAAGTGGTAGTGTGTGGAGGAAGAGGGCAAGACACAAAAGACATGTGGGACTGCTGGATGTCATTGTTGATGAAAGGGAATTAAGCTGTCAAATTAGTGGGATCTTAGGTGCCTGAGCAGCCAGGGAGGAAAATTATAACATGAATTTGGGCCAAAAGCTCCATTTAAGTCAGAGTTTTGGAGCTACTTGCCTCTACATTCTCATGTTTCTTAAAACCAAAGAATGAGAACTGAACCTTACCAGAAAATATTGGCTACTTAGTATATATAGAATATAAGTCATTGTAAGGTTATTAAAACTAGAATTTCAGGGGCACCTGGGTGGCTCAGTAGGTTAAAGCCTCTGCCTTCGGCTCAGGTCATGATCCTGGCGTCCTGGCATCGAGTCCCACATCGGGCTCCTTGCTCAGCGGGGAGCCTGCTTCTCCCTCTGCCTCTGCCTGCCATTCTGTCTGCCTGTGCTCGCTCTCTCCACCCCCCCCCCTCTGATAAATAAATAAAATCTTTAAAAAAAAATTAAAACTAGAATTTCAGATATAGTCAAATAAAAAAAAGGATTAATAAGTTAAATTCCTAGATATGGGTCTTATGAGATAGCAAGGCATTTGGATGAAATATAATTGTAATCTCTTTTAAAATTATTTAATCCAGGGGCTTGGGTGGCTTAGGTGGTTAAGGACTGCCTTCTCCTCAGGTCATGATCCAGGGTCCTGGGATTAAGCCCCATGTCGAGTTCCCTGCTCCATGAGGATCCTGCTTCTTTCTCTCCTTCTGCCTGCCACTCCTCTCTCTCTGTCTCTCTGTCAAATAAATAAATAAAATCTTTTAAAAAAATTATTTACTCCAACTCAATAGCAAATTCAGAACCAATGAGGTAGTACACATAAAAATGCTCTATAGTTTGATCAGTGGCTTACAAATTTCCTGAATATCCTGGCTTCAGAACTAGTGAACACCTCTGCAGGTTTGGAATGCTATTATTCTTCAGAATAGTTCCGGAATTACTCTTCAAAGTACCCTATAAATATGCAATGGTAATATTGTTCGACAAATCCACACTCTAAGTAAGAACGCACATTTCATGAGCTGAGTCACTGTATCATAAAATGTAAACATTAAGATTTGTCAGTTCTTACAAACCATCCAGCATATGCAGTTTATACTACAGAACAGAAAATCATGATAAAGAATAAATAATGTGTTTCAGTAGTAAAAATAGTAGGACAAGCGCTGGAGCATGTGATTCTCCATTTTGAAATGTTAAATGTTTCCATTTACACAAATACAGAAATTTACCCAAATGGAGAATTTTTTTTTTAAAGAGTTCATTTACATTGTAATTATCTAATGGGTTAAAATATTTATTGTTGTAATAATAAAATAGTCATGTGCTATTGCAACTACATTTATTATAACAAAATGAAAGGCATTACATTTTGATTAAAGTGTTCTTTTCTATAATTACAAAAGAAGTAAAACAAGGTACAGAAAGTCAAATTTTAGTGTACTTAAAATGCAGAGTTAATGTCTCAAAAACAGTCCATCCTACTGTAATACTTGTAATTACTATGTTACTTTAGAGACAGCATGTCAGATCATGTCCCTTGTATCTAAATTCATAAAGGCAGAAACTTGATTCATTGTGCTTAATTGGTAAGATACATATCAGTTCCTATCGCCACCATCAATGACAATAATACAACATCAATGCTGACCTGAATGTTATTGTGGAGATATTTAATTAATGTCACACTTCTCAATGCCTGTCTGGTCATGTTGTTTAGGATATATACAAAACAATTCTGTTAATATAATTAATTTTAGGAATATCATTTTGTCAGTTTCAATTGAAAATCATTAAAGTGTGCATTAAAATAAAAATTTATGCTGTGCTTTGATATTTAGCATCTATTATGGATACTATTGATTTATTTATTGCAAACAGTACATTTCAGTAACAGTTTCAAAATGTCCAAATGTGCAGCATATATGGTTTTTGCAATGTAATTAGTTAGAAATTGGGGAAGCTTAATTTTAAAATTGAATTGTTCATGAAAATCTATTTCATACTCTCTATGGCTTGAGCAGTTTCTCTTCATAAAATGTTCTATAGTTGTGTGAAGAAATTAAGTGCAGTTAATCAGAAAGAACATTATCATTTGACACCTAATTTGAAAGCCCTGTCTTGAAGCAGTGAATGATTGCTTATAGAATTACATATACCGATGAAGACCCAAATAAGAAATCCATTTATGCTCCAAGTAGATCTCAGTGTTGCTGTCAGTCAGGGTGGTATTGTCTGTTTTCTTGTGAGAAATATTTCATAAAAGTATGCATATAAATTTGTTAAAATGTCTAGTTTCTCGTTTATTCTAAATTGATGGGTTAAAAACAGTAAAATAACACAGGTGTGTATTATTTAATTATTGTACCTTGGAATGCAGGTCAGTGGTCTTTAAGTCATTTTACTGTGCAACCAAGTCCATCTTGTTGATAGAAGTAATGTAAGTACAGAAGTAAGTGATTAGGCTCTAAAGCTTAGCATTTTAACAATGACAACAACAACAACTAAGTAGGAAGTCTCGATGGTGTGGATGAAATGTTTTTCATCTCTATTTAATCTATGTTTATGTCTTTTTTCAGTGCCGCCAGCAATCACAATGCCTCAGAAATCCTTTAATGCCACAGCAGAGAGAGGAGAGGAGATGACATTATCTTGCAGGGCCTCTGGCTCCCCTGAGCCCTCCATCTCCTGGTACAGGTAGGTGTTACACGTACACATCCTTTTGGCTTGTATTCAGAATCAATGTCATGGAAAAAGATTTCTGATTTTATTTTATCAAGAATAAAAGCATTCTTTAGAATTTTATTAAAAGGTTGTGGTGGTTTTGTTTTCAGTTAAATTGGTTAGATTAAATTGTTAAAGAGATTAACAGAGTGAATTAACCCGAGTCAAAGACCCGCATGTGTCCGGCCAAAGTGGGCCCAGAAGCCCAATGACTAATTCAACCATGTTAATGTTACTTCTAGAGAGTATCTAGAAATAGGAATTCTAGTATTAATAGCATCACCACTGTGAGTATATAAAAATCATATTTTATTAAAATGTAATTGTATGTTTTATTTATGTACCATATTATTTTATTTACCATATTTTATTTATGTACCATATTATTAATTATACAATTAAATTTCCATAAATGTAGTGTCATTTTTAAAATTTTACTTCATCAAAAGAATAAACTCTCTATTCTAAATCTGTTCCTTGACAGTTTACTTTTATATATTTCTACAGAATTTTTAAATGTTACTTGATTTCTATTAACATCAAACAGATATCAACATATTTCATTCTTTTTAAAAATTTTTCATTAGCTTTTTATTAATTGACTTATATTATTAAATATTTTGTCTCTAATTATTTAATACTAATTTGATTCTGTCCATGGTTTTTATTATGTTCAGTTAGCCACTGTATAGCTTTTGATGTAGTGTTCAGTGGTTCGTTAGTTAAGTATAACACCCAGTGCTCATCATAGCACATGCTGTCCTTAATACCCATCATCCTGTTACCCCCTCCCCCCACTACCTCCCACTCTGAAACCCCCAGATTATTTCTTGGGGTCCATAGTCTCTCATGGCTAATTTCCCTCTCTGATTTCTCCCCCTTTGGGTTTCCCTCCCTTCCCCTATGGTCCTCCATGCTATTGCTTATGTTCCACATATGAGTGAAACCATATGTTGTCTTTCTCTGCTTGACTTACTTCACTTAGCATAATCCCCTCCAGTTCCATCCATGTTGATGCAAATGGTGGGTATTCATGGTTTCTGATGGCTGAATAATATTCTGTTGTGTTTATATACCACATCTTCTTTATCCATTCATCTGTTGAAGGGCATCTCAGCTCCTTCCACAGTTTGGCTATTGTGAACATTGCTGCTAAGAACATTGGAGTGCACATGCCCCTTCTTTTCACTATATCTGTATCTTTGGGATAAATGCCCAGTAATGCAATTGCCAGGTTATAGGGTAGCTCTATTCTTAACATCTTGAGGAAACTCCATATTGGAGTATGGAGCTTCATTCCCACCAACAGTGTAAGGGGGTTCCCCTTTCTCCACATCCTTGCCAACATTTGTTGTTTCCTGTTTTGTTAGTTTTTCCTGTTCTAACTGTTTAAGGTAGTATCTTATTGTGGTTTTTTGATTTGTATTTACCTGATGGCTAGTCATGTTTAACATTTTTTCATGTATTTGCTAGCCATTTGTATGTCTTTTTTGGAGAAGTGTCTGTTTATGTCTTCTGCTCATATTTTGACTGGGTTATTAGTTTTTTGAGTGTTGATTTTGATACGTTCCTTATATATCTTTATAGATCTTGAATATCAGTTCTTAATTTGTAATGTTATTTGCAAATATCTTCTCCCATTCCATGGGCTGCCTCTTAGTTTTATTGACTATTTCCCTTGCTGTGTCCAACCTTTTTAATTTGATGAAGTTCCGAAAGTTCATTTTTGCTTTTGTTTCACTTGTCTTTGGAGACATGTCTCAAAAGAATTTATTGTGGTCAGTGTCAAAGAGGTAATTGCCTATGTTCTCCTCTAGGACTTTGGTGGATTCTTGTCTCACATTGAGGTCTTTCATCCATTTTGAGTTTATCTCTGTGTATGGTATAAGGGAATGGTCCAGTTTCAATATAATTCATTCTTTTGGGTTTTGGCTCTAACTGTTAAAAAGGAGACAATGAAACTTTACAAATGGACAATCTTAAAAATATATCTTAGTTATTAATTCTGGTTACCACTCAGGCATAGCTACAGATATTCACAGTCTCTTCTATGCTTCATGAACCAAATCATTTAAGAATAATCACAAGAAAACAATTAGTAGAAATATATTCGTATTGACAAAAATTAGCCATAGTGAGGATTAGGTTTTTTTTAAAAACTTTTTCAAGAAGAATAATTACAACCCAATTCTCTTTTTTTCTATTAATTCCTGAGAACTTACTGATATTCTATTCCTTTCAAACACTTATCCATTTAATGCAGCAGGTAGCAATAAACAAGATATTTCTTCAAATAAGGTAAATAGATGTTCTTTGCAAACATTAATTCCTTTGTAACATACTGTTGGTATTTTCTAAAGGATTACACATCAAACATGAACATATTCACCCCAGATAATGATCATGTATCTCTGAGACTTCTGGTTTCTGGTGTGTATCTGTAAGAGTCAATATTACATCTAATTGCAGCACAGCAAAGCTCCTGGATCATTCATTACAATGAACAAATATTGTTCTAGAATCTCATTCTCATCATTTTATCTTTCCAGGGAGACTTGCTTCTGTTTAGATTTCTGTCTTAAAGCTCAACATTTGTTCAAAACTCTCATATTTAAGTGGAAACATAATTATCATACAGGCTAGAATAAGTCAAATTCATAGGCTAATATAGTAAGTCATTTAAATCTATATTTTTTAATCTTTACATCTTCATATAGCATTTGTTTCATCCCTTTAATGGTACAAATAATTGTTCCATTCTCTAGATATGTAATGTATAATAGCAGAATGGGAATATATGTTAATGACATCAACAAAATTAAAATTAGTTTTTACTTTGACATTTATATATGTCATATTTATATATGTATATATACAATGTGTAATTATAATGCTTATTATTTTTTTCTTAAATATTTGGAAAATTTTCCAGTGAAACAGCCTATGCTAAGACTTGTGTTGTGTAAAGGTTTAACTACAAATTCAAGTTCTTTCATAGATCTAGGTTTATCCCAGAAATATCTTTGTCTTTAGTGGTCTCTGGTGATATCTATCTTTCCAGCAATTTGTCCATTTCATTTCAGTTGTTTTTACTAGCATATAGTCATTTACAGTATTTTCTTATTATATTTATAATTTTCGCATTATCTATATTGATCCTTCCTCTCTCATTCTGATAAATTGGTCACTGGTTATTTGTTCTTCTCTCTTTTCATCCCGATCAGTCTAAAAAAATGTTTATGAAAAGAACAATCTTTTCAATGATCAGCTTTTGGTTCACTTACTTTCTTTTTGTTTTTCTATTTTCTAATTCATTGATTTCTGCTCTTATTTTTATTATTGTCTTCCTTTTTTTACTTTTTGTTTAATATTCTCTTCTATTTTTAGTGGCTCAAAGTGGGTACATATGTCATTGATTTCAATCATTTATACTTTTCTAATATAAGCATTCATTTCTCCTTTTTACAATGCTTTAATTTTAATATGTCACAGTTCCATTTTTGTCCAGTTCAAATATATTTTTAAAAGATTTTATTTATTTATTAGAGAAACAGAAAGCATGAATGAATGCAAGTTGGGGGAGGAGCAGAGGAAGAGGGAGAAACAGGCTCCCTGCTGAGTGCAGAGCCTGATGCAGGGTTTGGTTCCAAGACCCTGAGATCATGACCGGAGCTAAAGGCAGGCATTTAACTGACTGAGCCACCAGGCACCCCTTATTCAAGTATTTAATTTTTTTTTCTTGTAATGCTATTTTGTTTGTTTCAAGTTTTATTTACATTCCAGTTAGTTAACATATGGTGTAATATTAGTTTTAGGTATAGAATTTAAGAGATCCATCACTCACCTATAATAACCAGTGTTCATGACAGCAAGATACCTCCTTAATCTCCATCACCCATTTAACCGACTTCCCCTCACTGCCCCTCTAGCAACCTTCAGTTTATTCCCTGTAATTAAGAGTCTCTTTTGTGAATTGCCTTTCTCTCTCCTTTGTTCCCCTATGTTCATCTGCTTTGTGTTTTAAATTCTATGAGTGAAGTCATATGGTATTTGTCTTTCTCTGACTTATCTCGCTTAGCATCGTATACTCTAATTCCATCCACATCATTGCAAAATACAAAATTTCATTTTGATGGCTGAGTAATACTCCATTCTACTATTTCTTTATCCAATTACTCTATTCTTTCATCAGTCTATGGACATCTGGTTTCTTTCTAAATTTGGCTATTGTTGATTTTGCTGATATAAATATCAGGATACAATTGTCCCTCCATGTCAATACTTGTAACATTATTTTTGGCATTGGTTATTTAGAATGTTGCTGATTTTTTCCCCAAATATTTGGGTATATTTCATATGTACTTCTGCTACTAATTTAAAACTAAATTCCTTAATTGCTAGAAAACATACTTTGTATGATATCAATTTACTTAAATTTATTAGGTCCCACTTTATAATATTTTCAAATGTTCTGTTTGCATTTGACAAATACATATATGTGTATATGTGTATATATTTATATAGAGAAAGATAAATAGATAGATATTCCACTGTCATATGGAGTAGTCTCTAAATATCAAATAAGTCAGCTAGGTGATTAGTATTATTCACATCTTCTATATCCTTACTGATTTTACAACTATTATCTCTTTCTGTTCTCAGTTCTCTCTGTTTTATTCCATGTCTTTTGAAGTTCTGTTATATGTTTAAACATTTATCAATGTCAGTATTATAAAAATTATTAAAGACTTTGTTTAGGAATAAAATAATACCAGATAGAATTTTGAGTCCTTTTTTCTGTTTTCAAATTTTATGTCTTTAAGTTTACTAAAATATATTGCTATATTTTCAAATTATTGATTTTTTTCTTTAGCAATGTTTAAACTGCTCTCAAATTTACCAGAGTATATTTCATCATCCTATTTTTTATCTCTATAAGTTTGATAAAGGACCTTATTTTTGAGGCAAAATTGGTATAAGGTATTATTAGTTTCAGGTATACATCATAATAAATTGATTTTCTGATACATTACAATGTGATCACAACTATAAGTCTAATTACCATCTGTCACCATACGATGATTTCCCTTCACCCATTTCACCCATCCACTAACTGCCTTCCCCTTTGACACCCGCCAGTCCATTGTCAGTATCCATGAGATTGTTGTGTTTGTTCAATCTTTTTGTTCTTTAGGTTTTACATGCAAGTAAAATCATATGGTATTCATCTGTTTCTGTCTATTTATGTCATTTAGCATAATACTTTTAGGGTCCATTTGTGTTGTTAGAAATGGCAAGATTTCCTTTTTTTTCTATGGGACTTTTCCAGTTATCTTTTTGTAGTTGATTTCTATTTTCATATCATTGTGATAAGAAAAGATGCTTGCTATGATTTCAGTCTTCTTAAATTTAATGAGACTTGTTTGGGGGCAAAATGCCATTTATCCTGGAGAATATTCCATGCACACTTGAGAAGAATGTGTATTCTGCTGATTTTTGATGGACTGCTCCATATATATATATATAGATATAGATAGACAGATAGATATCTATCTCTCTCTCCCTCTCTCTCTCTCTGTATATATATATATATATAACGTCCATCTGGTCTAATGTGTTGTGTAAGGCCAATGTTTTCTTATTGATTTTCTGTCTGGATGATAGATCTATTGGTGTAAATGAAGTATTAAATTCCTCTACTACTATTGTGTTGTCAATTTCTGCCTTTAGGTCTGTTAATACTTGCTATATATATTTAGGTGCTCCTATTTTGGGTGCATCATTATATATAAATGTTGTATCTTCTTTTTTGAATGACCCTTTTATCATTACATAATGCCCTTCCTTGTCTTTGTATTGTATTTGTTTTGTTTTAAAGTGATCATTTTGTCTGATATAAGTACAGCTATGTTAGCTTTGTTTTCATTTTCATTTGCTTTTTCTACCCTTGCACTATAATCTCTCTGTGCCCTAAAATCTGAATTGGGTCTCTTTTAGGCAACATATCAATAGGTCTTGTTTTATCCATTCACCCATTATATGTCTTTTGATTGGAGAATTTAGTCCATATGCATTTAAAGTAATTATTGATAAGTATGTACATAGTGCCATTTTGTTAATAGTTTTCTGGATGGTTTGTAGCTCCTCTTTCTCCCTTTCTTCTCTTGCTCTTTTCCCTTGTGGTTTCATAGCTTTTTTTAGTGTTATGTTTAGATTCTTTTCCCATTATCTTTTGTGCATCTACTATACAGGTTTTTGCTTTGTGAAGCACACATATAACAGACTGTATAGCAGTTTATTTTAACTTGTGAGCATTGTAAGTTTTGAATACATATTAAAGACTCTAGATTTTTTTCTCCCTCACCACATGTTTTGTTTCTGATGTCATATATCTTTTTATTTTGTGCATACCTTAACAAATTATTGTAGTTTTAGTTTGTTTTACTACCTTTGTCTTTTAAACTTCATTGTAAAATTTTAAGTGGTTAATCCGCTCCTTAATATATTTGCCTTTTCCTGTCAGGTGTTTACTTGCATATTTTTTCTTATTACTAGCTAGTACATTTTCTTTTTAGCTTGAGGAAGTACCTTTAACATTTCTTGCAAGGCTGGTGTAGTGGTGTGAAATCCTTTAGCTTTTGCTTATCTAGAAAACTCTGTTTGTCATTTATTCTGAAGGATAGTCTTGCTGGGTAGAATATTATTGGTTGGAAGTTTTCCTTTTAGCGCTTTGAATACACCATGCCATTCTCTTGTGGCTTACAGAGTTTATGCTGAAAAATCAGCTGATAGTCTGATGGGGTCTCTTTATATGTATCAAGTTATTCTCTTGCTGCCTTTAATATTTTCTCTTTTTCTTTAACTTTGACATTTGAATTATAATGTGTTAGGCTGTGTAGCTCTTTGGGTTCATCTTTTTTGGAACTATCTGTGCTTCCTGGAACAGGATGTCTATTTCCTTCCCTAGGTTGGTTAAGTGGTCAGCTATTGTTTCTTCAAATAAGTTTTTTGGCCCTTTCTCTTTCTCTTCTCCTTCTGGGACCGTATAATGTGAATGTTACTCCACTTGATGTTGTTCCATAGGTCCCATAAGCTGTCTGCACTTTGTAAAATTCTTTTTGTTATTATTGTTGTTGTTATTCCTTTTGGGTGAGTCCCACTGTCCTGTCTTCCAGGTTGCTGATCCCTTCTCTGTCATCCAAATTGTGGTTGAAATTCTTTAGTGTATTTTTTTTTTTCAGGTCAGTTTTTGTATTCTTCACCTGCATGACTTCTGTTTGATACTTTCTTATATTTTCTGTTTGTTTGATATTTTTACTGTGTTCATCCATTCTTTTTCCAATTCAGTAAGCATCTTTATGACCACTACTTTGAACTTTTTGTCAGGTAAATTACTTATCTCCATTTCAACAAGGATTCTTCTTTTCTTTTCTGGATTTTATGTTGTCCTTTTTTGGGTCATATATTCTATTTTTCTCATTTTGTTTTTCTTTATATTTCTGTTTCTGTGTATGAGGTAGAATAGCTATCTTTCCCATTCTAGAAGGAGTGGCCTTGTGTAGGTGATGAAACTTTTCATTCAACCTTGCCCTAATTCTTGGATGTCTTTTGAACTTTGTGTTTACCTACACAGTCTGATTTATTCTTAACTGGTGAGAACACAAGGGTGGAATGAACAGCTTGGCATCGTGGGGGCCAGGAAGATATAGCATGTGGGCAGGGTGAGCCTGCTGGCTTCAGAGAGGCTATAGCATGTAGGAGGGGTGAGCCTGCTGGCTTCAGAGGACCCAGAGGGGCCCCAAGATAGGAGGGAGCTCACTGGCAATAGTAGGGCCACCAGAGCTTGTGGGAAGGGCAAATCAGGCAGCTGCATCAGCTATAGGATTATAGCTACCACAGGACTATGTGGGGCTAGCCCTACAATACTAGCAAGGTTGAATGAGAATGTACAAATGGTGCCACCAGCATCTTCTCCCCTGGAAAATGTCCTACCAGATGCCTGTGTCTCCAGCACATGCTAATGAATGTCTACTGCATATAGAAATGTGCTTTCCAAACTACGTTTTTTGTTTTGTTTTGTTTTTGAGATTCCTGGAGTTAAGTCTGTAAGACCTTTAAAAGCAGCCTTTTCATTTCTCACAGCCTTTTGGATCTCTAACATATAAGCCCTTTTGCTTTGCAGAATCGGATATTTTGGGTGTTCATCTCTCCAGTGTATACCCCAAGGGTTGGGGTAACTGATATGGGGTATAAGCCCCTTACTCCTCAAGGAGAAACTCCAAATTTGTAATGTTCCTCCAAATTGTGATTTGCTATGTTAACAGTAGGAATTTTGGCAACATTATATTTCTGCTTCTCTTACCTATCTCAATCCTTTATCCTTTGTTGTGGAGAAACTCTTAAGCTAGTTTTCCTGTATTTTTCAAGGGGAATTTATCCTTGCATAGCTGAAGATTTGGTATGTCCATGGGAGGAGTTGAGTTCAGGACCTTCCTACACAACCATCTTGAACTTCCCCTCCATTTACTCCATATTTATTATACTTTCTATGATAGAGGACTTTCTCTTTCCTCTTACAAGCTTATAGCTCATTTTTACTTTCTTGAACATACAGAATATATTCTAATAGTTATTTTAACAATCTTTTCTCCTATTTTTATCATCTGTATCATTTCTAGATCTGTCTAATTTATTGAATTTTCTCCTTGTTATGTGTCATATTTTCCTACTTATATGTTAGCCTGGTAATTTTTGATTGAGTGCTTTGGAGTACTGGATATTCTTGTACTCTCTTACTCTATTTTTAGATGAAGGAGGTAACTTGGGATATGTTTGATCATCTGAGGATTGCTTTTAGATTCTTTTAGTGGATCCAGAGCAAGCTTCATCCTAGGGTCAGCTAGGAATATTGAATATTGAAGCAATATTCTTCTAAGGAGGTGACTTAATGTCCTGCATTTTAGGTTTTTTTACCCGGAATGACTGAGAAGCAAATTATTCCTGGTTCTGGGATGGCTGTGTTATATCTTTTCCAGTGGCTCTTTGTCTATGCTGGGAAAGCCTTTTTGGCATGCAGTCACGAATCAGTAGTTAAAGATTGGTTGGGGATACACTGCATATCTCTTTACCTTCTTTCTGTGCAGCTGTCTTTTCTTATATTCTCTGGTTCACAAATTCTAGCTACTTTAACCTCCTCCAACTGAGAACTCTGCCTGGCTGTGCTTGGGTTCCCCACTATAAGCTACACACTTGAAACTCTCCTTGCATAGTAAGCTATGGTGGTCTTAAGAGGTCACTATTATGAGCTACTTGTTGATTAGTGTTTAAAAACTGTTAATTAATCAGTGCCTATTGTGCCTATTGCTCTTTACAGTGGGAGGGTAGATATGGTCCCTGTTACTCCATTATGCTTAAAAGTGAACTATCCTCTCCTCTTTATTATCTCCACTAATTCCCTGATTCTAATCCTTATTTTCTCATGCCTAGAAAAGGGGCACTTAGAGAAGTGGTTTACATTTTAAAGTATAGGCTTACAGAATTCCATCAGAATTCTTTGGGAATCTTTTTCAGACATGGGATTCCTCAGAAGTAGAGTGTGAATAATAGCAAGTTTATTCTATATTACAAGTTTATTAGGAGAGTGGTATTATAGAACTATTACTTTGGTTATATCTCTTGCTGATATCTTTAAATTGAGCTTTTGAAGGAACGATAGTCTTTACACACAGATTTCCTCTAAATCTCTTCAAAATCTCCCCATTCACTTCAGAGCCCAAATCATAATTATTTTGTTTCCCCATGAAAATTTCTGGAGTATTTTACCCATCATCTTTTTCCTTCTCTCCTACTATAGTATATCCCCTTTGTCCCTACCTAACACAAAAAAAAGTTATTATAAATTCATTAATGGGCTCTACCTTATCTTTAGTTACTGCTCTTAATGCCAATGCTATTACAAATTCTTTATGGTAGGTAGCCATATCTGACTTATTTCCTATACTTCAAACATTTGGCATGATATTCCAAATGAGGTAGGAAAATAACTCTCTTTGTCAGAAAGAACATTAGAATTTAGTTAATCTGCTGCTTATATTACTATGTAAATTTAATTTTCTTCATCTATGATTTCAGGGGTGGGAAAATCATATTTACCATTTTAGTTCTCTAATATGTGAATGAGGGTAAGAAGGACAATGGACATATGAGCTAATTGTGAGTTTTAAGTCAAGTTGAATATATAAGGAAAGTGTCTTATAGGCCATAAGTTGCTTAAACTTCTAGAGTATTATTATTATTATTATTATCCTACAAATTATTACTTTCTATTGACTAGAGTAAGAAATATATTGTATCACTAATTGCTGTGAAAATTCTACTTATACATTATATTCTTGACAAAGTTGTTGAAACATTATTTTTGGTTGTTATAAATTTTAGATTAATAAAAATAAGAAAAGAATATTAAAAAATACAGATCAATACTATATATGTAGTATTAATATTTTACAGACTACTTTTACACCCCACTCTCATGCAATTTCATGATATCTTTAGAGATGTCAATAGAAATGGGAAAAGTGGATGTTAATGAGCCAGAAGGATAAGTATTATATTAAGATATGTGCCAATGCTTTCTGGAAGTGAAACCAGAATTCACTGGAAAGATCATTTAGGATATTGAAGTAATATTCTCTCTCACTCTAGGAAATATTTGTTATAATTCTTTCAAAGATTTTTTCTTTCTTTTTTTTTTTTTTTAATTTAAACTTGTGTGGACAAATAGATATCCCATCCCCTAAGGACAGATCCTAAACGTTTTACATTAGTGGGCCTTAGAATCAATTCAGTCCTTCAAAATACCATTATAAGAAATAGAAGGAAAACTAAAGGAGAAAGAAAAAGAGAAGGAGGAAAAGGAAATGTAAATAAACTAGAATGGAAGGGAATAGTCAGTATAGGAAGGTTTCACATATATTAAGGAGAATTGTAGAAATTACTTAAGATTTAAGTATGTTTAAGACATTTCTTACTGTAAGTCATAGAAAAAGTTTGAAAGACTTTTTTTAATAGATAACAAAAACTGGAACTGGAGGAGAGTGAAGACTATTTCAACTCAGAAATAACTTGGAAAATATTGAAAATTATTTATGTT